>NC_133617.1:738233964-738603964 GCF_048593235.1 Sminthopsis crassicaudata | reverse complement strand
CTCCTCCCTTGCCAGCTTCCTTCTTGTTGAAGGTAGTAGCATCTCCCAGTCAGCCAGATCACAGACTTTGTTTGCCTCATCTTTGGTTCTTCCCTCTTGGCCTCAGTCATCTATCTTCCCCTTGGCTTCTGTGGACTTTCCCCTGCACTCCTGAGGCCGGATTTTCTTTCTACCTTTAAGGCTCTTCCCATTTTGCTTGGCTGCCCAAAGCTTAGTTAGGGGTGACCATGTCACCTCCTCAGTGAACCCCTGTGGTTTGTAAGTAATTCTCCCAGCCCTCTGTTTAAAACCCCCTCATCCCTCTTCAGCCTCTTTTGCTGTCGTCCTCAGACCCATAGCTCCAGCCCTGGGGACCCTGGCGCCAGTCTGGGAATTCTGCTCTTTCTCCAAGACCAGGAGCCCTTGGCCTGGGCTTCCTAGCTGCGGGTGCTTTGGTCTGTCTGCTCGCTCAGTCTTGTACCGAAGGAGGCTTATTGAGAGTAGCAGCCTGCTGGCTCAATTGGGTTTTTCTATCAGAATTTTGCTCATCTGATAGTGATCCTTGGCTGTGTATAGGGGACATGTCTAGAACCTTTTCTCCAGTAATAAATGTGTTTTAGGGGAAATGCCCATATTTGATCAGATAGCTAGTTAATAGTTCATCTGTGTTGTTGTTTTTGTTTTGCACATTCTGTTTTGACCATTCCAGGCTTGTTTTTTTTCTTAATTTGGTTCTTCCAAGGCTGCTAAGTGTGTTTATAGTATCGTAGTCATAGTATTCCAAGTATTCAATGATAAACAGTTCTGAAGAGTCAACTTTTTTCTTTTTTCTTTTTTTTTTTTTTTTTTTTTTTACTTTCAGGATGTGTATATTAAACTATAAAATTTGTGTGCAAAAATAAAACATTTATATTAACCAGTTAGGAAGTTTTTTTGTGTTATGTATGTGATGCATTTCTTAAGTATATAACATGGGATTACTTAAATTTTTCTCAGTACTAATATTGTTTAGTGAGAGAAATTTTAAAATATACTTATTGGGACAAAACAGAATAATGACGTAGTAAAAATGTTCCTTATACTGTTTTCAATGACTTTCATATCACTTGCTAAGGGTTAAACTTACAGCAAACTTAGAGCTGTTTCTAAACAGCTTATCACCATGACATCAACCTTAAGGTAAGGCACAGTATTGCTCTAGATCAGGCAGCTGGATCTCCACTGAGATATTTCAGAGCTTTGTGACCCAGAATAAGCCAACCCCCCCATGCCCACCCAGTCTTACTGGTGATTTTATTAGTGATTCAGAACATTTTTCATATAAGTATTGATAGCTTTGATTTTTTTTTTTTTCTTTTGATAACTGCTTGTTCATATCCTTTGATCATTTGCCAATTGAAGAATAACTTTTTTAGTTATAATTTAGCTCATTTCTGGGTCTGGGTCACAGAGCTCTGCAATATCTCTGGAGTTGGAGCTTGGGTCTTGCTGCTTCTAAATGGATGCTGCCCCATCCAGCTGCCTGATCTAGAGCAATACTGTGCTTTAACTTAAGGTTGATGTCATGGTGATAAGCTGTTTAGAAACAGCTCTAAGTTTGCTGTAAGTTTAACCCTGAGCAAGTGATATGAAAGTCATTGGAAACAGTATAAGGAACATTTTTACTACGTTAGCATGTTAGCATTTGTATTTGGATGACCATTTGTGGAGTTGATCTCTTTTCCTTGTAATTGAAAGTTCCTTCCTCTGAATTACCATGCTATAGTTTATTTATAGCTTTCTTTATGTCAATCAGTAATTTACCCGTTTTATTTGTATCAGTGTACACATATATTACAATTTCCTTGTGAATTAAGGGTAAAGGGTTAGGGTAAAGAATTTGTTGAATTTTTTTTTTTTTTTATTCCCATAACTTAGTGTTTCCTAGATACAGGTGCTCAAAAATGCATTTATTTCTCACTTTTCAACATTTCACAATAATCAGTCCCTGTGTAAATCTTTTACCTTTTTTTCCCCCTCCTCAAATGTCAGTGTATTTACTTATTTATGTACCTATTTTTTATCTCCTTAATTTCCCCTCAATAGTCCTACCCCCACTTTCATGCTGGTACTAACCACCTTGAGGGCCAGGATTGTGGTGTTATAGACTCTCAGTGAGTTAATTGGAGGAAACTCTTCCTCCCCAATCCAAAAAAAAAAAAAAAAAAAAAAATCAAGCTATCTTTCTTTAATAGTGAGTCATTAAGTATTTAAGTGCCTACTCTACTATTTGCCAGGCAAGCACTGGGATTATAAAGAAAGACAATTCCTGCCATCACAGAACTCCCAGTTGAATGGAGGAAACCAGGTAAACACTAGGCACACAAGGGATCCATGGGAAACCATCCACAGAGGGAAAGCTCTGCAATGAAGAGGGGCTGGGAAGGCTTCCTGTAGGAGGTGAAATTTTTAGCCTGGATGGGAAGGAGCTGAGAGGTGGGAAGGAAGAGGGAGAGTGGCCCAACTCATTGGGGGGCATCCAGAAGGAAGGCCTGCAGAGGGCAGGGGGGATGAGACTCCTGGAGACAGAAAAGGAGACTGGTCCAATGGGCTTGAAGAGAGCGCCCAGGGAATTTGAAGGGGAGCCTTTTAAAGGTACACATTAGCATCAGCAGGGATCTTTGCTTGGGCAGAGTTGTCCATTACCAGTAAAGTGCTGCCCAATTTAATCCCTACAATAGTTTAGTCCAACTAGAGGGAGCCTGGGCCCTTGGCATCCTCTTGGAAGCCCTGGTGGTGCTTGGTGAGGTGCTGCATGTGGATCTGACCAAACCAGCTGGATTAGATGTGGCCTGAGAGGAACACTGCACGTATTGCAGGGGGAAGGGGAGGGGGAGCTGCTCAGCCAAGTTAAACTTGAACAAGACTGAGGTGGAAGGTCAGCTGTAGCTGATGGAAGATGGCTGTAAAAAGGTGATGTGGTGTATGGTCAGGAGACGGCTACTTCGTGCCCATGAACCCCTGAGAGCTGGCAGCAGAAGGAATGCCAGGCTGTTGTGTATTCCTCTGCAGCAAAAAATAGTCCTTAGCCTTGGGAGAGAACAGAAAACCTTCAGTAGGGAGCTTGATTTGCCAGATTAAGGAGGATTTAGTAAGAGCTACCCAGCTGTTGCCCTTAGTTCATGTTACCTCCACCAGATTAACTGGATTCTAGGGTATTATGAGGACTGGCAGGTAGGATTGATGATGCACTGAGAGTAATGATGGGAGATTTTCAGAAACAGCAGAAAATGAAATTTGTAAACTAGAGGTAATTCTATGTGTTTTGCATTTAAAAGTATGATTCTGAGAAGGGATTCGTAGACTTTACTGGACTGCTCATACTGTCAATAACATAAGATTTAATTTATTCTTTTTCTTAATGGAAATTTCCTGTGAGAGGAAATTGTATGTATGTCTGTAAATTTTCTCTGAGAACTGCCTTTGTTTCATCTCAAAAGTTTTGGTATTTTGTTTTAATGTTGCTGCATTCTTTAAAGTTATCTGGCCTTTTCTGATTTCAGAAAAGTATGTAAAGACTTACATGAACTAAAGCTAAGTGAAGTGAGTTATAGAATCAAGAGAACATTATACACAGCAACAGTAAGCTTATATGATCAACTGTGATGTGCTTGGCTCTTGGATCAAAGCTAGTATTTTTGTTTTTATTGTTGTTTTTTTTTTCCCTTTAAATATATAGATCTAGCTATTGATCTTTCTTTCTTAACTTCATCTTATTTTTGAATGGGTTTGAGAAGGATACATTGAGCTCTTATCACCCACAGTTTGGATATCTTTTCCCTAGTAATTTGATTTACTTCATCTATTTAGATGTCGGGCCATTTGATGCATATATACAATGAGTTTTGTTATTATTTCAGTTAATAATGCTTTTAAAATTAATGTAGTTTCTTGTTTGTCTTTTAGATTTTTTAAAACTATTGTCTGAAATCATGATCAACAACAAAGAAATTGTTCTTGTTACTTATGGTTTTTTAAAAAAAGTTCACCTGAATCATAGTAAATTCATATTAACTGTATATCTTTATATTTCATGTATTATTATTGTCAAGTAGCTTATTATTGACTTTTGTTTTCTAATCCATTCTGCTGACCTTTTATGTTGGATAAATTAATCCCATTCACAATCATGAAAATGATTATTAGATGTATTTTTCTCTCTGTGGTAGACTCTTACTTTTCCCTTCCTTAAAAGGAAAATGTTTGTAAAAGAGAAGGAATGAGAACCACACTGATTTTTCAATTAAAGGCATCTGCTTTGCCCTACATTGCTACTCCTCTCTTTCTATCTTTTTTAGTTCTGAGCCTTTCCTTCTTTCTTCCTCCCCTTCTCTCTCCCCAGTTCTTTGAAGTTGAAGCTTGTTTTGCTTGTGAGTATTCTTTTCCTGATTCTACCATCCCTCTTACCTTTTTTCATACTTAGCTGTTCCTTGTCAAGTTTGAATATATTAATTTTTGTCTAAGAAGAATGTATTATTTCATCTTCATTCCCAGAGAGGACCATGACATTCGGGAGGTGATGCCCTGACTTAGAAGTGAATTGGATTTAAGTGAGGGAGGGCTGTGATTTACTTCTCCCCCCCCCCCCCCCAGCCACATCTGGGAAACCACGGCCTTTTTAAGCTAAAGTCTTTAACAGATCTCAGTTTGACTGAGACATGGACCAATCAGTGAATGACAGAGCAAGAGAGTAAGAGGCCTCTTTTACTTAGTTAAAAAACCAAACATATCAACTTAACCCCCGGATTTCTGTCTAACAAGCAATTGATATTTACATTTACTCTGAGCCAATCTGGGCTTGAACTATGAGTAAGTGGGGTTAGGTCTGGGACCTGGGAGAAACAGAATGATTTGAGTTTGAGATGTGGTTCTAGGATATCTTGGGAGTTTGCAGAGATTAAAATGTACACTTCTGGACAGAGTGCCCACAGGTAAGGGTCAGCTACCCTGTGTGGTCCAAGGGAAGGGAAGAGAAAGAAAAAAGAAGGGAAACGTCTGTGTGCATGCAACCCTTTGTCCGATTCAGGTAAAATCAAGTTTCACGAGATGCTTGCTCCCTTCATGTGTTCTTCTGTGCTTTATAATCACACTGTCCCTATATTCCTAATTTTCCCCCTTTAATGTTGCTTTATTTCTTGGACTTTGAAAACAGAATGAAACCCACCCCTGTAATCCTTCTATTTTTATTATTCAATTTCCTGTGTAACCCTTGAAGACTTTGTAAAAGGAGACTTCTTTCTTCACCTTGCCCTCCTATTAGAATATTAGCATTCGAAATCAATTTTTTTTCCAGTTGCTTAAATGTATTTGCTTTTTTCAAAAAAAAAAATTGTTGCTCTGTGCTTCTATATCTTCTATATTTGAATTCTGGTCTTCCTTCCAAATACTTAAAAAATCTTGTACCAATTAGCATCTCACCTGTCTCCATCCCCAATTCCTTTCACCATTATACTTAGTCTTGCAGATTAAGTTATTCTTGGTTTTAAGCTTTTGCCTTTTGTGGAGTCTTGTTATGCAACTGATTTTTTTTAGTATTGAACTTTTTGGGCTGTGTGTGGGACATTAGTGATCACTAGTTCCAGTATGAGTGCAGGAAAAAGTTTATTTCTTTCCTCATGAGAAAGATTGTGCAGTCTGAGAGCTGATTTAAGAGACACACACCCAGGCTGGGAGCAGGGGGGGTGGGGTTCCTTTTTTTTTTTTTTTTTTTTTTGATTCCCTAAGGCGAATTCCCCTCCCCAGTCCTTGAGTCCTTTCCCCATTGGCTGGGATCTATAAAACGCTTTTCTAAAAATGAGCTGACTGTCAATTGCTTTCCTTGCCTGCTAGGAGCTTCCATTCCAAAAAGGGAAGAATACAGTGGAAAACAAGGGGCAAAGAACAAAACATTCTTTTCAAATGTCAAGCCATCTACTTTGATTACAAAGTCATGTCCCTTCCCCTAGAGAGCTCACATTCTTACTTTTTTTTTGGGGGGGTAACCTCCTCCCTCTTTATGTCCTTGTGGTTTTTAATTTTCTAATTTGTTTCATTTCTCCAATTTAATTTTTATAACTGTGGAAATGAAATAAATGCCTATCCTTTTCTTACAGCTGCTTGCTTTATTTTTTATTTAACCTAAAAACCCTTTGGAAGTTTTTATATTGATTTTTCTTCAGGAATGGAGTTCTTTCTCTTTTCACTTTGCCAACTAGTTCAGATAAAGTTTGGTAGTTTTCAGTTTTTATTTCTTGATATCCAGGATATCCTGGTATCCTATTTCTTAGTATTCGGTTTTTGCCTGTAGGTAGAGGATAGGAAAATAGGGTGTGGGAGTTGGTTGTTGTTTTTTTTTTTCCAGGAAATCCATAGATTTTTTTTTTTTTTTTTAATATATGTGCAGTCCTCTAATGACTTCAGTAGGGAAGTACTATTTGTTCTGTTCAGTAGTATTTGTCATATTCTAAAAAAAAAATCAGACCAAAAGCGAAATAAACCACGAAAAGGCAAAAGGAAACAATAAACAAACAAAAAAGGGTGGAAATACTATGTTTCAATTCACATTCAATCTCCTTAGTTCTCTCTCTGGATGTGGATGACATTTTCTATCCCACATTTGTCTATTGGAATTGTCTTGAATCACCTTTTTGTTGAGAAGAGCCAAGTATCACAAATGATTATCACATAATTTTGTTGTTGCTGTGTACAGTATTCTCCTGGTTCTGCTCACTTCACTTAACATCAGTTATCCTGCTCATTTTTTATCATATAATAATATTCTATAACATTCATATGCCACAATTTATTCATCATTATCTTTTCCTGTTATCTTAGCCAGTCTGAGAAGTATGAAATGGTACCTCATATTTGTCTTAATTTATATTTCTCTAACTAATAGTAAATCTATGGATTGTTAAACTAAATCTCCTTGATCTTAGTCAGCTGTTTCTGATAGTTGATCCCTTACATTTTCTTTTTAAGTCTGTATTTTGTTTTGCTATTTCTTGTCATTTTATGGAATCATTATGTTCAGTCTATTTCTGATTTTCAGGGAGTCTATTATTTGCATAAATTCTGTCTTCTATTTTAAGCTATTTCCCCAATTATTTACTCCAGAACACTTGTTTTGCATATATATAACATATTTTGCATCATTTCTGCCAGATTTTCCTGTATTTCCTGTGGACAAGCTTTTTTCCCTCTGAGGCTCTGTTTGCCGCAGTTGGCAGTTGCTTTTTTCTTGGTTTGTCCTTAGGAATCTTTTCTGTTTGCTCATATCTCCAGCTTCACTTCATGATTTGGGACTTGGTGATGTGGTTCTCGACTCCCCTTCCCTATTTTTTGGTTGTCCTGTGGTGACTGAAGGTGCTCCCTGCTGCTTCTCATTCAGTGTCTTAATCATTATTCATTTTTAAATGTTGTTAGAATGTGTATGGATGTGAAAGAACTGAATTTTTCTATTCACGCCAGCATCTTCACTAGAAAGGGGTGATGCTCATTTCTGGTTTATAATATGGTGTGTAATTCACCATCATATGAGTAAGTCGTAATTTATTCAGTCATGCTGCATTCATTACATTTATGAACTACTTCAGTTGTGAAAATTTTTTTTTTGTACTCATTGGACTTTTTTTAAGACTGTATTTCAGGATAAAATTCTTGCAATGAGTGATAGTCCTAGATTTAGAAGGTGGAACCGAAGGGAATAAACATTTATATGGCACTTACCTTGGGCCTGGGACTGTGCTCTCTGTTATTCAGCCATTTCAGCCCTGCTCTTTGACCACATTTTGGGGTTTTTTGGTAAAGATATGATGTGGTTTGACATTTCTTTCTTCAGTTTCTTACACAGATGAGGAACCCATAGAAGACAGGGTAAAGTGACTCACCCAGGGTCACCCAGCTAGGACATGTCAAGGCAGCTGCCCTTGGACTATGTAAAGCACTTGACAAAAGCTTTGATGCTCACAAGAGCCCAGTGTGGTAGGTGTTGTTTTCCCTTTTAAAGTTAGGAGATTCAGGCAGACATAGCTGTGGTCAAAACTGGATTTGAATTCAGGTCCTCCTGCATCTTCTCCATTGTGTCTTATCGAGGTGAAGGGGATTAGAGATCTGGTAGGCCAAGGAAACAGGCCTGTAGAAGTTTAGGGATTCTTCCAGAGATAATAGATAGGAAAACAGATCCAGATCCAGGTTGTTTGACTTAAATCTAGAGCTCTTTCTAGTGCAGTTACAAGTATAGGTTGGCTAACTCTGAAAGTGAATGATTTGCCCAGCCATTTCCTTTGGGATTTTCCTTGACTAATACTTTGAGATATTATTATATGGGTAGGAGGATCTTAGGGATTTAGGAGTGATTCTCAGCTGTAACAATATAATCATCTAAATCTTAAGTCACTTTGGATTTGACAAATTATTAAAGTAAACACTAGATTTAGAAGGATGAGCTTCTATGTTATTATGCTTCATTACTGAGCAAAATTTATTTTTTCTTTGCAGTAGATTTCTTTGAGATGGTAATTTTGGGAAATATGGAAAGAAACAAGGAAATAGTATATTAGAAGGTAGCTGAGGATGCAATAGAGTTATTGAGAAGGAATGTTTAGTTAGGTAGGAGGAGAACCAAGAGAGAGGAGAGTATCAAGGAAGGTGAGGGTCCCAGGGTCAGAGATTGCAAGAACATTAAACTGAATGAGGAGTGAGAAAATTGGTTTTTGGCAATTAAGAGGTCACTGGTAACTTCGGAGGGAGTAGGTCAGTGTGATAATGAAGTTAAAAGTTGTTTTGTGAGGGCTTAGAGGAAAGAGAAAATGGAGGCTCTGATTGTAAAAGGCTTTTGCAAAAGAGTTTTGAGATGGAAGGATCCCAGGAGGGTTTTTGTAGAAGGCACTTGGACATGTTTGTGGGCAGCAAGGACAAAGCCAGGAGAGCAGCAGAGACTAAAAATACATGATAGAATGGAGTTGACAGAGGGAGTCATCTTTGAAGAAGACTGGATGGAAAGGGATGGCTTGAGCCTTGGTGAGGAGGAAGAGATTGGATGAAGGAGCAGAGAAGGGCAGTAGAGGAGGGTTGAAAACTCTTAGAAAAGCTTATCACTTTCACTATCCAGTCAAAGGAAAGGGTATTTTACACCGCCCCCCCCAACTCATTATTTTGTTTCTTATGACTTCTGTTATACCACTTGCTGAAACATTTTTGTTTGTTTGTTTGAAGCTTATTGGCAGTCTGCTAACCCCTTGATGCAATGGCCTTTTCTCAGCTGATCTCTTTTCCTGAATCTTCTCTTTTACCTGTATTCTTCTTTCCCTTACTCTCTTTCATCAAATGCATCATTTCTCTGACTGTTAATCAAATAAGTCACTGTTTCTTGTTATTCTCCCTAGCTATCCCCTAGGCCTGGAATATTCTCCCTCCTTTGCTCTGACTCTTGACCTTCCTAGCTTCATTTAAGTCTTTTTTTCCCCCTGAGGCTGGGGTTAAGTGACTTGCCCAGGGTCACACAGCTAGGAAGTGTTAAGTGTCTGAGATCATATTTGAACTCAGGGCTGGTGCTCTATCCACTGCGCCACCTAGCTGCCCCTTCATTTAAGTCTTGACTAAATTCCCTTTTCTAGCCTCTATTAATTCTTATTCTATAAGTTCTTATTTACCCTTTGTATTTATGTATAAACATGGTTATATTTATTTATCCCGTATATAACTTGCTTTGTATATATTGGTATGTTGTCTCCTCACATTAGACTGGGAATTCCTTCAGTATAGGGACTGTCTTTTGCGTCATTTTTGAATGTAGAGGACTGTATTCAAGAAGTGTTGATTAATCTAAGTGAAAGTGATTCTCCATGTCTGAGCTTCTTTTAGCCATTCCTAGGTCTCCTGATCTTTTTTTGATTTTTATATCTCATATCAAATGCTTTTGCTGAATGGTGCCACCAAACTAAAGTAGACTTTTAAATACTTCCAACCTATCAGCCCCTTTCTAACCTTTCTTCTCTCTACTATTCTCCAGGGTTTACCACTTAGGCGACTTCCTTGACCTTAACTCTTCCCTCTTCAGGCAATCATTTGCTTCATCTTGGTGATCCTACTCCTTCTTGAAATTACTTTGTATTAAGTAAGTGTTGCATTCTCCCGACATATATAGAGTGAGGCAAAAACTTTTATTTTGATCTTTGTAGCCCTAGAATGTGCTATGGTTTCTGCATGTAGTAAGGCACCTCAAAAATATTTTCAATTTAGTTGAGTAATGTCTTCGAATCAGCATAGCCTATATTGGAGTGATTTCCCAGTGTGTTTTAACCATCAAGGTTGTGTTTTGTTTTTATATTTTTAACTCTGATAGCATTTATATTCTGATCTCCAAGAAGATGATTTTTAGAGTAGAAATCATTGGCAACTTGAGAGGAAGTGACCACATCATGTTAAGAATTGGGTATTACTTAGGATTCTGGCCTAGGTCTTCTGTGCTTCCTCTGCACACTATCTCTTGGGAATGTCAGTAGTCATTATCAATTTATCATTTCAGGGCTGTTCTCTCTACCTCAGGCTTTAGTCCTGCACTCCCAGTTGCCATTGATACACTTCGAGCAGGATGTCCTCCAGTCACCACAAATGTCACCTATCCAAAACTGAATTCTTCTCCAGTGCCACATTCACCTCGTTCCCCACTCCAGATTTCCTAATATCTGCCAATGGTGTCTCCATCCTTTCAGCCTTAGACTTATAACTCAGAATTAGCCTTGGCTTTTCATGGTGCCAGTCTGACATATTCCTTCATTTGCTTAAATCATTTCATTTCTGTCTCAACACATCAAATCCCCTCCCTTTCTCTGCATTCAGACCCTCATCTGTCATTCATCATTTCAGGATCTCAGCAACAGTAGCCTAAATTATTACAAAATCCTCAAGTCTCTCCACTCCAGTCCATTTTGCATGCTGCATGCTGCATGCTGCTAAAGAATACTAGTTGTATGACTTCTCTTGCCAGTAAATTCCATTGGCTTTCTATAGCCTCTACAATAAAATATAAACTCTTCTCTTTAGCTTCTCCTTTCAGCCTAAATGGACTTTACTTCCCCTCCTGTTGTTCCCCGGTACTGCCAAAGCTTCCCCACCAAAGCTCCCAGTCCTCATATGTAACTCTACATTTTCTTTGGAGAAATAAATAATAACTTTTATCCTGGTTGTACCAGTGCTTCCCATGTCTAGAGCATCTTTCTAAGGAATTTTTCCTCACTGGTTGTAGCCTAATAGAACTTCTTTTTCATATTTTTCTGTTTTAAACCACAAAATAGTTAGTTCTCTTCCTATCATTACCATCCTGACAAATTAAAAATAAAACAAATTCATTGGGTATACATACAATCTATTAAAACAAATTGCCATATTAGACATGTCCAAAAATGTATGTGTTTGCATTTTAAATTCATCATTCTCTTTGCCAGAAAATGAATGACGTGTTTCATGTTCGTTCTTTTGGACTGTCAATGTGTTGTTAATCAAAGTTTTAGTCTTGCTTTTCAGTGAAACATTATCATTGTATAAATTATTCTCCTACTTTTTCTCATTTCATCTGATTTTATAAAGGTTTTTCTGTTTTCCTTTAAAATTGTTCATTTCATAATTTCTTATGGTACAATAATATCCCATTACATTTATATTTCATAATCTTGTCTGTCTCTTCTCCCCCCCTTTTCTCCATAGGAGGACATCCCTTTGTTTTCCAATTTTTGGCCACCTTAAAAAAGCTACTGAAGATAATTGTTTGTTTGTTTTTTCTCTTGTAGTCCTATTAGTAATATAGCTGGGTCAAAGGTTATGGAAAACTTATTTTTGGAAGAGTCTTGTTTCAAATTTTCTCAGATTAGGTCCAGAATAGCTGGACTAACTCCATTAATAAATGGACATTTATCATTTTCCATTTTTGTCATCTTAGTCTGAAAAGTTTCAGGTGTTTCAGAATTGTTTTAATTTTTATTTCTTTAATTAGTGATACAGATCATTTAATGATTGTATTTTTTTTTTTTTTTTTGAGACTACCTATTCATATCCTCAGGCCATTTTCTGTTGGTAAATGGTTGGTATAATGGTTAGATAAGAAGAATGTATTCTTTCCAACATATTTTTTTTTTTTTTTGGTACTTACATTCTCATCACCTAGCACAATGTTGGTACAAGCTACAACATTTAAATCTATTCCTTCTGAAATTTTTGAAATCTGATTTCTTAAAGTCTAAAGTATATATAACTTGCAGTTATTTAATAATCAACAAGCATTTACTAAGGACCTACCAAGTACCAAACATTGTGCTAGGTGATGAGGATTTAAGTACCCAAAAAATCTCTAAGGAGCTTGCAGTTTAATGAAAAAATAGATTTACATAAACATAAAGGTCATAAATGCAAATAAAAACAAAGTAGCTAAGATAGATGGGGAGGAGAAGGAAAAGTATATGGAAATGAATGAACAGAGGAACTTGGTGTCTAATCTTTGAGGAAGGGATCGACAAATTGTATCATTTTAGGCAGTAGTTATAAATTATTTACATGTAAATAGTTGCAAGTTAGATTTGATTATATTGATGTTCTCTGAGGACTTAGGCTAAAATTAAATGTTCCCATTGAAAACCAGAGAAACCAGAGAAATTAAAACTGTTTCAGAACTTCAATATTCTACTGCATCTGTGATGTAAAGTGGGTACTTTTTTCTAAATGCAAATTCATGTCTTCCCATTCTGTGTTACTTGAGTCTTGGCTATGTCTTTCTATAAGATCCTACCTTTCTGTTTAATTTCTCATTTGCAGACTACTCATCCTCTACACCTAGAATGTTCTTTTTCCTTATCATTATTTCTTGGCTTCTGATTTTAGCCAAAGTCCCATTTTCTATAAACTGGATTATGGAAAAAGAAAGAGAATTCCTGGGGAAAAAAAAATCTGTTTCAGCTTCATTGATGACACTAAAGCCTTTGGATCACACAAAATGTGGCAAATTCTTAGAGAAGAGGGAATACCAGATAATCTTACTGGTCACTTGATGAACCTATTTGGGACAAGAGGCAATAGTTGGAATAGAACATGGAATAACTGTTGGTTTAAGATTGGGCCAGCTAGGTGGTGCAGTGAATAGAGCATGAAGTCAGGAGGACCTAAGTTCAAATCTGGTCTGACACTTAACAGTGTGACCCTGGGCAAGTTGCTTAATCCTCCCCAGAAAAGATTGGAAAAAGACTGGGCTGCATATTGTCACCTTAGTTATTTGACTTATATGAATAGTACATTATGTCAAATGTCAGGCTGTATGAATCAAAAGCTGGAATTAAGGTTGCCAAGAGAAGTATCAACACTTTCAGATATGCAGACAATAATGCCATTCTGATGACAGAAAGTAAAGAATTAAGAATCCTCTTGATGAGGGTAAAAAAGGATTGTGTAAAAGCTGGCTTGAAGCTTAACATCAAAAAATCTAAGATCTTGACAACTGATCTCATCATTTCTGGCAAATAAAGAGAGAAGAAATGGAAGTAGTATCAGGTTTTCTCTTCTTGGGCCCAAAGATCACTGCAGATGGTGTCCACAGTCATGAAGTGTAAAATCTTTTGCTCCTTGGAAGGAAAAGGCAAATCCAGACAGCATACTAAAAAGCAGAGACATCACCTTGCTGACAAAGGTCAAAGCTGTACTTTTTCCAGCAGCAATGTGTGACTGTGAGAGTTGAATTATAGGGAAAGTTGAGTAGCACGGAATTAATGCTTTCAAATTAAGACTTTTGAGAGTTCAAATACTTTGGTCATGTAATGAGAAGATGAGACCCTTTTGGAAAAGATCCTGATATTGGAAAAGATTGAAGGCAAAAGGAGAAGGGAATGGCAGAGAATGATTTGGAAATAGAGTTATGGGAGCAATGAACATGAACTTGGACATGCTTCAAGAAATAGTGGAAGACAGAAGGGCCTTATGTTGTAGTCCATAGAATCATGACTGAACAATAAGAGCAAAAAGGAAGCCTTTCTCCAGTCTTCCCTCTGCTACTTATTTGCTAGTTAATTTGAACATAGCTTGTTTATGCTTATTTGCTTATTGTTTCCATAATTAGGGAGAATCTTCTTGTGGGCAGGGTCTGTTTACTGTGTTTCTATCCTCAAAACTTAGCACAGTGCCTGGTACATGGTAGGCACTTAATAAATGCTATTAACTTGCTAATGCCTATCACTTGCTTCTCTATTACCTTTTAAACAATTTTTAATTTCATTTCAAAGACCATACCATATAGAATTAATAGAAGAATGCTGTGAAATAATCTACCTTTCAGTAAATGGTTATTAGCGCACAAAATGACCTCCAGTATCTTGACTATATCTTCTATGGGAGGAAAAGGAGGTAAAGAGACACATAGTCATAGAGGTAAGTTGTTTGAGTCAACCAAGACAGTCTAGTAGCCGAAGCACATGAAATTAGGAAGATCCACTGAGGCGCTTTGGAGAAGAGTGACCTGGGCTTTGGGAGAAGTGGCTAAGACACTGAAGCTGGTTCTGCCTGCTTGAGATGCCAGAAAGGGTTTTTAAAAGAAATTTTGCTAAGCAATAATTGTAGAAGTATGTATAGAAGATTTGCACATGTGTAACATATATTGGATTACTTGCCATCTAGGGGAGGGCGTGGGAGAAGGAAGACAGAAAAATTTGGAACACAAGGTTTTGCAAGGGTCAGTGTTGAAAAATTATCCATGTATATGTTTTGAAAATAAAACACTTTAATAATTTTTTTTTTAAGCTTGCTAGAGGAACAGTGGACAGGTAAAGAAAGCTTAAGATTCTATGTGGGGTGCAGAGGCACAGTGAGAAGCCAACAGAGTGAGAAAGGGAGATAGCTTCTTTATAGTTTTGTGGTTCAAGGGAATTTGCTCCTATTTTTTGACAAGGAAAATGATTGGTCCAGAGTTACCATCACTAGGAAGCATAGACCAAAACTGTTCACCAAGGAACTAGGAACCCCAGATAATTGAGGAAAAAAATGAACACCCACTTGTTCTCAATTATTACTGGACATGCTATATCTCAGGGGATTGAAAGGCCTTGTGAATATGATTCTTGGGCTGCTTTTGGTAAGGAGATAGTCAGAGCAGGTATGGTCATCTTCAACTCCGTTCATAGAAACCTGGAATGAGGAAGGTCATTTGGTCTGCTTAGACCCCTTTAACCACATTATGTTTGAATCTGAGTCACACTGCTTCCTTTCTTAGTGTGGGCCAAAATCACATTAGTCATTTTGAGTGTCCTCCCGCTCTTCAGGAAAATGCTCAGGTTTATTTTAGACAAACTTCTACGTAGCCACACTGTGGGCATCTTGCACTGGTGAAGTTAATCTTTTGTACTTAAACTAGGACTTCTTTTTTATTCTTAAGAAACTTCATTAAACTGTTGCTGAAATTTCTGGTATGTCTCCATCAGGAAGTGAGGCTAGCCTGCATGAAATCACATTGTCTGGCTTGTGATCATGATCTTTTCTAAAAGTTTAATGACCATCCCTTTTATATAGTCTGTAATTTTTCCAGAAATAAAATGTCAAGCCCAATTATTATTAATTCCAGGGAGTTAAATTTAGTGTGCAGATTTCACTGTTTGTTTTTTTATTCAAGTTGGGATATTTGCCTTTTCCTAGTCCTGCAGTGCTCGTTTTTGGTTTTGGTTTTTAATTTTTATCCTCCACTTCATCCTTAAGTATTCGCCGACAGTAGTTCAGTAGTTGTTTAGGTATCTCATGGGTCTAGTTCCTCTGGGTCTGCACAGGCATTTAGGTTCTTTTGTTTCCCTTTGGTTTTGACTCTTTTACTATCCATTTTCATTCTTTCCTTTCCATCTGTCCTTTTCCCCATCCTCTTCCCCTGAGACCAAAGGACTGAGTGAAAACCAAAGTGAGTGCTTCATCTTTTTTTCTGGGGAGCTTTGTGGTGGTTTCTATCCTAAGCTGAACTACTTACCTGTGGGGCTTGTAGGAAAGTCATTTAGTTTATGTAGGTTTCTGTTTTTTACATTTGTAAAATACATATATGTAAAAGATTCACAAAACATTTACACAAATATTGTCTTATTTTATTCTCATAACAAAAGAAAATAGGAAAATATTGCCTGGAAATAGGCGCCATTGTTATCCTCATTTTACAGTTAAGTGACTTGTCGTACGTCACACAGCTGATAAATGTCCAAGGTTTGATAAATGTCCAGTTTTGAACTCCAGATTTACTGATAGCAAACCTGGGCTCCATCCACTGAGTTAGCTGGCTAGGCCTTTGGAAAAATCACTTCCAAAGCTCTTATTCCCATTGTAAGCTATTAAAAAGATAAACAGACATACAGACAAAAAAGCCTTTTTTGTGGTCCTCTCCTTTCATTATGAGTTCCAGGTCATTCTGAGCCTCTTGCTCCTGGCTGGTTTTTTGGAATGAATTTACATTTTTATTTACTCTGTTACCTGCCTTATGCATGTATTCAATTAAAAAATAAACCACAGAGTTGATAGTTAAGGGCTCTGGGTATTCCCTTGATCTCTGTACACTATACCCTCTCTCTGCCAAATTGTTTTTATGTATGTCTTCCCAGATTTATTATTATTATTATTGTTATTGGAGACAAATGTTTCTGTTTGGGAAGAGGTGTTATTCAGGAATCCATTCCAGTGGAAGCTTTGACTTGCTCTGTTTTTGACTTGGGCTAGTTTCTTCCTGGCACCATTTTGTAGACTGGCAATCCGGTAGCAGTGCCCCTCCTACCAGAATGATGCTGGTCTTAGTTGTCTTGTCCTTTACGTTTAGATGTTCACTGCAGCACAGAACTCCTAAATTTAAGAGCTCAGTGAGTCTCAGGCTCCCTGATCATGGACATGGGTTCAGTTTAAATCTTGAACTTTCTGTTCTTTTGTAGAGTTTTTTTCCACGAAAACCTATCTGTCCTTTTCCTGAACTCTTGAAATTTGGTCTCTCTAAATCTAAAGTGTTTAGCAGACCGTTTCTTAGGTTTCTTTTCCTTCTCTGTCACACTTTTTTTTTTTTTTTTTTTTTTTTTTTAAAGATATGACCAATGTGGAAATCTTTTTTCTATGTATTTTTTTTATTATAGCTTTTTATTTACAAAATATATGCATGGGTAATTTTATAGCATTGACAATTGCCAAACTTTTTGTTCCAATTTTTCCCCTCCTTCCCCTCCATTCCCTCTCCCCCAGATGGCAGGTTGACCAATACATGTTAAATATGTTAAAGTATAAATTAAATACAATATATGTATACATGTCCAGTCATTTTGCTGTACAAAAAGAATTGGTCTTTGAAATAGTGTACAATTAATCTGTGGAGGAAATAAAAAATGCAGGCGGACAAAAATAGAAGGATTGGGAATTCTATGTAGTGGTTTTTAGTCTCCCAGAGTTCTTTTGCTGGGGGTAGCTGGTTCAGTTCATTACTGCTTTATTGGAACTGAAGTGGTTCATCTCATTGTTGAAGAGGGCCATGTCCATCAGAATTGATCATCATACAGTATTGTTGTTGAAGTATATAATGATCTCCTGTCCTGCTCATATCACTCAGCATTAGTTCCTGTATATCTCTCCAGGCCTTTCTGAAATCGTCCTGTTGGTCATTTCTTACAGAACAATAATATTCCATAGCATTCATATACCACAGTTTATTCAGCCATTCTCTAATTGAAGGGCATCCACTCAGTTTCCAGTTTCTGGCCACTACAAAGAGGACTGCCACAAACATTCTTGCACATTCTGTCACACATTTTAAGGTTGTTTCTCCTCAAGGACTTTCCTAACAGCCTCCTTTTTCCCCAGTAAGAGTCATGTCCAGGATAGAATTCAACTTTGTGTTTCTGCCTTGTGAAGTATGAAATTTAAGGAAGTCTAGCGTATATTAGTTGCTCTGCTTTTCAGAGAGAGAGAGAGAGAGAGAGCGCACCTGCACAGTATCCCAACCCTGCAATATCTCATCTCACTGATAGACTGATAAATTTGTTTTTTTGTCCTTTTATATTTAATGATGATTAATATTGGGGGAGGGTGTTTTGTTGTTTTGAATTTAATAACTTTTTCATGAGAAATTATTGTCCTTTATTAGGACATTTCTTTTGAATTAAACTCTTGTATGTTACATTTTACATAGCAGTAGTTCTTTCTTCCTCTCCCCTGTCTTCTCTTTCCCTGTAATCTTTTCTCTTCTGGATATGCCCCATTTCATCTTCATTCAAATGAGCTTCCTCTTGTGACAAAAAAAGAACAGTAAAACAAAACATCAGCTTTGTCTCACAGAAGTAGGCAGCCTTGCACACCCTTCTTTTCTTTCTCTCTGGTGAATGGAATGAGGTACATTTACTCATCTTGTTTCCAGAGCCCAGGATTAGTCTTTAAAATCACACAGTATTCAGTTTTACTGGTTTAGTTTATTTTAGTAGCACAAGTGCCCTTGAAAGAATTCTCAGAGAGACCTGTGAGAACTGAGTGTGAATAGTATTTTCACTCTTTTTGTTGTTTGCTGGCATTGTTTTCTTTCTCATTTTTTTCCTTTTTGATGTGATTTTGCTTGTGAAACATGATAATTGTGGAAATATGTATATGAGAATTGATTGGATTACTTACTATCTAGGGGAGAGGGTGGGAAGAAAAGGGGAAATTTGGAACACAAGGTTTTGCCAGTATCAATATTGAAAAATTATCTTTGCATATGTCTTGAAAATAAAAAGCTTTAATAAAAAATTTAATGTAAAAAATGATTTAAAAAATTCTCGAGAGCTTAAAAAACTTTGGGCATATAATTGCATATATTTTAAAAACTAACCATCTATTTGTATATGTTCAGATGCAGATATGCTGTTATGCATATACGGTTTCAGTAAGAATGATTGCTAGTGTCTTGGCTATAACTATAATATTAAACTTCTCTTTAGCCCATTCTTGGCCCTCCTAGCTCACCCCTAGAATCCGGTTTCCCTCTTTGGTTAGAACTCTCTCTGTTTAACCCTACCCAGATCCAGTACATAGCTTACTAGCCACGTTCTGAGCATCTGTCACGTGTCTCTCCTCTACTTTGACTTCAGCAGGATCACTTTAGATCCCTTGGGGCCCTGTGTTTCCTTATTCCTTTTTTCCTTTCCATTCATAACTCTGGGAGCAGTACTCAAACCATCACTTCTATTCTTGGAAAAGACATATCAATTGATCCACTCATCATCTCTGTTATTTCTGGGACCATAACACCAGTCTCTGGCATATATATTGTTTATTATTAGCTTAGCATCATGCTTAACGTGTGTATATATAAATATATACACGCTCTTAATATGCTTTTTTCATTCCTTCTTTCAGTGATAGCACAAAGAGTGATCTAAGAACTAAAAGATGAATATCAATAGGTGGGTGTCAGTGGAGGTATCAGAAAGCTGTAAAGGGATGGAAGTCTAAATTAAGTTCTGCAGTTTAAAGTGATTCCTTTGTAGTCTGAGGGAAGGAGGTAGGAATGAATGATGATGCTAAAAAGATAGAAAGTATGGAGATAGGACAGCCAGAGGGCTTTAGTCTTGTCAGTGAGGTAGAAAGCTGTGGCATCTGCTATAATGACTAACTTGTTTTTTTTAAAAAAAGGTTTAGAACAATGACTGGAGCAGGAGACAGAATTCACAGTAGATTAGCAAGAAGGATCATTGATAGCAATAAAAATTCAGCATAGGTTGCCTACTCTGAATTTTTAGTGGGAAGAGTCAGCTTCATTTTGTGACTTGGGTTATTTTTTCATAGGGAAATGATAAAATATAGGTAGAAATTGGATGGATGAGAAAGTATGGAAGGGTTCTGATTGATCTTGTTTGTTGGAAGCCCTTGGATGATCTAGCTTATCAATCTGATGTATAAGCAGATAGCAATTTGTCCACAGTTCATTCTTTCAATTTCCTGCCCATGCCCCTGCATAAATTTTAAAGCAGCAAGGGCATTAGAGGCCTTCCTTTCAATTAGCATTTTGTGGGTACCAGGAAGGTAGCCTCCAGGCCGTCCATCTGGGATCATTCTTGGTCCATAACTTGACGCACCTCCTTTTCCAAATGTTTTTGGGTTGTATTTTTGTTTAATCCAGGGACATTTCCCAGCTTTGTTCTTTCTGGTGTTATTTGTAACTTTTCTGTAATACCTCTGGGACTAGGGTACTTGATTGAAAAAAAATTGCTATTATTGCTTTTGCAGGTTTTTTTTTTTTTTTTTTTTTTTTTTTTTTTGCCTTCCTCCATTTTCATTTTTAAAAGGTCCTTAGGAGTAAACTTAATCAGCTTGATAGTTTCTAAACTGTCTTCAAATTTGTTTTTACCCTTTACTGTTTGTCACTGTTTTATAAGAAGCCTTCTTAGTAAGATTTTACAAATAAGTTTATATTCTCATTTGTGGCCTTTGAAAGCCATATCTGTAAAAGGGTGATTGAGGCATTTTCTAGGCTCTTTTGATTCCTGTGATATTTAATGTATAATTATAACCAATGTATATTGGTTAAATTTTTATGGAAGTTTAGTTAATGTCACTTCTTTTGCCAATTTCCCATTTTAGAAATTTGTAAAATATTTGTTTAAACAGTTTATGATTATGTTGCCTGACTCATTTTTCCTTTCATTTAAAAAAAAAGACTAATTCAGTCTTAGCTGTGATAAGCCTGAGCACAGCAGATTTCAGTGAAAGTTCTGTATTATAAAGAATAAAATAAAATAAATATAATATTTGAGTTAGTGTTTGCATTTCCAGCATCTACTTAACTGTTTTGGATTTTTTTTTTTTTTTTTTTTTTTTTGGTGGTGGGGAAGTAAGGAGGAGACGGTCACCTACCCAAACAAAAGATAATATGTAGAAAAAGATCTGAGAAGCTTAGTGACCTGAAAGCTTGGTATAAATCAGCAGTATGACATGGAGGTCTCAGGTGATCCTAGTAACAGAAACACAATAAAGGAAGAGTAGACAAGCAGAAGGCAGAATGGTTTCCAATTGGTAATTGGGGGGTATTGTTGTATGGCTCAAAATTAAAGCAGAATAGACATCTTTTTTTTTATTATTTTAATTTTATTATAACTTTATATTGACAGTATGTATGCATGGGTAATTTTTTACAACGTTATCCCTTGCACTCATTTCTGTTTCCACTTTTCCCTTCCCTCTCTCCCTCCACCCCCTCGCCTAGATGGCAGGCAGTCTTACAGATCTCTTATCTAAAGCAGGATGCAAAGAAAGCCAAGAAGTGAAAGTGAGGAAGGAGGAGGACATTCCAGGCATGGGGCAATACTAGAGCACAGAGGGCATATAATAAGTGACTATATACTTATGTGCTTTAAGAGATGCTCAAGAGGATGATTTCAGAGAAGACACATATGAACTCTGATGCAAAGTGAGCAAAATGAGTAGTAGTTACAACAAAACAGCAGTGATGTAAAGATACTTAATAACCCTGATCAATACAATGATCCACCACAGTTCCAAAGAACTCATAGTTAAACATGCTGTACACTTCCAAGGAGAAAGCTGATGGACTTAGAGTGCACACTGAAGTTACATTTTATTTCTCTTTCTCCTCCTCCGCCCCCCTTCCATGATTTCATGTGTATACATATGTATTTTATGTACACACACAGAAGAGAGAATGGTTTTGCTTGCCTTCTCATTCTCACATTATAAGGGGGGGTGGAGAAAGAATTTGGAACTGAAAAATAAATAAAATTGATTTAAGATACAAATCTAGAAGCAGAGAATAACTTTTTTTTTAGATGTTAAAATGTTTTCCTTCTTTTATTTATTTTTATTTTTTATTTATTTTTTCAGATAATAACTCTTTAAAAATCTACGGGTATGTTTTGTTTTGTTTTGCTGAAGCATTTGGGGTTAAGTGACTTGCCCAGGATCACACAGCCAGGAAGTGTTAAGTGTTTGAGACCAGATTTGAACTCAGGTC
Source organism: Sminthopsis crassicaudata (assembly GCF_048593235.1). NCBI lineage: Eukaryota > Metazoa > Chordata > Mammalia > Dasyuromorphia > Dasyuridae > Sminthopsis > Sminthopsis crassicaudata. Next base: position 738,581,994 of record NC_133617.1, on the reverse strand, counting down.
GTCCTGACTTCAGGGCTGGTGCTCTATCCACTGTGCCACCTAGCTGCCCCTAATTCTACAGTTTCAAAGGAAGACATAGCTTGGGCACAAATTCAACCAAAACTTCTAGCAAAAATAAAGCAGCAAACAACCAAATGAATGAATGAATGAATGAAATGTAAGCAGCTAGAAAGAAATAATTCAGATATTATTGAGCCAATCAGGATAATACAAAATTTAGCAGCTTCTCTATTAAGGATAAGATAGTTTGGGATGGTATTTTAAATGGCAAAGGATTACAATAAGATTTACTTTCCATTAAAACTGAATATAATCCTTCAGGAGAAAAAAAGATCTTCAGTGAAAAAGAGGACTTTCCGGCATTCCTGATGAAAGATCACAACTGAATAGATTATCTGACTTTTAAAATTACAAAACTCAAGAGAAGAATAAAAAGCAAGTTTCCCTGATAGAGGCTTCATTTGTCAAGTGTAAAGAGAACTGAGTCAAATTCATAAAAATAAGAGCAATTCCTCAATTGATAAATGGTCAAAGGACATAAATAGGCATTTTTCAAAGTAAGAAGTCAAAATTATTTATAGTCACATGAAGAAATGTTCCAAATCAATATCGATTAGAGAAGTGTTGATTCAAACAGCTCTGAGTTACCATCCCATACCTGTCAAACTAGCTTATGTGATAAAAAAGGAAAATAACATGTTGGAGGGCATATGGGAAAATTGAGACATAATGCCCTTTTGGTGAAGTTATGAACCAGTTCATTCATTCTAGAGAGCAATTTGGATCTTTGTTTTAAGGGCTCTAAAGCCATACAATTCTCTTTGACTTTGTGATATCACTGCTAGGACTATAGCACAGAGAGAGGAAAAAAAGAAAGAAAGAAAGAAAGAAAAAGAACCTATATGTACAAAAATCTGTTACAGCAGCTCCTCTTTTCCCCCCCTTTTTAAATTTTTGGATAGTGACAAAGAATTGGAAATTAAGTGAATACTCATCAGTTGGGGAATGTCTGAATAAGTTGTGGTATATAAGTATGATGGAACACTATTGTATTATATTGAATTCTATTGATAGAAAAACCTGGAAAAACTTACATGAATTAGTGCCAAATGAAATGATCAGAACCAGAACATTATACACAATAACAGTCAGATTGTTTGATGATCAACTATGAGACATAGCTATTCTTGGAAACAGAGTGATCCAAGACAGTTCTAAAAGATTTATGAAAAATGCTCTTCATCTCCAGAGAAAAACTGAAGGAGTCTGAATGTGGATCAAAGCAGACTTAAAAAATTTTTTTTCTTTCTTTTTCTTTTGATCAGTATTTTCTTTTACTGCATTGAAAATATGTTTTGCATGATTGTACATGGATGTATAACATATCAGATTGCTCAGTGAGAGGAAGGAGGGACAGAATTTGGAAATCAGTGGTTTTTTTTCATTAATAGTATTTTATTTTTCCAAATACATAGAAAGATAATTTTCAGAGTTCACCTTTGCAAAACCCTGTGTTCCAAATTTTTCTTCCTCCCCTCTCCTTTTCTCACTCCTTCCCAAGACAGGAAGCAATCCAATATAAGTTAAACATGGGCCATTCTTCTAAACATAAAATTTCAACATTTTTAGAAAAAATGTTAATTGTTTTTACATATAATTGGAGAAAGATAAAATATTAAATAAATGTGTATATATTTTAAAAGATAAGCTGTAGAGGCAGCTGAATAGTGAAGTTTACAGGGACATGAATCCTTGCATAAAACCTAGGTTTCAGGATTGTTAGTTTGTCCTTTTTAAATTAGATTTAATTTTTTCTCAACTATCAAAAATTGCTCCTCCTTCCCCCCAGTCCCTTATAACAAAAACATGTCCAAGAATGTGTGGTCACCTCTCCGACACCCCCTTTTTTCTCTTCATTCCTCTGGAATTGTTATTGACTAATGTGTCCTTAAGCCTTTTTTTCATTGGAACAACAGATTGGAAGCTATGTGGAAGATGGCATGGAAAACAGAGGAGGATATTGAACTAGATGGTCCAAGAGGCAGCAGCAAAATGACATTAGATGGAGAGATGGCAATTGTGCCTTTGGGCAATGTGGAAGAACAGCCACAATAGACTAGGTCAGGTTTATGGTGTCACTCTAGGAACTAGATCTAACATTTTTGGGGGAATTGAACTTTGAACTAGACCTTGATTGAGGATTTGGTATGGCAGTAGGAGATGGCTCTTCCTGGAGGCCCAGGTGAGTGGGGGGAGTGTGGCCAAAGGTTCTGCTCCCCAGAGTTGTGAAGAGGTAGCTTGGAAGAAGAGCAGTACCCATTCAAGCCTTTTTCCAGAAGCATTGTGTGTAATAAATTAGAGAAGACTCCAAAAAGTAGTTACATTTTTTCACTTAACACCAAGCCTTTCAATTTTCTTCTCACCTTTTCTCTCCACCCCAACCAAAAGACAAAGAAAAACCAAACACTGGTACAAAAGTGCAGCCAAGCAAAACCAATTCCTGTGTGGATCACATCCCAAAATGCATGTCTGGTATCTTGAGTAATTAGGAGATGTTAGAGGAATAATGTAGTTGAGAACTAATTGAAGTCGGATCTATGGAATGGTTGTGCCAGGTAGCTTACATTAAGTGTTGTCTTCATCTTGAGGAGGCAAAGGTAGTAACTCTTTTGAAAAGAGAGATGGAATTTTAGGATTGAGAGAAGCCTTTTTTTTTAAAGACTAGAAAACTGACCACATTTCCATCAGAAAAGAGAAGATGGCTGGGAAATTAGAACGAAATAATGTATTGAGTATGGTCTTCCGTGGGTCTGGATAGGGAGAGAACAGAAGAACAAAAAAAAAGAGGATTTAAAAAAAAATCATATTTAAGAAGCTCAAAAAAGTGAAGTCTTGTTAGTCTCCCAGTGAGCAAGTATCAAATGTAGAACCAGAACTGAGGCCTTCCTTATTTCAGGCCATCCCTGCAGTCTTCTGCTTCCCAAACCATCTCAGACCCAGAAGTGGCCTGTGAGGTCACTGTGGGAGTCTCACATCAATAAGGCCAGGATGCTTAATCCCATATCTTACCTAGCATCTGGCGTATAATAGGCACTTAATTTAAATATACCTTAGTTGGTTGATCAATCTGCTGAGACTGAATCCAATCTCTTCTGCTTTTGGGTCTTCAATGGATACAAGCCTTATGTGAATCTTAAAAATACAAGGAAATTCATAAGCTTTCTTGTGTAGTTTTTACATTTTACAGAAGAGGAAACTGAGACCCATGGAGGTTTTGTTTAAATATAAAACATTGTTTAAATTAAAGACTTACAGATATGAATTGTATCTTGAGTTAGAGAGTCCCTTTAGTTCATTTAATTCAGTCCCTTCATTTTATTTTAATAGGTGTTCTAATGCCTTCTGTTTTTTTATTATGCTAATACATATTTATAAAATAAAATACATATGATGAAATAAACCAAGCATTCGCATAACAGTATAATAAAAGAAGATTGTGTGAAACTGCAAATCTACCATGAACAACTTATTATTATTCCTTTCAAATATACAAAATTATCATGTATATTTTTTCCCCTCTTTCCCTATCCTTCCCCCAGCCTGCTGTAGAGATGACTACTAATCGACATACACACATATGGAAAATTATTCTATACATATTTCTACTTAATCAGGTCTTTCTCTAGATGCAGATAGTATTTCTATCAATTTTTCCATGACCCCTCCAACAGTTGTTTTCTCTTTCAACCATTTTAACCAGTCTGTTAGGCAAAAATAATACCTCAAGGTTGTTTTTTTAATTTCTCTATCAATAATGATTTAGAGCATTATTTCATATGGATATAAATTGTTTTGATTTCTTCTTTGAAAAACAAAAGTAACCAAGCTTAAAAGGAAAGTGGGGAGTGGGTGGGTGGGACGGGGGTGGAGTTTATAGATAGTTTTTCAGATAAAGGTCTCATATTTAAAATATGTGAAGGACTTTGTCAAATCTGTAGAAGTATGAGGGATACTCTAATTGATAATATGGTCAACGAATATGTAATTTCTTAAATTTCCAAATTGAAGACTTTGTCTCATTTCATCTGCCTTGATTTTTATTTTTATTTTTTTTATTTTTTTTGACACTGCTGTTAACCCTCTCCTTTGGATCACTTTTTCCCTCACTTTCCATGCTGTTGTTTGCCTCTGGTTTTCTTTTCACCTCTTTAACCAATCCTTTTCATTCTCCTTTGCTAGATCCTTTGCATCTTATTTTCTAAGCCTGGGAATTTTGCAGAGATCTGTCCTGAGCTTATTTTCTCTCTTAAAATTGTCCCTCTGTAGTAAAAATGGATTTTTTTTTTTTAAACAAAACCTATTACTATGGGGGAGATGAATTAGTTTGCTTTTTGCATTGTTAAATGTCAGTGCATTAGTTGAAGTCATTGTGCATTAAGCAATAATTCTGGATAAAATCCAAAAAATTCCTTAAATCTTGTTTAGGCTAGGCTTAAAGCCAAATTGACCCCCAAAGATAGAATTAATTCAAGTATATAATGAAACCAAAATGTGTGGGTTAAAAAAAAAAAGTATAATAGAGCTGGGGACAAAAAGAACTAATATATATAAATCTGTACCTAAATACTTTTCCTTTTTTTCTTTTCTGTGGAAGAACTAACAAATTAAATTTACTTTTATTCTTAGAATATGAAAAGCCCTCAATTTAGGAATTTTTTTTACTGCCAGAAACTATAGGGAATCTGAGATTAAAGCCACATGCTGGCAAAATTATAGCAAATCTTAAATCTTATTTTCATCATAATGTTGGAATCTGATTGTGAAAGGCTTTAAACAGCCGATTTAGAATTTTGTATTTTATTCTACAGGAAACAGCAAATTATTGAAGATTTGTGAGTAAAGGAATAACATGGTGACAGCTATATTTTGGGAATATTAGTTTAGCAGTTATGTAAAGGGTTGATTGAAAAGGAAAGAGAATGGAAGCAGACAGATGAATCTGAAGGTTATTGAAATAGCTCTGTTCCTCAAGGCTGTTTGGTAGACTATTTTGGAGGTAATGTGAATGACATGAATATAGGATTAATAAGATCAAACATCTGATTTGATATGAGGGATAATGGAGAGGAATGTGGCAAGGATGACTCTTGTTTGTGAGTTGTGATTGTAAGCTTTGTGGTGCCCTTGAGAAAAATGAGCAAGTTAGAGAGGAGGGTAAATTTTTAGAATTGCATTTTTGTTATACTTATGTGACATGCAGATGGGGATGTTCAACAGATTGTAGAGTGATGCAGGACTGTAGTTCTGGAGAGAGGTTTGTCTTGATCTTTTTATATTTATGGATTGTTTATGACCCCAAACAATGTTGCCTTAGTACTAAGTGGAAGAGCTAGGATTTAAATCTTTCTTACTTTAATCTACACCCTTAACATTGTACTGTGGTTCTCTCCCTCCTAATTTTTCACCTCATTTTTCTAAGATGAATCTAGATCTGGAATGTATTCTTATCTTTACTAATTTCTCCTAGAATCCCGAATTTGCCTTATAACAGATCAGAATGTAATCCGTCCTGATTCCCCAGGTAGGAGTAGCCTTTTGAAGTGACTTGTAAAACATTTTTCTCTACTGTATTCATGTAAGCCTCTAGTGATAAGAAATTTCCCCTAAGAATGCAGCTTTGGCTGCATCCCATAAGTTTTGGTATGTTATCTCGTCATTCTTTTGGATGAAATTATTGATCATTCCTATGATTTGTGTTTGACCCATTAGTTCTTTAAGATTAGATTATTTTAGTTTCCAGTTACTTTTGGTCTGTTTCCAAGGCCCTTTATTACATGTAATTTTTATTTCATCATGATCTGAAAAGGATGCATTTGTTATGTTATGCCTTTTTGCATTTGATTGTGAAGTTTTTAAATGCCCTAATAACATGGTCAGTTTTTGTGTAGGTGCCATGTACTGCTGAGAAAAAGGTATATTCCTTTCTATCCCCATGCAATTTTCTCCAAAGGTCTTTCATACCTAACCTTTAAAAAAATTCTATTCACTATTTTAACTATTTTTTGTTTATTTTGTGGTTAGATTTATCTAGTTCTGAAAGAGGGGAACTGAAATCCCTCACTAGTATAATTTTGCTATCTATTTCTTCCTGCAACTCATTTAACTTCTCCAAGAATTTGAATGCTCTACCACTTGTTAGATCTGTTTGTGGTTTTGCTTAATATAAAATCAGAATTCCTACACCTGCTTTTTTTTTTTTACCTCAGATACTTCCTAATAGATTCTGCTTCAGCCTTTTTTATCTTTACTCTGTATGTATCTCTGCTTCAAATGTGTTTCTTGCAAGCAACATATTGTAGGATTTTGGTTAAAATGATTAATTGTGTATTCCTGCCATCCTACTTTTACCCTCCTTTCACCCTTTTCCTCCTCACCAGTGTATTGCTAATGACCCACCCCTTTTCTGAATCTGTCCTCCTTTTTTTTCAAGCCTCCTTCCCCTTTCTTATCTTTTCCCCTTTTACTTCTTCCCTCCCTTCTGGTTAGTCTCCCCCTTTCCTTTTTTTCCCCCCTTCTCCCCTCCTATTACCCTATAGGGTGAGGCAATTTCTCTATCAAAGGAATTACCTGAAATTCCCTCTGAGTTAAATCTGATGTGATTAAGGTTCAAACAATGCTTATCCCTTCTGTAAGTCTTTTGTGCCTCTTCATTTGGGGTAATTTACCCTATTTTACCCCTTTTCTCTTTTAGTGCAATCCCTTTTCTATCCCAATTTTTATTGTTTTAATTATAGCTTTTTATTTTCAAAATATGTACTTGGAGAATTTTCGACATTTACCCTTACAAAACCCTGTGTTCTAATTTTTTTTCTTCCCCCTTACCTCCCCCAGTTGGCAATGAACCAGTATATATTAAACATGTGCAATTCTTCTATACATACTCCTACAAATATACTACACAAGAAAAATCAGATCTAAAAGGAAAAAAAATGAGAAAGAAAACAAAATACAAGCAAACAATAACAAAAAGAGTGAAAATACTATGTTGTGATCCACACTTGGTCCCTACAGTCTCTCTCTGGGTACAGAAAAGGCCTGAATCACCCCAGTGTTGACAAGAGCCATGTCCATCAGAATTGATCATTGTATTATTTTGCTGTTGGCTCCACCTCTAATTTCACATTAAAATCTATTTATAATTATACCCTGTAAGTATATCCTTTTAAATTGCCTTGACAAAGATAGAATTCTCAAGAATTACATTTAACTTCTTTCCTTATAAGGATGAAACATTTTAAAATCTTTAGAAAACAGGTTTGTTTTTTTTTTTCCCTTCCATTTTCCTTTTTATAATGCTTTTGAATCTTGTATATGGAGATTAGATTTTTTATTCAGCTCTGATCTTATTAGAAATGATTGAAAATTCTCTATTTCATTGAATATCCATCTTTCCCTCCAAAAGATAATTCTTAATCTTGCTGGTTAGTTGCCTTCTGGAATATCATATTCTGGGCCTTCTGACCCTTTAATGATTAGAATTCCTTAATATTTAAATTGTTTTTGGCTGCTTGCAGTATTTTCTTGATCTAATAATTCTAGACTTTAGCTACAATATTCCTTGGAATTTTCATTACAGGATCTTTTTCTGGAAGTGATTAGTAGATTCTTTACAGCGACTATTTTACCCACTGGTTCTAGGTTATCAAGGCAGTTTTTTCCTTGATGATTTCTTGAAAGATGTTGTCTAGGCTCTTTTTCATGGTGCCTTTCAGTAGTCCAATAATACTTTTTTTTTTCTTCAAAGTATTAACGTTAGTCTCATATATCTAACTTGGGTGGACAGACTTTTATAAGTTTGTGTGCTATAAGATACAGAACAAAAATACAAATTTCCAAACTACAATTTCAAAAAAATTAAAATGTTAAATTCTATTATTAGTTAATACCAATACTAATATTATTGTAGTTATTGACTCAATGTAATGGTTAATCTTTTTTTTTTTTCTTGAAGTTTTTAATTTTCAAAACAAATGCAAGGATAATTTTTTTTTTTAACATTGACCCTTGAAAAAGCTTGTGTTCCAGTTTTTTTCCTCCCCTTTCATCCACACTCTCCCCTAGATGGCATGTAATCCAATATATGTTAAACACATTAAAATATATATATATTAAATTCAAAATAGGGATACAAAATTTTTTTTATTAAAGCTTTTTATTTTTCAAAACATATGAATGGACAATTCTTCTACATTAGCCCTTGCAAAACCCTATGTTCCGATCTTGCCCCTTTTTCCCTACACTGTTCCCTAGATGGCAAGTAGTCCAATATATGGTAAACATGGTAGAAATATGTTAAATCCAAAATATTTGTACATATTTAGGCATGCAAATTTATACAATTATCTTGCTGCACAAGAAAAATCAGATTAAAAAAATGGGAAAGAAAATAAAATCCAAGCAAACCATAACAAAAAAAGTGAAATGCTATGTTGTAATCTACCCTCAGTTCCCATAATCCTCTTTCTGGGTGTAGATGGCTGTTATTATAAGATCATTGTAACTGGCCTGAATCTCATCCTATTGTTGAAAAGAACCATATCCATCAGAATTGATCATCTTATAATCTTGTTGCTGTGTATATCTTAATTAAAATGAAATCTTAATCCAAAAATATTCAAAACTAACAGATGAAGTTTTAACTTCACCATTACTTACTGTTTAGCAAAAATATTCAGGAATTATATATTTTGTCAAGAATTAATGCAATAGTTTCTGTATTGTTTTCTTCTCCTCCATCTCCCAATCTGTTGTCAGTCATATTGGAGACAGCCTTGATCATTTGGGACTAATGTCTGGGTGGGGGAAGGTCCCTTCTCTCAGCAAGTAATATTTTTCTAGAAAGAAATTGGACCAAAGTCAACCATAGGATGAGCTATATTTTCTCCCTCTTTATACTAATAAAGTGATCATATTTCCCAAGAGTAGAATTCTTTTGAATTCTTTATATTAATTATTTTATAGCATAGTTCATTTCATGTACTACCCATTCTCCCCTTAGTTGAGCATCTACTTTTGTCTCAATTCTTTTCAACTCTGGAAAAAAATACTCAGTGCTTTCTTGTATATTGAATTTTTTTTGTTTTCTCCAAGGGAGAAACAAAAATAAGAACAAATTTAATTTAGAGGAACAAAAGCCAAAAATGTCAAGGGAAATGGTTTTTAAAAGAGTAGAGAGGGATAGTAATATGCTTACCTCAAAATATACTACAAAGCAATAATTATTAAAAACTACTTGGTACTGCTTTAAAAAAGTAAATCAGTAGAATAGACTAGATTATGATTGAATCAGAAGAAGAAAAAATGCAGTTGGTTATTCTTAGTGATCTAGAACAGTCTTTAATATGATTATTAATAGCTTACAGTTACTCTTGGGAACTGTTCACATTTTTGGATCAATTACACACTAGGAAATGACTTTTTACATTTTTTTGTATGAATGATTTATATTTGTTCCCAAAGTCATTTCAGTCAATAAGCCATTAATATCTGTTGCATATCAGATTTACAAGACCTCTCATACAAAAGACATTTTTTTCCCCCAACCAATTGCTAAGTTTGTACAAAAGTGTTCCAATTCAATGTAATGGAAAATGATCTATTGTGATCTACTCTATCCCTTGTTGGGTCAGGAATTTTGTATTATGTCTCTCCTATAAGAGTCATGGGATTTTGAGAGGAAGAACTGTTTGTCTTTTGCACAATCCTTAGCAGAGTAAAGAAAAATAGCTGACTAAAGTGTGGGAGAGGTTATTGAAAGATTTCAACTGGTCTACACATTTTGGAAAGCATTTTGGCATTATGTTCACAAAAGGACTGCTATGTCTATATCCTGTGCAGCTGAAAGTCTTAGAAAGTTGTGTGGACCTTGAGAGGTGAAGCAATTTGATCAGAGTTCTGATGTCAGAAGTGTGGTTTGAGCTCAAGTGGTCTTGACTTTGATATTCTTTCATCAGTTCTGCAATACTGCCTCTGGGAAACCTTTTCTCTGTTTTAAATTAAAAAAAAATTTTTTTTATTATTATAGCCTTGACAGGTTTAAACTTACCACATACAAAGAAGATTAGGAAAAAAAGTTTTGTATATAAGATCATGAATCTTTTATAGATAGCTTAGAATCTTTAAAGTACAGGCTAAATTTAACCAGGGTAGTTCCAACCCTGCCATAGCTTAGGATCTTTAAAGTACAGGCTAAATTTAACAAGGTAATTCCAACCCTGCCAAACTTGTCATGTAGTCCATTAAGTTTCTGCCAAAAGTGGGGAGCATAAGAATCCCTCTCTTGGATATAGTTTTTAGGAGCAAATTGGAGAAGTATTGTATTTCTGCACTTGTTATAATTACATACACTATTAAAGACATTGTCTTAACAGAAACTTAAATTATAGCATTTTTATATTGATAAGTTATCAATTAATATTGGTATTACTTGTTATTAATATTAATATTACTTGTTAGCCTAAAGTCAGTTTAAATGCACTAACAAAAGTTCGCCAAGAATGGGATGGAAAAATGAAATATTTTTATCTTTTTTTTTTTTTCCTGAGGCTGGGGTTAAGTGACTTGCCCAGGGTCACACAGCTAGGAAGTGTTAAGTGTCTGAGACCAAATTTGAACTCAAGTCCTCCTGAATTCAAGGCTGGTGCTCTACCCACTGCGCCACTTAGCTGCCCCTGGTTTACCACTTTTTAAAAAGTTTATGTGTGAAAGCTTTACAAAAATGAATATTGAAAACCCTTTACATAATATTTGGAAAAATAAAATACAATTGGGGGGAGGAAGAAGTTGACAGGCAAACCTTGCGTTGGGGACGTATAGGAGGAGGGAAAGGCATGAACAAAGACATAGAAGCACGAAAGCATAGACATTTAGAGAATAGTAAGTCCTCCTGCTTGTCTTAAGCTAGGGTAAAACATCTACAAAGAGGAGAGATGGGAATTACAGAGAAAGTATTAGATGGGGCCAAATTGTGGAGTTCTTGAACGTGATATAATGTTTAATAGGCAAAAGCGGATCAGTGGAAGAATTATGGATGACATGATCAAAGAAATGAAGCTGTGTGGAAGACAGATTCTAGAGGGAAGAAACCATAGTCAAGAAGCCCAAGGAATGAAAGGACAATAGACAAGAAGTGATGAGGGATTAAAGGAGAATGAAAACAGTAGAAATGTGTGTGTGTGGGGGAAAGCTGGGAAAGATTTTAGGGATAGAAATGCCAAAAAAGCAACTAATAACATGAGGAGAGGAGTAAAGGGAAAGAATGAGTCAAAGTCAATTGTGAGAAAAATGGTACCATGAACACAAATAGTATCATCAAGTCGATGGGTAGATTTTGGAAGAAGATGAGTTTGGTTGTAGACATGTTGAGTTTGAGGTGCCAATAGGACACCCTGGTAGAGCCGTTGGAGAATCAGGAAGAAATGTGGTCCTTGAGGTGAGATGAGGAAAATTCTTGGAGACAGATTCTCAGGATAGAAGTGATAGGTTGAAACCCTTTGAAATAGTGGCTTAAAAGTAAAGGCTATAGTTTCATCTAATGTAAACTTTCACAAGTATTTTAAAAATAAATTTTAAGCTATTTTTTATGTGTAAATTTAATTTGCAAGTTCTGTTTTTTAAAGTATATTTTTTTCTGGTTATATATGTGGATTAATTTTTTAAAATTAATGCACCTTTCTTTATGAATCATATTGGGAGAGAAAAATCAGAACAAAAGGGGAAAACCACTAGAGGGGAAAAAAAAACAGAAGAAAAAGAAAAAAAAGGTGAACATAATATAGTTTTAGGTCTGATATAGCTAAGCTTCCTTCCTTCTCAGTTTGTTAAAAATATGAAACCTGAATGGAATGTAGCTGACAAAACAATGGTGATTTCTTGCCAGTGAACACTTCATATGTTTTTACTTCATTTTTTGTTTAACGATTCCCTCCTTATCTTTTTCCCCTACTCATGAAGTCTGGAGTTATTTAATTTTGGAATATTTAAATGGATGTGTGCCACTATTTGTTTTATTTTTATATTTATATATATATGATTTCAGGACTAGCACCCTATCAACCCTACCACCTACCATCTGGACTCAGATACCTTTTGTTGTTGTTTTTGCTGAGGCAATTGGGGTTAAATGACTTGCCCAAGGTCACATAGCTAGGAAGTGTTAAGTGTCTGAGACCAGATTTGAACTCAGATCCTCCTGACTTAAGGGCTGGGGCCACCTAGCTGCCCCTTCTTAATACATTTGTGATCCTGGACAAGTCACTTAACTTTGTGTATTTCAATTTCTTCATCTATAAAATGAGAAAGTGGAGGAGGAAATGCAAACTACTCTAATGTCTGCCAAGAAAACCTGAAATAGAGTCATGAAGAGTCCAGATGTGACTGAAAAGACTGAAGAGCATTAACAGCAACAAAACTTTACATCTCCCTCTCACCTTTTTGTTTTGTTTTTGCAGTTTTATCTTCAAGACACTAAAAGTAGTAACGGTACCTTTATAAATAGCCAGAGATTGAGTCGAGGATCTGAAGAAAGTCCGCCATGTGAAATTCTTTCTGGTGACATTATCCAGTTTGGTGTAGATGTGACTGAAAACACACGGAAAGGTAAGAGTGGGTCAGTTGAAGGGACTGTGTATTTAACAGCATCAACCTAGATCATTTTGTGAGGAAATTCCATTTGTCCAGTAAAAGGAAAGTTCTCTTGTAGTGTCCTTTGATGAAATTTTTTATGGGGGAATGTAATGTGCTATTGTCTCCAGAAACTGCCGATTGCTCTCTGGGAGATCTGCTGTCATTAACTGCCACCAATTCTGCCCTCTTGTAGAGACTCTTTCTCTCCCTCCAGAGAGCCGCCTCGGTCTGGCCCAGACAAGATTCCCTATCTCTCTAGTGCCACCCTCTTTAATCCTCCCAGAGAATGGGCATGGGATAATGCAAGGGCTTCTGGGAAAAATTACTTCAACCAATGAACTTGCTCCTCCTAAGCATGCAAGCTCCTCCCCAGGAGTTCAAAAGGGTTAAACTCCTAGTAAAGACCAGAACTAGAGAATTCTTAAGTACTGACTTAGCACTTAGTAAGAACCTAATATCTCATTATCTCATTAGCACTTAGTAAGAACCTAACAGGGGAACATGGATCATGAACTAGCCTGGTGAAAATCAAGATAACCCAGAGTGCGCTATTGTGTTATTAAATGGAATTTAGAAGCTTTCCTTAATTTACTGGGGCCCTCATCTCTTAGTAGACTGAATTCCATTTACTATTTCAGGGCAAACTGAAGAGAATTAATTAATGGAAAGAAGCAAAGTGTTTAATGAGAAATATGAATCAGTGTTATTTCCTCCAATCTCCTTCCCCAAGGCTATTAATCCTGCTTTGGTTATATTTCAGTTATATTATGGGATAATCCAGGAGTGAAGGAGCTAAATATGATAAATAAGAAACATTTATATTGGAAATAAGTTTTGAGCCGTATGATTGTCTAATAGTCAGAAGATCTCTTGTGCTAGAATTCCTTGTTTCTCTCTTGGAGCCCACTGCATAGAACACATTGCTCAGTTCATTTGGGAACATTGTGAGTAAGGTTTGTCTCCTTTCAGTGTCTCAGAAACACTGAAATGAAAAAGGTCTGGGTCTCTTTTGCTATCCTCTGCCTTTGTTTCACACTACTCTCATCCTGAGCTCCTGCTCACAGTTTCTCAACCTCTCTCCTGTTAGAGATCCATTTACACTGCCCAGATCTCAAAGATGTGATCTTTAAAAAAAAAAAAAAAAAAAAGATGACAAAAATAAATATTGCCTCAGACACTTATTGCGTCTGTGTAGACTTTCCTCATAGGGTATGGGTTCAGATGAAAAGGAGGAGAGCCTAGAGGAAGGAAGGTTTTTAAAACTCATCATCTATTTCCTAATAATATAATAATAAACTTTGCAAACCATAGGCTGTGTTATTCTTCAAGGGAAAAGTTGGGAGATTCCTTTCTGTCCCTATTGTGTAATGGGATACAGAAAAACTTTAATTGTAAGTACTAGGGGCAACAAATTGAAGGGGAAAGCATGTAAAGTTAGTTCATGGGTTTCTTGGAAAATGACAAAAGGAAGTGACTAGGTACCCTGAAAAGTGTGCTTGGGAATTTTTGCTAGTAGGAGACTCTAATTTCATATTCCCTATCCTTGATATACTTTATTGTTGACCTCCAGCTCTAAGGGGCTTTTATCTGTTTTTTAGTTTCTTGTCCCCTCAGTTTCTGGCTGTCTGCATCTTTTTAGAATATTTTTTAAATACCTATTATAAAAATATATGTGATAAAGGAAACAATTATATGGAAATAGCTCTCAGTAGATTAGCAAAAATGAAAACCTTTGATCTAAAGTTATTTTCCTCTTTTCTGCTTTTTACTTGCTTTTTCATTCTTCCAACTCCTTTCCAAAGCCAAAGAACCAACAGTACTGTGGTAGAGGGGAGGTTCATTATGCCATCTGATCAACATATAAGAGGTGGAAGGGGTGCTTTTGGCATCCCAGTTGGAACTTGAACAACATTTTCCCATAGAAACATTGTTATAATTGATGCTTTAATATAGTACTGTGCTTTGGGTAATTTATGGATTAAATAGATTTTTATGGACTGACTCATAACTTTAACCACAGTTCATTACAGTGTCTTTTATAGGTAAATTTATTCTGATTTATAAACTTCAGCAATATAGGTCTTTTCACAAGTTGAGACTTAAACAGACTTTAGTACTTGTTGTTTTTTTCTGTCTGTAAAATTATGATATCACATTATTAATCTTTTTGTGATAACAGTGATCTTAGTAGAGTGCTTTGTGAAATGCTGTAATATTACATTATGGAATGCTATTAAACACAAATATTTAAATACAGCACTACTCAAGATATTCTGTGGTGAAATGTAAAGAATAAAGGTTGTGGAGTCAGAAGGCATGGTTTTTGGAGTCCCAATTCTTACCATCTTTCTGTCTTTGAATGTGTCACTTTTTTTTTTTTTTTTTTTTGGACCTATTTCCCTACTTGGAAGATAATGACTTTATTCTAGATATTTAATGGTCCCTTTCCCCATTAACTTTTTAATATTATTTTCTGATACTTTGAAATACTTGTCAGTTTTAAATATTGTGAACTTAATGATCACCTTAATTACTGATCTTTGGACTTTCTCTCAAGACATTGACTCATGCCTGGATGAGGTATATAATTCTTAAATGTTGAAATAGGCACCCTCTATTTTCTGCCATAAATTGTTTTAATTGCTAAGTGGCTAAGTAGACGATCAGCCTAGCACCCAAGGGGAAGAAGGAAAGTGTGGAGGAAAGAACAGTGAGATTTGGTTCCAAGAATCTGGATTGGAATCATTTCGGTAGTGTTGGGCAAAGCTCTTGGCTCCTCTTGGAGCTCTGTTTCTTCCCTTGTTAAATGAGAGTGTGGCCTTGACAAATAGCATTTCTTCATTAATCCTATGAGATACATGAGAAATTGATGCCTTTAACCATGGAACCTTCACTCATTCTGTCGTTACTTCTGAGTATTGATATTTGGTCTGAGAAAGATTAGAGTATAAACAAACGAATGGTACTTTAGTTAATATAGATAATGGGTTAACAAAAAGGATTTTGTTTTGTTCTAATGTAAATTCTAATTAATAATCTGAGAAAATTGGTTGGTAATTATGTTTATTGTTAAAATTCTAGAGTCTCACAAGATAATTTATTACAGGGAAAGGGAGAACCAAGGGGAAATGATCGTATTCTCTTTCTCTCTTCCCTGTCAGTCAGTCAGTCAGTCAGTCAGTCATAAAGCTTTAACAGTTTTTTTTCCTCAATAGAACAACATTTTTTGCATATGGAAAATTGGAATATTTATATTAGATTATGTAACAACTCAATAAATATTTAGTATCTAGGCACTATTATGCTACATGCAATATATTAAATGTCAATTTATATTCTGTCTTGATTATTCATTGATATTCTTACCCCAAAACTATGAAAATTGAAACTTTGTAATACATTTGTGTTGTACAGGTACATTTTGTATAACTTGTTATATGTTGAGCTAAAATTGTATTTGAACTGAACAATTCTTGTAATTAGCTACTTTCTCTTGGTTTCTTTAGTTACATTAGTACTTGTTAGTTATGTATTTTTTCCCTTGAGTTTATTTTAAACATACAATGTTTACATGTATAACATACAATTGATATCCTTCAGTTTAAAACTTATTTGACTTTTTGTTTCTTTGTTTCTTTCACTTTCTCTCGTTCTCTCTCGTTGTGTCTTTCTCTCTCAGCATTTTATTATCCAGTACTTTTGTATATTGTAGTTATAATTTGTATATGGAGCTTAATCTTTCCTGTTAAAATGTGAGCTCCTGAAAATCAGGATGTCAACTCATTGTTTAAGAGGGGGGCATCAGATAGAACAGTAGTAATTAGAGTCCTGCATTACAACCCTCCCTAAAGAAGACAGGATGTTGCACTTTACTTTTTAATAATATGAAAGTTTGCCTGTCCTCAACCATTTCATTCTACTTTAAAAATGTTTATTTTTATTATTTCTAGTTACTCATGGATGTATTGTTTCCACAATAAAACTTTTCCTACCAGATGGGATGGAAGCTCGACTACGGTCAGAGTAAGTATATTTCATTAATGATGGTGGTGATGATAATGGTGATATTAATAGCTCAGATTGATATTTAGTGCTTTAGAGTGTACATTCCTACAATGACCCTGGAATGGAAGTAGTGCTAGTATTATCATTCTCATTTTTCATGTGGGGAAGTGATATATTGAAAAACTAAACAATTTGCCTAGAAGAAAACAAAATTAGTGTTAAATCAAGAATCCAGAAACGGTTTTTCTGATATGACACCCAGTGATGTTACAAGGAATTAGAGCTGTTTGATCAAGAGAAGAGACAATTTGGTGGTTATATAGCAGTCATCACATCAATTAATTAACTACTAACTAATTAACTAATACAACAGTTATATGATTGGCAAGTCATGTAGCAAGAGGAGTATCTGTGTCATATTTGACTTCAGATGGCTGGATGAGGAGGTGGAAGCTATAGGTGGCACATCAGTCTTACAGTGGGAGGGCTCCCTTGGGAGGAACTTGGCTGCCCCTCACTGGAGATCCTAAATGCTTCCTTGGCATATGAGGTCTAGTGAAGATTGGGGTTCACATATGGCTTGGCCCAGATGACTTTGGGTTTCTTTTTTACTTTTGTGATTTTTGTGACGAGAATTTAGAGAAGGAAAGGTGGTATAGGAGAAAGGGGAAGGAAATGGATTGTTAAATGAATGAAACAGTTTGTCAGTAGGATTAGATCTATTTTTGGAAATTTTGAGGACCCAGAAGCTCTGGATTGTCTCTTAAAGTGACTTGATTGCTCTTCAGGCTTTGTTTTGGACACAGCATTAATGAATGTTTTTCTTCTTGCTATATTAGTTGAAAAATGTTTTGTGCGCACCTAGTCCATAAGTGGTGAAGAAGCAAGGCAGTGGTGGCCTTATTTTTTGTGAGCAGAATGATGGGAGATTATCTCTGTTGGAGCAGAAATTTCCTCAGGGGCAAAAAGCTTTGTGATTTGCTATTTCCAACAATCTAGGATTCCACAAGCTCTACCAGAATCACTAAATGAAATACAGTTTACTTGTGGTTGAGTGGATTAGTGCTATCTAGGCTGCCTTTGACTTTTCTCTTAGTTTTTTCTTCATTATACTTTCTCCTTTAAAATGGGGATTATATTCTTTCACAGCTTTTTATTATGTATGATAATTTCTAATCAGTCCTATGAATATTAAAATCCAAGAATTTCAAGTTAAGTGATGACTATACTAATACTTTTCAGCCACTGTAATCCATTGAATCTTTAAAACCATTACCTCTCTCACATCCCCTGGACTTGTGCTTAGCAGGATAAAGTACAGCTGAAAAGTAAAGAACCCCATTACTATGGCATCCAAAGCAGCCGGAATAGTGATCTGTGAATGGGCAACAAGGAGAGGGAGGAAGAACAATTAGTCAAGGAAGGAAGAGAAGAAGAGGAAAAGAAAAATGCCAAGAAATGGAAAGGGAGAAGAATTAGAAGGCCTTAGAGCACGTGTTGAATCATTGGTGTCCTTATAATATTTTGTATTTTTATTTTGATAATTGTGCCAAATAGGAAATGAGAGATGGAGGCTGTTTAAGGTATGATAGTGAGCTTCACATCCCCTCATGCTGTGCACAAATGTGTTTATGCACATGCTTTCCATTCGTACTTAAAACAAAAAAGCTTCTACTATAATGTCCTACCTTAAAATTGCATTTTACTATTTATAATATCTTTCATGTCTGTTTCATCTTTTGGTTTTCACAAGAGCCTCTTCAAATAGTTAAAACGAAGATTCTCATCCCATTTTGTAGGTTGGAGATTTAGGTACTTAAGTTCGCACTGATCGTGAGACTCAAAGGAAGGGTTATATACTCTAGTGTAGCACCATACTTGCTTTATTATAAAGTGGAACAAAAGACGAGCTCATCTTTTGCATTAAGATACAGGATACTGCTTATACAGGACTGAGAATTAACAGGTTAGAAACAGGAGAGATTTGGGTTTACTGTATTCCAAATGAAATGCAGCTTTCTTTAAAATATATTTTCTTTGACATTATTCTTTCTGTCCAGGGTCCCACCATTCTTCCAGTCATCTTTGACTCCTCACTCTTAGCACTCATTTCTTGTACTTCGTTGTTCATTTCCTTAGCATCTTTTCGTTGAATTATTGTACTCTTTGCCTCTGCCCTGAAATCACTGTCAGAATCATATGTTATCCTATTTCATGGCTCTCAAAACTCTTTAGTAAGTCTTCATTGCTATCAAGTAAAAACTTCTTTTCATATCCTCTGGACTCCAGCTACATTGGACATTGGGTCCTAAGACACCTTCTATGGTATTGCTCACACTGTTCCCTGGGCCCAATATATCAGACTTCCTCTTGATCCTGCTCTATTCAGATCTCGCCTTGCAGATCCAAGCCAAGCTTAGGCCGGGCTTGGTGGTCCTGCTTTGGACCACATGGGCATGATCTCTGGCTGGCTCTGTCCAAAGTGCTATTCTCATGTCCACTTTTGACTGACATTTATAGTATTATTAGGCAGTTAGTTGAAATTAATATTTTCTGTCAGCTTTTGTAAAGGTAGGGATTTACAACTTGAAATTAAATGGCAAATGTGATAGGTGGTTAGCTATTTGATTACTTCAGTTTTTCTCTGCTTTCCACATGATCATACACAACTCACATTTATATCCATTGCTAGTAAGCATTTAAAATTTTATTGCATGTTTATGTGCATTTTAAAAAGAAACTTGATGTACAAAACTTCAAAGGAATGACAAATTTGAAGAGGTTTGTATTTAAGTTCATTTTTACCAGAGTATCAACTGATGGGAATCTTTTTGGTAAAAAGCCTTCTAGTATATTTTTAAAAAAGGTAGCTAGATTCCTGTGAATTAAATTAATCTGATCCTGAAAAGGTAAGATATCTGTTTACTGTGAAAAACTAGAGATGTTTTAATGCCTGTTTTAATGAGGACTCAGAGAATTTTGCATATTTATTAAGCTTTTAAAAAAAATTCAGCATTTGTTATTCCTGCTCAGTATAAATTGTTCTTTTATTTTCTTCAGCAGTAAATATGAAAGTCAAAGATTGTAATTTTTGAGACATTTACAGAACTCATTCTGATTTTTTGAACCCCTTAATTTAAAAAAAAATTTAGATTTAAATTTCCCCTCTTTTGCTTCTTTTCAGTGTCATCCATGCTCCATTACCAAGTCCTGTTGACAAAGTAAGTTATTTCTACTGTTTGTGTTTCTTCCACATTGGAAAAAGCTAGATTTTTTTTGAGGGGAAATTTTTGTTAGTAATGAAAAACAACAACAACAAAAAACTACAGCTCAATCACCAGTGTCCAGAATAAAACATTGTAATATGCAAATCTGCAAAAGAATTTTTGGAGAATAAACAGATATTTTAATGCTGATTATTGGGGCCTGTTTCATTGAAGAGTGCCAAGTGAATCAGGCTCATTCTCCTTCCTCACAATAAGAAGAACCAGGATCATAGACCATGGGCTTCTGACCCTTTCTGAGGCACTGAAAGTTGTGAGTTGCCTAGAGGCACATAAATACTAAAAAAGTGTGATAGAAAAATAAATTTTTTTTTTTTAAAATTCAACCTGAATAGAAAGAAAAAAATCAGAAGTTCTCAATAAGTGAGTATAACCTGATTTATACTAATTAAGCAATATTTAATACTGACCAAATGGAAAACAAAATCAAAGATTATGTAAAATATCAGTTGGAAATACAGGTTCCAAAAACAATCTTCTTCCCCCAGAGAATTTAGAAAGCATAAAGAATTATTTAGCAGCTCTAAGAGAGGTCAAGATATATTAATGTCAGGATTTCTAACATCTCGTATCGATTTAAAAATAGAATTTTAAACAGGATACTTCAAGAAATTGCTGTAATTTGCTGGAAGTATTCCCCAAAAGTAACAGTACACAAAGAGAATTTATACTCAGATGTGAGTGTAAAGAGCCCAAATTAAATAATTAAAACCTTATAATTAGATTGTGATGTTAAAATGATACAAATCACAATGCTTCAGGCCTTTAGGAGTGGCAAAAATAAATTCATCAGATTCATAACTGAATCTGTGTAGAATATGAAAGAATAACGAAGGGAGAAATTGGAAGCAAACACATAAAAAAATTGAATAGCTTGAGATAAGGCATCATAGGACAAAATGCTCTTTGAAAGCAAGAGGGGACTGGAAAAGTCTTTACACTGGCAACTTTTTGCCAACAGATAAGCAGGCCCTTACGAGTCTTTTGTTATCAAACTTCTAAACTCTACAGTTAAGTATTAATTCAATTCACACTTTAAAAATCAAGATAAAAGAGGTGTTAACAAAATAAGAGCCTCAGAGCTTTGATAAGAGAACTGAGTTTTTAAGAAGGTCATTTCAAGAAAGTGACATCAGGGAAGGTATCCAGAAGGTTGAAGGCAGCAGGAAGAGCATAATCTCTAAGTAAAACTTCTGCTTTTGACACTGAGGAAGTCTAACGATAAGAAAATTTGTGCAGGTAAAGAAAATTGCATTGTTGTGAATATTGGAGATGGGTTCTTTTATGTAGATGGCTTTTAAATTTGCTAAATAATAGAACCAAGAATGTATGTGTTCCTTTCCTTCACATGTGATTGAAGACAAGATGAAAACCTTACCTTTGTAATGCTAAATGTAAATGCTAGATTTTTCATTAAGATTTGAGAAAATCCCAGCTTTAATATGAAAACAGAATCTGATAAGCTATTTGTAGGCAATATTTTTAATATGGAAAGTTTTTGCACTTTGAATATGCAAGGGTTCTTCCCAATTTAGCATTCACCTGCCAGATGATACAGTTAGAATATGGTGTCAGCCCAAGTGAAATACACACCCCATCCCACCCCCCAGACAGTGAGAAAAATTGAAATAACATAAATCGGAATATTCGAACCTGACTGCAATGCCATTTCTCCTTCCTCACTGCAATCAGTAAGAAATAGAGAAAATGAGTGGAATCTGGACTGAGGAGACAGTGTTACTCTTCACTTTGTTGGTGAGGAAATTATAGCTGAATCTCTAATGAGATACCTTGCCCGTGGTCATACAGATAGAATGAGAACCAACTTTTTAAAAATTTATTTTATTTTATTTTTTATTTTACAGTTTTTTATTTAGAAGACATATGCATGGGTAATTTTTCAGCATTGACTCTTGCAAAACCTTCTGTTCCAACTTTTCCTCTCCTTTCCCTCACCTCCTCCACTAGGTGGCAGGTAGACCAATACATGTTAAATATGTTAAAGTATATGTTAAATACAATATATGTATACATATTTATACAGTTATCTTGCTGCCCAAGAAAAATTGGATTTAGAAATTGGGTACAAATAACCTGAGAAGGAAAACAAAAATGCAAGTGGACAAAAACAGAAGGGGTGGAAATGTTATGTTCTGGTCCACGCTCATTTCCCATGTTTATTTCATTGAGTATAGCTGGGAGAACCAGTCTTTCAACACAGGGCTCTGATTCCTGGTCCAGAGCTCATTCATTGTGTCACAGCCTAGGATGGATGATCTCAGGGAAAAGCAGGAGATCAGATGACCTGATAAATCTCATTTTTTTTCTGAGTATCAACAAAATTGGTAAATCATAGCTTACAAGAATACTCCAAACTCAGGTCACCAGCATTTGAGAATGTAAAAGAAATCTTGGATTGCTTATGGAAACATAAAATACCATAGTTCACAAATCTAAAAATCAGAATAATTTCATAAGAAATTGTATTTAGTTTTAGGGAATTCTACAGAAAATAGACAGCATGCTCAGGTGGATCCATAGTCAAATTCAACTCAACCATTAAAGCAGAATTAACTCATGTACTTCTTAGATTGTTTTAAATACAAAGAAAAAAAATAAATCAACTTCCCAATTCTTCATATATGGCAAATATGGTTTTGACTCTGGTGTAAAGACAGAGCTGAAAGTCTAAACTAGAAGCTGATTTGAATGAATATTAACATAAAAATAATGAATAAAATACAATGAATATAATAGAAGATTCATAATTTTAATGATCTGTAATGTACAAATGGTGTCACAAGGACTCTCCAGGAGCTTGCCCTCTGTTAGGGAGAATAAAACTTAGATCGTGGATACCACTTAATTTTTCCCTGCTTCGGTTTCCTCATTTGATCCTTTGTTGGCAGGAAAAAATGGGGAGAAGAGGTGTCCTTAACACAGGCGTCCTTGGTACCATGTGTGCTTAATAAATGTTAGTTAATTGATGGAGAGCATGAACTCTCACTTTATGCTTGCAGTGCAGAGAAGGTTTAATACTTTGGGATTATCCCATGCAGGGAAAAGCTTTGATAAAAGATAATGGTATTTCTTAGACACATTAAATCTCTAGCGATGGAAAGAGTTGAGTGGTTAGGAGGGAAATTACTGTCTATAAAGTCAAATGATCTGGGTAATGTGCATTTGCAGTAGAGTTGAACTATAGAGCCAAAAGGGACCAGCACCATCAGATTTCAAAAAGGACTCTCGGAGAGCAGGAATTGAGAAAAATTCTGGGATAATCCAGAATGAAGTAGCTCATACTGCCTTAGCATAGAGGAGCCACTGACAAGAACTCACAAAAGGGGTGTGTCTGTGAGTGTGTGTGTTTTTGCGAGTGCATGAGCATTCATTTAGCAGGTAAACATCTTAATTTTGGAGAGGCCAGCTTCAGATGATCGTGAAGGTCAGAAGCTTGATGGCAGGTTCTTAGATTAGGGCTCGTTACACTTTTTCCACTCATAGACACTTTTTTTTTTTTTTTAAAGAAATATTTACCTGATCTGGGGTATATAGGTATGTTAAATAGCTGTGTACAAATCAAACATTTACTGAGAAGAAATCACAATTTTGTGACCCCCACATTCAGTTATGAGACCGCTCATGGATGTGAAAGGAGAAACAGTGTAGACACTAAGAATAGAAAGCAGAGGAAAGATTTGGATGGTAACTCAAGGAGATAGCGAGTCAAGTGAAGGTTTTAAAATAAGGATGAATGAGATTGTGTGTGTTTGTAAGCAGCAAGGAAGGAATCAGTATGTAGAGATGATGGTGAGAACACTTTATTAGGGAGTTGAAAGAAGGTGGGACGAGGGGTGTGTATTGTACAGAGCTGCCATGAGGCAGTTGTTTGATTGTTAGATCTTTGGATGAGAGGATAGCAAACCACGTGAGATGGAAGAAAATTGAGTGTAGAAATGACATTGGGGAGTGATCTAGGAAGGGTAAAAAAATGTTTGGAATAGCTACTATGGTGAATGTGAATGAAAAGCAGGATGGTGTCAAAAGATGCTTTGCTGCAATAAGGGCCCATTTAAGATTGTGTATCATAAACTTGTAATGAATCCAGTCTCTAGGGTCTAGTGGTCCATAAATAGAGAAGTGAAGGAGACAAATGGTAAGTTTGAGTGTCAGTAGGACAAGGGGTTAGGAAAGCCAGAGTAAGTGCTAAGATAGCTTACTAAATAGAGGAATGAGAGCAGGAGGCAGCTTAGTGGTGCACTTGAAAAAGCCCTGGCCCTGGAGTAATAGGACCTGTTCAAATGAGTTCAATTGAGGCCTCAGACACTTGATAGTTATTAACTATGTGACCCTGCCAAGTCAACTAACCCTGATTCACTCAGCATCTCTTTACCCTACCACAAAACAAAACAAAACAAAACAAAATGCAGAGTATAGATAATACAGAAAGTTGGCTTTGGAAAGAACTTAATGGAGGTTATGTGATAGAGAAAGGCTTAGGGAAAGATGGAATAATAAGCTTTTTTTTGCATTCATTAATTTGAATACATTTTTTAAAATCCCAAATAAGAAAATCCCAAATAAGAGGAAGCAAAGGTTTTTTGCCACATAAATGGAAAATATTATTGGAAATCATATTGTGTTTGGTTATATTTCATGGAAAACTTTTGTTCAGCAAAAATCAATCCTCCAAAAGTAAAAGGAAATGCTAAGGTTTGATAAATGCTTATCTTTGAGATCTTTATTCTATAGTAGGCAAAAGATGTGAACTTCTTGGAGAAGAAACTGTGAACTATGGGAAATGATGGGCAGTTTTCCAAATCCAGACACACATATTAAAAAACCACCTCTAGATGCTACCATAAGCCAGGAGAATTGGTCCAGGAAACATGGATAAATATTCTACATTGACTGGAAAACACATGCTAAGATATAGTTATTGGAACTGTAGACACATCTAGATATTTTGGCAAACCATAAGATTCTGGGAAAATGGCTGAATAAATTGGTAAATTTGAGCTCTCCAGATTTCCCCCATAAATAGAACAAATTTGCACCTCAGGGCAAACATAGCCTGGGGTTCTCTTGACTACAACCAGTGAAGATCTGAAGAAGAACTGGTGCAGACACCTCTGGGCTAGCTCTGTAGAAACACCACATGGGAGTCCTTGACCAACTATGTGTGGCTAAAGCTTCAGCAGGAACTTTCCCCTCCAGGACTGCTTGTGGAATCTGGGTCTGAGTCCTGGAAGACTGAGGCCATACTACATATATACCATGAAGGTTACAGCACCCTAAAATCTATTAAAAAATTAAGGGGGGAGGGATGGGCAGATAGGAAAGCAAAGGGTGAGGGAGGGATCCTTGGGTGTGGGGAAGTTAAATAATAGTAAGGCAACTTACAGAGCAGAATTTAATTGAAGAGCTATCAGGGACATTTTGGCAAATATTTTTAATTTTTAATTTTTAATATTTAATTTTAATATTTTAAAATATTTTTAATTTTTAATATTTAATTTTAATATTTAATTTTAAATTTTAATAAAGTTGATAATATTATTTTATCTAATTATTATATTACTAAGACTGTGTACTTAAAATGTCATGTAAAGGACCAGTCTGTATCAGTACTCAAAGCTGCCTTCATTGTAGGACCAGTGGTAGAGCCCACAATTGAAATGACTTGCATTTCTGAATATAGTAGTTGCTGGACAAATTGTGTTATATTTTTTTTTTCCTGAGGCTGGGGTTAAGTAGAATTTATATTTATATGTAGTTATATGTAGTCAGATATAGAACGTTAGGTTAATTACATTTATCTTAGTCGTATTCTTGTTTCCTTATAATTTTTTATAATTTTGTATATTTAAAATTTTTAAATTATATTTTACATACATTTATATTCATAAATTTTTGTGTACTTGTGCTGCACTATGTATAAATAATTATTGCATACTTTATAAACCATCTTACTGAAATATTTTAGATGAGATTTATAGGAACGGGACATGATGTACTTAAGAGATGGGGTGTCACTTCTAAAAGGACTAATTTATTTTTAATCTGTTGCTGTATGTTATTGACTTTTTGTTTTGATCAAAACATGCCAGAAAGTTTTTTATTTTTCTTTAGAATTCCTCCTTTAGCAATTTATGTAGATAATTCTTTCATGGTTCATATTTAAGACAGCTTATTATGGATTACTGCTGTAAAGATATTTGTGTTTTTTACTACTTTTTTGTTTTTATGTATAGAAAGGTAAGTTTTTTGGTACCTTTTCTTTCAGATTCACCAAGATGAATTATTTAAAGATTTCTTCTAGTTGTAATTAGACTTTTATACATTAGCATATTATTTTTCTTTTTTCCCATTTCTCTTTAAATTAAAACTACATATGATTGATGCGATAGTGTTCATTCTACTTTAGTGGTTGTGGCAGACTTTGTGACACAAAAGGGGTGTAATATAATTCAACTTAAGAAATATTAATATTGCTATATTAATTTGCTATTTGCAGAAAAAAAAATAGTCCCTGGCTTAGGGAGCCTCCATTTTATCAAGGTTAACACCTGGATATGTAAATATTTCTTTGCATTTTGTGGGCATAAAGCCTCTTCACAAATACCTTCAACAAATGTTAATGACATTTCCTCTCGTCTGTAGGTTGCTGCTAACACTCCAAGTATGTACTCTCAGGAACTGTTCCAACTTTCACAGTATCTACAGGTAAAAATAAACCCTTGAGCTTTTGGAAGTTTAGAACTTAGAAGTGAAATATGTAAAGCTTTGAGTCATTTAGCAAATTCAGGATGGGGAAAACCTGGCACATTGACACAGTTGTGACAGACTTACAAGGACATAGGTGGGAAAGTTGAAAGAACTATGTGTTTCCTAATTTAGAGAAGAAAAATTTTCCATAAGAACAAGTTGGAGAAGACTCTGAGGTGAAGGGATCAGGAAAGTCTACTGCCAGAGTTCAATTTGAGCTGAGTCTCGAAGGAAGCCAGGGAAGCCTAACAGCCCAGATGAGCAGCCAACATCCCATGTGTTGGTGCAGCCATGCAAAGTTAATGGAAGATGGAGGCTCACATTTCAGGACCCTTCTCTAGTGAGAGCCGACTTGAAGGGTTCTAATGTAGGTTTCCCCTGGCTTAATGACTGATCAGATTATCTGGTGAGCACACCTTTGCTCAGTACTTGGGCCTCATGTGCGCCCACAATTCTAACATGGGCAAAAGGGAGCAATTCAAAATACAGGGAACTGGGAAGATTCATGTAATTTGAAATGCTCCCTCTTGCCCATGTTAGAACAATGGGTGCACATGAGGCCCAAGTACTGAGCAAAGGTGTGCTCACCAGAAAGCTTCTCATCCTATGATTTTTGTAGACCTGGCCTTTTGTTCATCTGTAATCTCAATATCTAATATGGAGATGAGAATAACCCCCAAACCACAAAGGGCTATCTGCATGTCCGTGGTTGCACTAGCATCCCCTCATCATTTTCTCCAAAGGACACAGAGGTCGTTGGGCTCTGCTCCTTTTTCATGAACTTGTGCTAGATCTTGGTGATCATTGCTTCCCTTTCTAAGGGCTTGTCAGGTATCCCTTTAATAATGGGTTTTCTAATTTGTCAAGAATCTTAGCTTTTCCACAGTCTCACTTTTCCTTTCATTATTTTTGGTCTTTTCTTTTGTGATCGTTTCCTTCTGTTACTAGCTCCCGTTACTTGTCGTCACAGTGAGCATTCTTGGAACTCGGTTTTGGGTCTTGCCCTCTCAGTGTCAGGAAGACTTCCCACTTTGGGGCCTCAGGCTACCAGATGGCAAGTTTTTACTAAGTCCCTCCTATGTGTGAAGGCAGAGCAGCAATGGAGTATGTTGGAGAATAAGTTGGCTTCCCATTCTCCTGTGTTAATTGCTAATTGTGTAACTTTGCTCCAGATCCATTTTCATATTGGTTTTAAAAAATGGCAAACATCCTGCTGGATGTTGAGAATACAGAGTCAAAAGTGAGAAGGATCCATCATCAGGAAGATCATGTTTTACTAAAAATAATTAATCCTACACATTGAAATGTATGTATATAAGAAAATACTTGTATGATTGGGTGGAGTTAATACAGGAACAGTGAGGAGATCAAGAAAGGTGTCATGTTAGAGTCACACAAGCTAAGTTTTGTTTTTTTTTTTTTTTTTTTTTTTTTTTTTTTTTTTGAAAACTTGATTAAAAAGAATTTTTTTTTAGCTCCCATTCTCTCCCTCCAGCTCTTTTTCTCTGCCCCCTCCCTCTCACTCCACCATTGGAAAGGCTTATGATATGATACCCAATATACATATGAAGTCATGCCAAAGTTATTCCTATTGGCTCTGTTCCCCCCCCCCCCCCCCCCAATAAATATAGATAGATAAACAGAAAAAATTATGCTTCAGTCTATACTAGTACATCATTTCTCTCGAGGTACATGCCATTTTTCATCATGGGTCCTTTGGAAATGTTTTAGATCATCTTGATCAAAGTAGTTAAATCTTTCACAGTTGTTCATCACAACATTGCTGTTAAGTGTGTACAGTGTTCTCTTAGTTCTCACTTTACTTTGTATCAGCTCATGTAAGTCCAGTTTTTCCGAAATCATCTTGTTCATTTTTTTATAGTACAGTAATATTCCATCACAATCATTTATCATTTTCCATTTGATAGCTATCTCCTAAGTTTCCATTACAAAAAGAGATAAGATCAATTTTGAAGAAACCTAGAGATTCTAAGGACAGGAGACTTTGCTTTCCAGGCCTCGGGAGGGAAGAAAAACCATAACTAATGGAAAAACCAATTGATATTATGTATCTGTTGATTTATACGTGGATTGTAGGGGTTGATCAAACTTAATAGTTTGGATCTGCCTTTTATATCAAGATAAAATTGAGGAGCAATCAGTAGTTAATACTAGAATAGCTGGATGATACTAGAATAGTCACTACCTGCTTTGGAATTGAAAATATTTTCTTGAAGTAATAGATTTTAGTTTAGAAGTAATTCGTATTGAATTAGATGAAAGATTTGTAGTAGTATATGAGAAACTTCAGACACCTAGAAATAACTCCTTTTAGTAACTGCATTCATACTGTGTTGAGATAAATGACCTATTTGTGACAATGTAATACCCATCAATGCTTTCTGAGTTGTAATGGATTTCATTTTTGCTTTTAAATTGTTTGTCATGTCCAACTCTCTGACCCCATTTGGGATTGTCTTGGAAAGATATTGGAGTGGTTTTCCATCTACTTCTACATCTCACTTTACAGATGAGGAAACTGAGGCAGATAGGGTTAAGTGTCTTGCCTAGAGAATCATAGCTCGTAATTATCAAAGACCAAATGTGAGCTCAGCTTTACTTGACTTCAATGCTAGCATTCTTTTCACTGTGTCATGTAGGCTGCTCAACTCATTTATTGTTCTTCATTTTCTTGTTTATGGTTGACCTAAAAATAGAAAATCTATCTTGTATTGTTTATAAGCATTTCCCAATTATAATTCATTCAACATGTAAAATATTTTTAAAATCCACATTTTTAGATTCCAACAATCTTTCTTTAGTACTTCTGACTTTTTGTTGATGATGTTTCCATTAATATACAAAAATAACTTTTGCAATAGAAACAAATAAAATAAGAGTTGAAGGAAGTCATCACTCAATAACGATCTCTTCTATGTATCCATCATCAGCTTGGGTATTGACTAAAAGGCACTCTCCCAATAGCCCACGGATAGTAGGCAACATAGCTGCCTCAAATCATGCTCTTAAAATCATTTCTTTAAAGCCCCTGGGTACTAGACAAAACTCTTGGACTCTGGTCTCCCATCTCTCCTCTTTCCCCTCCACTGCAGCTGTTTTTAGGCAGGAGCCTCCTCTATATTTTGGGTATTGTGATCTCAGTCACCTCTTGTGCCTTTGGGCAAGAGTTGAGCCAGAATATCCACTTCACAGGTGCCAGGTGGACCAGTTTTGCTGCTGAAGCTCAAAGATTGGACATAATTGTGTTTTAGACCTGATTCCTGATATTCTTAATTCCCATTTTTATTGAATGAAATTAGATGAATTCTCAGCATTTAAAGCAGCTCAAGTCACAGTGTAAACCACTTAAAAATTATATGCTTTTAATTTGGAGTCCTTTTGAAGCAGTCCTCTTTGATTTAACTAGTATTCTTAACAAGTAGAATTGGCTTATTGGCATATTTTACTCAGTATTTCCCAGACTTTGTCAGTTATGAATTAACGGCTCACAATATGTTTTTGTAAGAGTGGATTTTAAATGACTTGCAACTTTAATCTGATTAAAGACAGCCTTAAATGAGTCAAGATGTTGAAATGACCTGAACTTACTTGATAAGTTTGTTCAGCACATTGTAAAATGTTCGAAAATTTAAAGTGGAGTTTTCCTCTATTTGGTAGTTAAAATAAAACTTTTTAAAACATCACATTGTGATTAATTTTTTGTTTAAAGAATATTTTGAAGTTAGCTTTTGTAATTTTTTTTCTAGGAAGCCTTACATCGGGAGCAGATGTTGGAACAGAAGCTAGCCACTCTTCAGAGGTTATTGGCCATCACACAAGAGGCTTCTGATACTAGTTGGCAGGTATCTGCAAATATTGCTCTCACTTAGTACAGTCTCTTTCTACATTGGGCATAAGAATTTCAGTCTTTGATGTGAAACAAACTAATATATATATACACATATACATACACATATAATATTTATTTATATATTTGTAAAATTAAATATAATCACAATAGGCTTCATAATCTTGAAAGAAAGCATTTTATTAAGCAAGATTAGTTCAACTTGTGATTCTAAATCTTGGCAATGGAAAGGCATAGATAAACAGACAGATAAAATAACATAAAAATTAGCTTCATAAAAGAGTAGTGCTTATTAGGCATAGTAAAATATTTTGATGCATTTTAAATCTTTTCTTTTCCAGGCTTTAATAGATGAAGATAGACTGTTATCACGGTTAGAAGTTATGGGAAACCAGTTACAAGTATGCTCTAAAGTAGGTACATCGAGTCCCTTGTCTAGAACAATTTTGTACGTGGAGAAATCTAGGACTCTCTATTTCTCTCTCTATGCCCTAGTGTACAACTTGTGTCTTGTTAAAGAAGTGATCACTATCAAATGGGACCGTTTTCAAAACGCCAGTTTTGATCTGGGTTAGGTTTGAATTCATCCCTAGAAGCTTCAGTTATTTGTCAAACCTTCAAACGTCCTGTGGCTTTGCGGTCCAGAGAAAATCCCTGTCTAAAGAATCCCTTCACCAGACTTACATATTACATTCTGTAATGATTTGAGAGGGAGACTGCTTGAAGGTGGTTGTTCTCATTGCATCTGTACTTAATGAATGTAGTTGTTGTTTTAAACTCTGGCCTTCCTTTGTGTCCCTAGCACATGAAGTACCTAGAAAGTGTGCTTATGGACTGACTGACTTTTGTAAAATTGTTTCATTCCTAGAATCAGACAGAAGATAGTTTAAGGAAAGAACTTGTAGCATTACAGGAAGATAAACACAACTATGAGACGACAGCCAAAGAGTCCCTGAGGCGGGTCCTTCAGGAGAAAATCGAAGTGGTCAGAAAACTCTCAGAAGTTGAGGTATGTTTTTTCTTTTTTATTGAGTTTAATGCATTATTATTAAGCAGGAAAAATCATGGCCATTTAGAAAACATTGCTGCCCCAGCTTGCTCTGCTCTTGGTATGAGCTCATGATTCTCTGCTGCTTAACTTTGGACAAGGGACTTTCCTTACAACCCTCAGCAGATTGGGTTCTTATCTCACTGAAATCCCCAGGGTCTGATGTGATGGGAACAGCCGAGTTTTAGTACTAGTCCCCTGGCTGCCATCGTCCTCCATAGCCTGACTGTGTAAATGAACCATAGCTTCCCATCAATCAAAGGATGAAGGTGCTGAAAGGGGAATCATAAGCCCTGTGCCCTGTTGATAGGTTTGGCCTGCCTGCTAGGCTCTGACCCTACTTTGCACTGGGGCTTTTCTCTCTCCCCTGAGGTAATGGTAAAGGCATGTAGGGAGATGAGAGTTCTCTGACTTATGAGAATTGAGAAGAAACCAGACAGGGTGGCAGTTTTTTTCCCCTGACCCCTCATTACCAATTTTAGCTTGAGCCACAAAAAATGCCAGATCTTGTACTCTGGCATCATTGAGCATAGTGCTGTGTTTGTCTTGGTGCTTAGCAAATATTTGTTGAAATGGGAAGAACCTGAGTTAGCCTCCTCCCACCATAAGCCAGACAATAAAAGACAGATGGAGGGCAGAGTGAAAGGTTTCCTTACTAAGTGTTGCCGATTGGTTCAAATCCAGCTTCAGACTCTTCCTAGCTGTGTGACTTGGGCAAGTCACCTGTTTGCCTTAGTTCTTCCTCATTGCCTAAAAAACACCAGATGGAATCACAAAGAATTGGGACTTGACTGAAACAACCAAACAATAGCAGGATTAAACTATTTTCAAAATACAGAGTATAAAAACAGTAACTTCTTCTCTTACTGATTTATTTTCAGATTTAAAATTAGAAACCTTTCCAAGAACATGTATTAACTAAATTTAAATCAGAACATTTAATTTGGTCTCCAAATAAGGGGTTCTTTATGGCATTTACTAATTTGTCATAAACAGAATTAAATTAGGTTTTATTAATCAGGTTGCTTTAGAATAGACTTGTAAATTTAAATTTGTTCTCAAACTATTGAAGCTTATTTTACATTTACCTTGACTTGTTCCATTCTAATTTGATTTGAAAGCAACAGCCAGTGATTACTTTGAAGAATTCAGATAAAAGAAAATCTAGATTTATGCAAAAGAGTAATTAGAAAAATTGAATTTCTTTAAATTTTCCTTACAAATATAAATCCATTTACATTTTTAATGTATTCTGTAAAATGAGCTTTTGTATGCTATGTTTTGACATTAATTGCCCCTCTCCAAAGAAAACATAAGAAGATAATAAGTGTATTTTAATTCTTTTTTTTTTTTTTTTATAAGTTGAAATTGGAATTTATTTAATTCTAAATGAGTGAATTAATTTCAGCGAAGTCTGAGTAATACTGAAGATGAATGTACCCACCTGAAAGAAATGAATGAAAGGACTCAGGAAGAATTAAGAGAATTGGCTAATAAATATAATGGAGCCGTTAATGAGATTAAAGATCTCTCTGACAAACTAAAGGTAAGTTTTCAGCTCTCTAGAGGTGTGCCTTTTTGTCCCTCAGGACTGTCAACAGACAGTTGTAAGTATAGTTAATATCATAGACAATTGCTTATCCTTGTGATTTCTGCCTTATATATCACAGATTTCTGGAAGCTATAGATAGTATATAAAATTTCATGATAGTAACAGACAAAATAGTGCAGAGAAAAACCCTATGGAAAAATCATTAAAATCTCTAGGTAGATTTCAGGTAGATTTCAGAAAAAGTTGGAAAGATTTATTGTGAACTCATGCAAAGTGAAAGCATATAGAGCCAGGAGACATTGTACATATCATACAACTATCAACTATGAATGACTTAGCTGTTCTCAGAAATACAGTGAAACAAGACAGTTCCAAAGGACTTATTAAATAGAAGATGCATCCACATCCAGAGAAAGAACTGATGAAGTCTGAATGCAGACTGAAGCATACTGTTTTCAGTTTATCTATTTATTTATTTATTTTTCTCTTGGTCTGTTTCTTTTAAAACATGACTAATATGAAATATATTTCATTAGTCCCAAATTGATATTTTGGAAGACATCTTTGGTGTTTCTTTTCCCTTATTTTCCACAAAATAATGTTTTTAGTTCATTTTTTTCTCAGTTACATCTAAAAAACATTTTTTTTAACATTCATTTTAACATAATTTTTGAGTTCTCAATAACCTCTTTTAATTTAAACCTCCTTGAAAACACAAGCAACTTGATATAGTTTAGACAAGTGTGGTCATGCAAAGCATTTTCATATTAACTATATTGCAAAAGAGAACATAAAACAAAATAAAAAAGTACTCTCTGATCTGCTCTAAATGTATCAGTTCTTTCTGTGGGGGGGGTAACGAGCATTTTCCCTCATAAATCCTTTGGAATGGTCTTGGGTCATTGTATTATTAATAATATTCTGTTACAGTGCATAGTGTTCTTCTGGTTCTGCTCACTTTACTCATATAAGATTTCCAAAGTTTTTTGAAACTCTCCTGCTCCTTATTTCTTTGAACACAGTAGAATGTTTGCCCCATTTAATGAGTTGTCAAGACCTTGTTAATTTCCTGCCACAATATTTCCTGTCTTTTTTCCTTCCTCTTCATGTCTTAGAACCCTCTTCCCACCCCTTGCCTCTTCCAAATGTGTCTCTTACCCAACTTCTTCGATTATCAACACAGTAAGGCCCACCCTCCCCTGCCAGCCCATTGCTTCTTTCTGGGAAGATTTTCCTATCTCCTGCTTCGTTTTGTAGCCTGACATAGGGGAGATTATTTGGGCCTCAATAGGAGGCTGCTTCATTCTAGCCAATCATCATCTTTCTGAGGCTCTTTCTTCTCTTGATTGAGACTTGTCACACATCTCAAGTGACAAACTAGCTGAGGCCCATTTCTAGATTGCTCTCCAACTCACTTTCCCCAGGGATGATCTCTTGCTCTTTGAATTTAGAACACTTTTTGTCTGCCCCTCCTTTGCTATGGCCACTGTCTTCTACCTTCTGCCCTACTTGTCTCTTCCTAACCCTTCATGAGGATCTAAATTCCTTGTGGTCAGGGACTATTATTTTTCATCTTTATATTTCTATGGTCCAAACTCTGTAGAGGCAGGCATTAATAATGGGCACTTAGTAAAATATGTATAAATAAATGTTCACAAATATGAACTATTAATAAATTATTAATTCAAAATAAAATGTTAATAAATGTAATAAAATATAAATGAAAGCCCATTGACTAGTGGGTATTTAATAAATGTTTGAACTGAGCAAAAAGAAAATTAGATATTTTGCTTACTGATATAGCAAG
The DNA here is from genome assembly GCF_048593235.1 of Sminthopsis crassicaudata. NCBI lineage: Eukaryota > Metazoa > Chordata > Mammalia > Dasyuromorphia > Dasyuridae > Sminthopsis > Sminthopsis crassicaudata. Next base: position 738,546,978 of record NC_133617.1, on the reverse strand, counting down.
ATTCTTAAGACGGGGAATTTTTAAGATGACATATACAAGAGAAAACCACTGAAAAGAATGCGGACTCTGATTCTTTTTGTATAACAAAACAACTGTTCGGAAGTGTGTACATAGATTATATTTAATTTATACTCTAACATATTTAACATGCATTGGTCAACCTGCCATCTGGGGCAGGAGGAAGGAGGGGAAAAATTAGAACAAAAGGTTTGGCAATTGTCAATGTTATAAAATTACCCATGAATATATCTGGTAAACTATTAAAATATTAAAAAAAAAAAAAAAAAAAGAATACAGACTCCAAGGAATCCATTCTTTGAGAAACCTGGGACAAATTCTTCCCCTTGTATCCTAGTATACATCTTCGGCTAATGCCTGGGTTGGGGGGGGTGTAAGTGGAGAGGACAGGACTTTGCCTTTGGCTCATGTATTTTCAGTGTTGCCATTGGCTACCTTACCAGTGGGTAGTCAGGGGCTGCCTGTTCACATAGAAGCTCAAGGTGATAATGCGGGTATTTTAAATGTTTCCAAGTTGATTTTTTTATCTTTTTTCTTTTAAAGGCGGCTGAAGGAAGACAAGAAGAAATTCAACAAAAGGGACAGGCTGAAAAAAAAGAATTGCAACATAAAATTGATGAAATGGAAGAGAAAGAGCAGGAACTTCAAGCCAAAATCGAAGCCTTGCAAGCTGACAATGACTTCACCAATGAACGGCTAATGGCCCTTCAGGGTAAGCTGAGTCAGCAAAAACACTGTGTAGTCGCATTGCTCTTTTGCTGTGTAAGCTACCTTTTTCTTGGAATTTTATTTCTAATCTTAGAAAATCTTCAAATGAAAACTCTCAAAGAGCTCAAAAGTATAAGTCAACTCCATATTTAAATCTGTATTTTGTCACTCAGTGTGACTTAATTATTTCAAAATATTTTCTTTTCAAAGGAAATGACTGATTTATTGAAGAGTCCTAGTTTAGAATTAAAGAGCCTTAAAGACAAAAAAATAAAGCTACCACCAGAGGGCCACAGTGCTTGGACTTTGAAATATCCCAAAGGAAATGGGTTTTAGCTGTATTAGTGCCCTAGGGGACTTTTTGCTGGAGAAACAGTTAGGTGGGCGTTTTGTGGTTGTGGTATAATATATGCCTGTTATGTAATTGAGTACTTATCAGATCTTCATTTGTTCAAACTGATGATTTTTATATATGTGTTAAGAAATTTAGGTCATTATGTAGAAGTTTAGTTTGTGAGCCATAAAGTAATTCAGAGACATACTAGGTCACTTGTAGATCAGTTTAAAAAATAGATGTATTTTCTTTGATCAGGCAATGATACCGTTTCTTAATCCTAGGCATACAAGTTGAGGACCTCTTACCTAAAATTAATGGGAGCACAGATAAAGGTAGTGTAAAAAGATTTTTCTTTATAGCATTCCTCCCCCATTCTTTTTAGCTTGAAAGGGAAACCAGGTTTTTTAAGTGTTTAGAATGTTTGCAATGAAAGACAACTAGACTCTTTCTAGATTATCAGATTCTGGCTTTGCAACCTAGTTGATCCCAGCCTTTGAAAACCAAACATTCTTTTAGTTTATAATGATTAATGCTGAATGCTCTGGTTTGTTTTTAGATATAGGTATTATTACTTGTTGCATAGCAACTCAGTATATTTTTATTTAAAAATATTAGACATATTAAGGAAGAAATTCCCTACTTAATTATTAATTATGTTAAATCTTTTTTTTTTAGTTAAGTTTTAATTTTCTGTTTAATTCCCATATTTGTACCATTAGTTTGTTCTGCCATATTTTGTCTTTTGTGATTATAGTGACTTCCCCTTTTCTTCTAGAAAAAGTCCCAACAGCTCTCCCTGCCTTTGCCCATTTATTAATTGGAGATATAAGTAGAAGGGATGAGTCATTAAGTTTTGGAAAGCCATACTTAGTTCTTGGGCCTGTGACCCTATTTTTTGAGAAGCTAATTTTAAATTCTTCCAGGTTTCAGGGTCAAAAAACATGACTGTGTATGGTCTGGAAATTAAATTTATTAGGCAGATAGCTGATTTCTGGTAGCCATCTAGATTCCATTCCCCCTCTTTTTTTGTAAAACTAAATATTACTAAAATGTGGCTGCTTATTTGGAACTAGGCTCACTTTTAGTTATTCAAGATAGCTGAGGCTTAATTGGGCCCATCTTGGACTTTCTCCTTAATTTTCCCTCACATTTGAGGGCGTTATTGTAAAATAGCATGGCCTGAACAGGGCTACTTAGAGTATTTTTTAGGGGGACCTGATGAATAAGCAGCTTCAGTTCCGTAGCTATTGAATGGGGTTGAAATATGTGATTAAATTATTCTTTGATGGAAGACTGAAGTATGAAAGAATCTGAAACTCAGAAAAACAGCTGCAAGGCTGACCTTAAGTCAGGTCATGAGGCCATGTGTGAGTCTTAATTTTAATGATGGGCTTCAAGACTGGAGACCAAATCTTCTAGAATTCCTTTGAGAAATAGACCTGTATACTTACATTATCCATTCAAGAGAATCATCTATTTGAAGCTGGAAGAGGCTCAACTAGACACTAATGCTTCATCATCATGTGAGGGAATCCTGAGTTCTTCAAAACTGGGAGCATGGAACACTAACCTGGCAGCGTCTTCTGCTTAGAGAAGCTTTTCTGGAATGAGTCAGGTTTTCCTGGACTCTCCTCTCTCAGTCTGGAAGGCTTAGTAGCAGCAGGTGGGCTGTATGGGAATGAACCCTTTGGCCAGCGCAGCCTGTCATGTTAGAAAATGGTTGAAATTATGTTAAGCACCAATAAATCCTGTTATTTTTAGACTAGTTAGATCAAACTATTCTAACAAATATGATTTTTGTTATTTACTTTTGAAATCTGCTGAAGCCTAACTTGAAAGGTTATTTATATAGGCGTGTGCTATGTAAAATTGCCCGAGCTATGTCATTTTGCAGGATCATAGTTAAATAATACAGCATAACTAATCTCTGTCAAACTGTAAGATTCTAAATTGTTAGGTTTATGACCCTAATAATGGGTCCCTAAATCACTGTTTCACTTAACATTGTGTCTTTGTGAAATCATCAACATTAATAATGCTTAATTTCCTGTCCTTTCTTTTTCTTTTTACATTTAAGTTTTCCCCAGTTTCATTTAAAAACAACTTTTTGGTTTTTGGTTATATATATGCATTTTTTACATATTTCTATAAGAATCATGATGGGAGAGAAAAATAAGAACAAAAGGGAAAGACGGGAAAAGAAATAGAAGGGGGAAAAAAGTGAATGTAGTATGTGTTGATTTACATTCAGTTTCTATAATTTCATTTTCTGTATGTGGATGGCATTTTCCATCCAAAGTTTATTGGGATTGCCTTGGAATTGCTGAGAAGCCCCAAGTCTATGATAGTTGATCATCAAATAGTCTTGTTGCTGTGTATACTGTATTTTACTTTCATATATCACAATTTGTTCCACCATTCCCAATTTTCCAATTCTTTGCTTGTCTAGTTAGTGTAGAGCATAGAGCACCAGCCCTGGAGTCAGGAGGACCTGAGTTCAATTCTTGCCTCAGACACTTAACATTTCCTGGCTGTGTGACCCTGGGCAAATCACTTAGCTTCAATTGCCTCAGGGGAAAAAAAAGAAAGAAAGAAAAAGAAAATAGACTAGTAAAGGAAACAAGAACTCTTAGAAGAAGTTAGTAAATGTCATTTAAAATAAACCGGGTTCCATTCCATTTCAGCTCATTATTTTAGTTTTGATTCTCTTCCTGTCAGCACCTTTCTGCCTGCTGCTCCAGAATAGGATCTGGTCACCTTGAGTAGTTCATGAGTTAATCAATGTAGGTGCCCTTCCCACATCCATTTACATGAGTTAAGGCCGAAATGTCGTCTCCAGCTTCTCTGTTTCGCCAGTCTGTCCTTGAGCAGCAGGCACAGAGGTTGTTGGACCTACAGGTTAAAGCCTTCTTTCTTCCTGATAAGATGAGCTGGGATGACTGTCTTGAACAGGGGTTCTCAACCTACAGCCTGTGGGCCAGATGCGGCCCACTGAAGACAATTTATGGGCCCGCCGGGTTATGGCAAATGGGCTGAGGGGCTGAGACAGAGTGTGAGTTTTTGTTTTTAGTATAGTCCAGCCCCTCCTACACTCCTTGAGGGACAGTGAACTGTCCCCCTATTTAAAAAGTTTGAGGACCACTGGTCTACAATCCACTAAACTGCTGGTACTCTCTCCAGGGACTCTATGGGAGAATTAGGATTTTAAAGGTAGTCATGTGTCAGGCAGTCAGTTGCCTGACCTGGCGTCAGGAAAACCTATGAGGAAAACTGCCTTTAACCTTGACTATCTGAGTGACCACGTGCAGGCCATTAAATTTTCTGTGCTTTTTTCCTCATCTCTAAAATGGGTATGCTAATAATACAGTATTTTATATTTTATATGAAGTGTAAAAAGTGGTTTTATTAGTGGAAGCTCATAGATTATTGGAAACATGCTTTCCCATGAGGTGTGTTTCATTTTTCTTTGTCTTAACCACGTGTCATAGTTTCACTCATCACTTCAAGCAACTTGTGAGTTTTTGTGTTTTGTTCACTTTAAAATGAGAATTGATGGAAAGATAAATTTGTAGGGAAGTCATGAGTGATTAAGCCCTTGGAGCTGGTGATTTATGGTGACCGTATCTATCAAGTAATAGTAGATACAGTGATGGGGCCGAGGCTGCGAGTTGTTTAGCCAACTGGCAATAGGATCTGGGTAGCTGCCTATTGGTTTAAAACTGTGAGAGGACTTGGATAGAAACCTCAGGTCCTGAAATAGGAGGGAATGGGAGGTAACGATTTGCTAACTTTAAAGCTTTGTGTATTGCCCGTCCTCTCCATCCTCTTGCTCCTTAGATGGCGTTTTTTGCTGCATAGTGTTAAGTTAAGTAATTTATGTTCTCTGCGTGTCTTCACATCTTCCTCTGTTACAGATTCCTGCTGTGTTTAGCGTTTTTCCCCTTTAGGGGGCAATATCACACTGAAACAGTGAAGTCTTTTTATCTGCATAGGCCCTTCTGTAAAACTTTTAATTTTCCTAAGCTGCATTTTTAAACTAAATTCATTGTTGTCTTGTAGCTAGAAGGACTGAACGTATAGAGGGTGTGTACACCCCGCCGGTACAGTCAGGGAAAGGACAGGGCAGAAATAAGGGAGAGTTTTTCAAGGAAAAGATCCTGGTACCAGAAATAAGTATTCAGAGGCAAAGGGTGACCTGAAAGGAAAATTTGAAAGCCCTTGACGAAGAGGGAGGGACATTTAATCCCCAGATGGTTGTATCATAAGCATGTTTTGTGCTTGTTTGTGTTCTCCCATTACAGGGAGATCACATGCAGAAAGAAGTAGGGAAGTGGAGGGAAAAGAAGGTTCTCTTACACAAATCATGTTGCTCACTTCTTGATGCCGTTTGTCTGAGTCAGCTTCATTTGCGTGGGCAGCTGTTTCATTGGATCAGTCCTCCTATTGAAGGAGGCATTTCCTACACTGGCACAGATTGAAGCTCATCCATCCATGTCTCACTGTCCTGAGTGACTGCTCACTGTATTCCCAGACATTTTCTGCAGCCATTCCTCTCAGCTGTGCTTCAAGTAAAAATAATAGTTAGCAGATTTTTTTTTTTTTTGAGATACAAAATATGACTAGGAAATTTTCCCTCAGCTGACTCCATTATCGATTATCGTTTCTCTGTCTGATATTTCTGGCCTGGATATCCCATTGGCAGGTGCAGAGCTGGGCTGGTTTTCTTTGTATTCCTCATTGAGCTCCCCTATTTGCTAATCTGATGTGGAATTTTCAGCCTCTTTCAAAGGTACTCAGGTTGTTAATTAGCTTTTTTATTGATATTGGGCTTTTGTTTTTGTTACCTACAATTTCCTTGATATTTCCCTTCCATCCTCCATCCATCCTTTAAAACAGAATTTTTGTAAAAGGAAAAAAAGAAAAAAACATCAAAAATAATTGTATATTGTATATGAAGGGTATGGGGAAGATATCTCCTTAGATCTCTAATGTTTACTTTTGATTGTTTTGCCGTTCATTCTGTTTGATTGCTGTGGTTTAGTAACATCAATTTTGTACTCTGTATAAATTCTCTTCCTTGTTCTCTTTTAGTCTACTTTGTATCAGCTCATGTCTGTTGGTATATATCTCTGTAGTAATCATGTTCATGCTCAGTAACAAAACATTATGGTCAACAAATATATTGTGTAGCCATTTTCCTCTGTTTATGCCTCCTTTGTTTCTAATGCTTTGCTACCACGGCAAAAAGAGTTACAATATATTGTTTACAGAGCCTTTCTTTTTGTCATTAACTTGCTAAAGAAATATCTCAAACAGTAGAAACATTCGGTCAAAATGACTTTGCAGTTGTGTGGTTCCCAATTGCTTTCCAGAATAATGGTTGTATTAATAAGAACTTGAGCGTGCCTGTTTATCCACTACTCCTCCAGCATGGGCTTGTTCCATCTTGGCCAGTTTGCTGGGTTGTTAATATCTGAAGTACACTTATGGTTAGTGACAGTCGTTTGGATTTCTTGTTTTGAGAACTGTTTGTACTTACCTTGTGGGAGACAGCCTTATAGTCCCTTATACTTCAGAATCCCTTTGGCTCATTCCTCATTTTTGTCCCCCACAACTGTTAAACAGCTGCTAAGTTAATGCTGCAGCTCTGACACTTCTATCTCTTTCTTTTCACACTCACAGCTCATCCCTGCCCCTTTGGTCCTCAGATCCTCTCTCTGATCTGACCCTGGCCTTAACCACTCAATTGGTCAGGTCCTTCCTTCTTAGCCTAACCATGTTGCTCCCCTATATAGAAACTTATGCAAGCTTGGGTTGTGCCCTTCTCCCAGTGGATGTCTCTTCTTGGATTTGGGAAATAAGATTGAACTGCTTGGCTTCAGATCTATGATAAAAATAAAACTTCCTTTTCTAATACATCCTTTTAGCCTTATCTCTGATAATTCTTTCAGTTTTACTTTCTACTCCAACTGAACTAGCACACAGCAGATACATAATAAGTTAGTGATATTGGATTCTTTGTTAAAAGAACTGCTTTTTGTACTTTAAGCATATCTTCAGTTTCATTCTATCATTTCTCATTCTGCTTTGGTGGACTGTCTTTGAATTGTGTCCTCCATTTCTCAAAAATGTCATTTTTTTTTTGGACTTGAAGGTAAGCCTTTGAGCTAGGCTACTTAAAGATTAAAGGTATGCCATCTGTTACAGGATCTCTTTTTGTAGTCTTTCTACTTACAAGGCAATGGAGGACTTGTACTGCCTCTCAAAGCCTTCAAGAACCCAATACTCCTTTCACCCATGATGAGATGTCAGGAAAGTATAAGCATATTTTTGTTTTTTTGATGGGTGTAGATCCATCATGGATGAACTTCTTTCTTTCCCCAAGGCCTTTGGGTCTTTGAATGTCACCATCAGGCAGTGGAAAGTTACCTCATCATGGGCCAGGTCCTTTGGGAACCTTTTCCTTAGTGCCAGCCTCCTATACTTCCTTCCTGCCCATAGCCCCTATGCCCCTATGTACACATACTCATACACGCTCTTTTACTCTTGTACAGTCAGCCTTACCAATAGTGTCTCAGTGTGTCGTCTTCTGATTGACTTTTCCTTTGGACAATTGGTAGGGGTAGGCCATGAGGTAAAACTTGAAAGTTGTTCTGCTTTGCTGTTTCTTCTTTCCAGTGATCAGGAGTATATTTTCATAGGGACATTTATAGTTTAGAATTTGAAAAAAATCAACTTTGTGTGCTGGGACTCTTTGGGAAAAGGTTGCTGGTGTTTTATTTTCCTATTGTTTCCTATTTATTTTGTATATCAATGATTACCAGTGAAAATATTTTTCTACTCTATAATTGAACTTAATTTGTCTTTGCTTTTATGCTTTAAAATCTTTTAATTTTATAAAGTAACTAAAATTATGTCTTTCTATTTCTGCCTCTGCCTTCTTTTTCCCGTGTTTGGATAGGATTTCTTCTAATCACTTTGTGACACAGGCGTGGGGAGAGGTGTGTATGTAGATATATTCAGAAGTGAGCATATGGTAAAAAATAGTGTTGATAAAATTTAGAAAAAAATTTCTCCCCTAACCAAAGTTATGTAAACTATCTGATATCATTCTTCATTCTCCTCTTTTTTTTCTTTTCTAAATTTCATCACCTCTTTTGAGCTTATTTCTTCCAAATTGGCTTTCTTGTTTTCCCTTTCTGTATGGTTATGCTGCTTTTCTGTTTTGTAACCACCTCTAAATCATTTCACAACTATTTTTTTGGAATAACCTTGGGCATCTTGAGATGCTCTGCCCCTTTTCATCCATAGTGTTTTACTGGGATGCGAGACTTTTGATCCCTTCTAATGAATTTTGATGTTTTTGTGTCTTAGTTCACTGAAATGTCAGAGTATCTATATAGATTTGGTTCGCTCAGCAGCATCTGTAAATAAAGCTGTGTACTGTTTATCATTTTAATTATTATATTAGTTCAGTACAGCAATGATCATTGAATATTTGTAGTGTCATAGATTTTTTTTTTTTTTTTTTTTTTAAAATTTGGAAGGATTCTCAGAACCTGGCTATCCAACATTCTCATTTTACAAAGGAGGAAACTGAGGCACACTGAGATTAAATGACTTGCCCCCTGGAATAGCCTTTGAGTATTTAACCTTGTTGGATTACTATAAAGACCAGTATTTTTAGTTCCATGTGTTAATCTTTTATGTCTTGATAGATATATTAGGCAATATATGATTGGCCATACTAAGTATTTTCTCATTTGTTGGACTATCATGGCATCCCTGGCATAAAGTAATTTTTCTCATAATTATTTTTCTTGGGAAGCTTTGTGTCTAATACATCCCAGGCTCTCCATCATTTATAACATGCTTAGTCTAGTGGTTAGAGGGATGATCTTGGAGACTTCACAGCTCTCAGGGCAAGAAATCCTCTTTAAACACTTCTGGCTCCATCCCATTGATCAGCAAGACAAATTTTCTAGAAAATAATGTCAATATGAACTTGAATTCATCAACTTTGTAAAAGCAGACCAGTTTCTTTCAGTAGAACTCTTGTGATTGCTTTTTATGTCTTCTCACTCCTCTTTTGCTCCTAAAAAGTGGTCATTCTGTAAAGTCACTCTTTTTCTCCATCATGTGAATTTCTTTTTTCTTTCTGCATTTTTCCCTTTGAAAACTTTGGACACACCTATGGTTTTAGTGCTTTTCCTATTATGGATCGGCTCCACAATTTCTTTCCGTAATTCAGACCTCTTTCCCAAATCTTTTTGTAGTAGTGATTCCTTTAATTTATCCACCTGAATAGTCCTTTGGAAACTCAAATCTGACACTTCTGATGAGACTTGAAGCCTTAGAATGGCTTTGACAAGTGAGCAACTTCTTATGCTAAAATAACAAATGCTTAGACTTTTTAAAATCTCAAGTAGAGAAATGAAGTAAATAAAACTATAGTTTTTGCCATTGAAAGGTCTTTTCTGAAATCTCCATATTATTGACAGTGCTATTGTGCAATTTAAAAAATGTGCCTTTAAAATAGTGATGCAGTGTGGATAGCAGATAGGGCCAGCCTTAGGGGCAAGAAGACTTGCATTCATTATTGGCTCCATGCTCCTACACTCAGGCAATGTGTTTTCTACTAGAGGGGAGGAGACATACTACACATAAATTAAATGCTAGAAAATTTGATTAAGAAGAGAACACCTAACAACTAGGGGAATGCTCAAAGCCTTCCCTGAGCCTTAGCCCTAAAGGAAGCCAGAGAATGGGGAAGGATTCCAGACATTTGTCATCCTTTACTGAGTCTCCAAGGCAGGAGATGGAGTTGAAGATTTAGGAATTGGAAATCATAATAATCCAAAATGAATGTTGAAAGTCATAGTAGAGCGCCAGACTGATGGAATTCGGCAGTGGAGCAATAGGACATAATTAAAGATTGTTGAGCAGTGACTTGCTCACATATATGCTTTATCAAGATGGGGGGGGGGCAGCCCTCTAGAAGATGAATTTGAGGCTGTTGTATCCCAGGGAAGAGCTGTTGAAGGCCTGAACTGGTAGGTAGTAGGGAGAGATTAGAAGAGGACAGATGAGGAGAAGAATCCACAAGAGGTAGCAAACGATCAGTAAGGAGAAATGGTGAGAGGGAGTAGAGTGATCACAGGTAGGCCTGGATGGGGGAAGGGGCTGTACCCCCAACAGAAAGAAGGGTTTGGAGGAGGGGTGATTCTTGAGGGGTGGGAGAAGATAAATTTTCTGTATGCTGTATTCTTCTTTGAATAATTCCCAATATTCTAAATAGTTCCAGAATTTGAAAAGACATTCTTTCCCCCCCCCCCCCCCCCCTTTTTCCTTTTTTTGTCCAGTGCCTATGTGTATAAATAAGACAACTCAAACTTCTGGTACAATAATTTTGGTGACATCTAAAAGAATTGTGCCATTTAAGAGAAGCTGATGTATAAAAGTCTGATCTTAAAAATGGTTGTTTGAGGAAAATGGGAGAAACACACAGAAATGTGCTTAATAAAAAGATTCCCCTTAATTTCCTTTTGAATAGCCATCTTCCCTTATAAATCCATTTAATTTGGAAATTTGGGCTTTCATCCAGCATAGCTGTATTAGAGAAAGTATAACAAGTATGACCTAGTTAGTCTTAACATGTTGGCACTGAACTTCTTCGTTTAAGAGACCTTTTATGGAAATATTCTTTCATTAATGTAATGTCATTAATTTATTCTTAAGCTCTTTAAAAAGCAACTGTGGGGGAAAAAAGCACCCTGTTAGTCACCTAAAGGCTTTAAATCTGGTAAAAACCCAATGAAAAGAAAAAAGAAAAGAAAATATTGTAAAATGTTTTATCTCCTTTATTTTGAAGACGAGTGTGAGTGCTCGGTCATTGTCTAAATCGTTCTGCCAGCTGCAAGTTTTTGTTTGAGCTCGGCAATAAGTATGAGTAATATTATCAGCTTTAAATTTGGTCATGGAATGTGAACTACATAGCTGCGGACAGAAAGGCTTGCTCAATTTGAGCTTGGATGGTAACATTTATTTTCTTTGGCAGACAAGCTCATAGACGAAGGGCATCTCACCAAAGTGGTCGAAGAAACAAAGCTTTCAAAAGGTGAGCTTTTTTGTGTTTTAATTTTATTTAATATTTGAGAGTTTTTTGAATAGTAAGTTAATGTATGTATACTGAACTTCATCCACTGTCTTAGCCTATTATTGGTTTCAAACAGGTTATTAAATTAACATGAGCCAGTGAGAACATTAAATCATGTTTCTGCGCCAATCGACATTAAGGAGAATCTTTCTTTTGAAGTCTAGTTACTTTTTTTATAAAAATATGTGTTACATGGTTTATTAACTAATGATTTTAAAGGTGATTTTTTTGAAAAATTATTATTTGCATTAGCCATTCAAGGTCTAGAATGTCTTAGTTTGACCTCATTTACTAGGAAATTTCAGCAGCCTTTGGCAGGTTCTCAATGTCCTCTTCAGATCAGGACCACTTTAATTTTTAGCTATTACTATAAAGTCCTTCAGTCCTTTGTGCCTATTATGAAATTGACTGTAATTATGCTAACAAATAGAAAAAAAAGTCATAATTTGAGATCATGCCTTTAAAAATGTTACTTTATTTGAAAATAGACTAATGTTTTATCTCTCAAAGTTGATTTTTATTTCCAACGTGTGGTCTTTTATTTTCTTAACTTTTATAAACAAGCAGTGCCATATTTGGGAAAAGAATGCATATGGCCCTCATACCTAGCATTATGCTGGCACACAAGGCTTGGGTTTCAGAATAGTGAACTATTTTTAGCATATATGGTAGCTAATTTCCTCTTGATGGGGAATGAGAACAGATTTTAAAATAGCCTTTACTTCATCTTCTTAAAAGATGTTGAAATTAAATTTGTTTGAAGGCCTGACACTTTAAAAGAGGATAATCCTTCGTAAGTCTTCAGTAAAAAATTCCTGCTGCTTAAGGTTTCAGTTTGCATGGAGTGGTAGAAAGTACGCTTTTGACTCCTTACTGAAAACATTTAGTATAGCCTTAAGTATCCAGCTTTATTTAAATTTCTTTAAATTAAAATTAAAATTCTTTAATCTTTTAATTTTTTTCCAGCTTTCAGAGTTTGATTAACATGGTCTAATAGCATACACTAGTGTATCTAATAGAAAGTAAAACAAAGTCCAAAGTAAAGTGCTAACGGGCTAGAAACTCGTACTGCTGCCCTTGTTGTGTCCCATTTTCTTAGACCTTGAACATGGATATCTGTGCTAACTGTGTGGTAGAATTGGTATCTTAGACATTGCTTTCTAGTTTATAAGAGACTCAAACCATGTCAACAGGCATTTATTAAGTGCCTGCTGTGTACCAGACCCTGTGTTAAGCACGGGGATACAAAAACTGCCCCTGCTCCCAAAGAGCCCACAGTCTCATGGAAACATGGAGCTGCAAGGTCAGCCCCAGTGTTTCACAAGAAAGCTCAGTTACTGCAGAGGGCCAGAAACTGCTTTAGAATTGACAGCATATAAACATTGATGATGTACAGACTCCCTTGTCCCTGTGGTCAGGGGAGGGACGAGGCTGCGGCATTGCAGAGTGGCCGTAGCCAGGATTTGTAATTAGCAGATCGTGGTCCTCCTGTCCTCACCCCCTGCCTTCCCCTTCAGTCTTTGCTCTCACTTGTCCTCCCCATTCTCCCTGTGCTTCCTGGAGAGGCTGTTCCACAGTGAAACCCCCTTCATCTGCTGGTTCTCCCTGAGACCTGGCACTCTGGCACTCTATGGCTCCAGTTGTGGTCTGAGAAAGGCCATCAGGATGCTCCCTGCGGGCCCCGCTTCCCACTTGCTTCTTCAAGACCTTCTGCAGGCTCTCCGCTTTGAGGCTCATTCCTTGTAGGTATTTCACCCTACCTGCTGCCTCTCATGGTGCTCTCCTTCCATAAGGCCTCCATGCCCCCTCCTTCATACCTCTGTGCTTCTGTGCCCTCAGCAGCCCCTCTCCCTGGTCTCTTCATCTGCTTCAGTGTGCACACCAAGGCGAACCTGCCTTGGATCCTGACATTGCTCACTGTGTCCATGTTAGTGAGCCCAAATCCCAATGCTTCATCTTATTTGCATTAAAATACCCCACCCTGCTTTCCAGAGCCTCCTGGCCTCAGTCTCCCCCATCCCCTGCTCCACCCCTCTTGCAGTTTTCTCTGTCCCATCTCCCCCGCTCCTTTCCTTCACTTGCCAGAATGACATTCCCCAAGCTCAGCCCGAGCCTGTCGCCTTCTTCCCAAGGAAGCTCTGGGTGCTCCCCTTGTTTGACATCAGAAGTGCATTGGAGCTGCCCCCCAGCTCTCTGTCCAGACCTTCTCCATCGGCTTCTCCCCTGACAACTGCTATCTCGCTGTTCCTCTCACCCAGCTCACCCTCTCTGTCTTTGCATCCATTGTGCCCCATGCTTGGAACACGCTCTCTCCTCCCCTCTACCTGCTACCTTAGCCTGGTCCTTGCCCTTCCTCCCCCCCCAGACAGGGGGCCTTCCCATAATCTTTTATCCTGTTCCTCCTCCTGGGCCTGGAACACTAGTTAGGTTGGCAAGCTCTAGGTTTTCAACCATTGCTCAGTTGCTGGAGCCCTACTCTGGATCAGGTTCTTTGCTTATCAGGTTCAGGACCACTTTGTTCCCCTTCCCCCAAAACTACATAGCTTTATATCCAAATAGGCTTTCTGATCTAAAAGTATGGTTGATCAGTCACTTATGTGATGTCATTTACATTCAGATTCATCCAACCACTCCACACCTGAGCCATGTGCTTGCCCCCTCAACGCCAAATATTCCTGTCACTTGTCATCATGTCAGGTTGCATAGAATGAGGTGAAACCTCCATTCTCAATTTCTTTGATTATTTGTGATTTGGAGCAGTTTTCGTGGCAGTCAGAAAGCGTGTATTTATCCTCTATGCTAGAGACTGTTGTAGGTACAGGGGATACAAATAGAAAATGAATGAAACATTCTCCATCTGAAGGATACATTCTGTTGTATCCTATTATTTTTATTAGTGTTTCAGAAGAAATACACAGTAACAAGGGAGATCGCTTAGTCTGAGGGCCCAGGAAAGGCCTAGTGCAGAAGTTGGAGCTGTGTTTTGAAGGGAGGGAGGCAGGCAGTGGCTGAGACAGGGGAAGGGAAGGGAAGTCGTGTGTCTCAGGAATAGAGAGAAAGCCACTTGGCGACACCAATTGGAAGAGGGAGTTAGAAGGAACATGGGACAGGACTGAAGGCAGACTGGCTCAAATACTTTATCCTCATGGTCACTCTGGCTAGTAGCTGCTATTATTATGCCCATGTTACAGGTGAAGCAATGGAGGAGGGACTTAGTCAGGGTTGCCCAGCCAGTCCATGTCTGAGGAAAGATTCCACCTCCAACTTTCCTGACTCCCGGGCCAGTGCCCTTTTCATTAGGCCACCTAACATTGTGAGAGAAAGGAAGAGCCGTTTGCAGTGACCACAAAATGCATAGGCTATGTGAAAGTCTTCAAAGCACACTCTCTACTGCCTACTTCTCCTTAAATAAATCAAGAATTAATCAAATGACAATGATGGTCAGAAATAACTACACCCAGAGAAGGAACACTGGGAAGTGAGTGTAAATTGTTAGCACTACTGTCTATCTACCCAGGTTACTTGTACCTTCGGAAGCTAATAATTATTGTGCAACAAGAAAATGGTATTTACACACATATATTGTATCTAGGTTATATTGTAACACATATAAAATGTATGAGATTACCTGTCATCGGGGGGAGGGAGTGGAGGGAGGGAGGGGATAATTTGGAAAAATGAATACAAGGGATAATATTATAAAAAAAATAAAAAATAAAATAATTAATCAAATGACTAGGGATCTGCTCAGTCCTTTTGGCTGATAACTGAGAGATTCCAGTAAGAAGTCATTCCTTTCAAAATCTCCCACACCCATGAAGCTCAGTCTTTATAAAACACAATTCATTGCTAGGAACCTTTGCAAAACTATGGAGTTCACTGTTAGTGGTGCTTTTCTCCCCTAATAAACCGTGATTTGGGAAAGAAAGCTTCTCTGCTACGTAATTATGGCTTTAAATTGGTTGAGACAGAATGATCCTTGGAAATGGAAGTGTGGGAATCATTTCTATTCCCTAGTATTTTTAGAACTCTCACTTGAGAAACCTCTTAGACCCAACCCCGACCCAGGTAGAGAATTCATAACTTTTCCAATTACTGTCTCCTTCCACTGATCGCATGTATTTTAGTGATGCTCTCCTTAATTCTTTTTTAATGCTGCTGATTTATGGTATGCTAAATTGAGTTGACTTTAAAAGGAAAGTGTTTTGAGTTTCAGTTTTCTTTTTTTTCCCCAGTTTGTAAATAAGGATTGCCAAGGCATTTTCAGTCTTGTGGCTTTGGCTGTTTATCTATTTGAGTCAGGGTTTTTCATCCATGTTGTTCTGCAAATCTGGCTCTTTTGTTAGAGTGGTTTTCTGACTATAGCAAAGTGAGTTGTCATGGCATTTCACTTGGCAAGAGAGCAGCATTGAGCTCTGGGCTCCAGCTCTGAGCCACATTAGTGTTTAATCTTAGCAGTGACATTCCATTTTGGAACAGGGCTGCAAAAGGAGGAGACCCAAAAGTCTCCACTCGTTTAATGAGCTCTGTAGAGAGACGACTGTTGGGGTGAAATAAGTTTTGCCAAAATGATTTGATGTTAGTAGTTTTTCCTTTATTTCCCCCTCTTTTCCCCCGGCAGAGAATCAAGCGAAAGAAAAGGAGAGTGATTTGTCTGATACTCTTAGCCCGAGTAAGGAAAAGAGCAGTGACGACACCACAGGTAAGTGTGGATGTAGTGTGGACAGCTATGTTTTTTTCATCAAGGACTCTGGAGATTACTCTGTTTGTTAGGGTCTTTGGGATCTGTTTAATGTAGAAGCCATAGTTGAAAGGAAAAGGGAAAAGTTTTAGGGCATTTTGTGCTAGTTCATATATTGCTTGTTAGCTATTCCTGGTTATTTGTTTTAATGTTGTTAGGCTGGCTGCTGGTGGTTTGAATGCTAATATTAATAGTCATTTTTTTCCACAGACGCCCAAATGGATGACCAAGATCTAAATGAACCTCTTGCTAAAGTTTCTCTACTAAAAGGTAGTTTGTTTTTTTTTTTTTCCAATATTTTAAAGTATGACTTTAGATGATTTGTTTTACAAGCAAAATATATAAAGTTTTTGTGTTTTTAAATGTTTGCCAAGATGTTATAGTAAGATTAGGCAAAAAAAGTAAGGATTATGATTGAAAACAGTGTCTTAATTTATATATTTATTTGTCAAATTATATGATCAGGCAACAATGGGATGGCTTATTCTCCTGCCAGTGAAGACAGGGAGAAGAGGAAAAGGCAGTTCAGTTGCTCTGCTTCCTTATAGGCACTGGTGCTCACGCTCTGCTCTTGGTAGAAATTCCAAAACTTTGGGGCTTCTGTGCCACAAAATCTTGGGTTTTTCAACTCATTTAGTAGAGAAGAAAACCATGTCTCAATCCCATCTCTCCCTACCCTGGCCATATCATTGCTTCAATCAAGAAACCGATGTGTCTGAGCCCCAAAATTTGTTTCTTTTGAGGAGTGTTCACTCCACCTATCTGTTTCATTTTTCTAATATCTGAAAAAGGAATAATGCTATAGTAATTCCTATTTTGTGCTTGTCATGGAATTAAATGGATAAGACACATCGAAGTTTTTGGATGGATTGTTTGAATGTTATTTTTAGATAATTTATTACAAAATCATTTTTTATTTAACTAAAATTATATTGCTATATTACAGTACATTCATCATAAGTTCTTACTTCCTTTAGATTTTGAAGAAAGAACTTTAGGGTATTTGTCATTAGTTTGTCTTTTTCAGTTGTGGTCTCACTTAGGACTTTCTTTTATTCTTCCAAAGGCAGAATAAAAATACCCTTTAGTGCCGGTAGGAGCTAAAGCATGACTAAGAATGTGCTATTCATTGATCAGCCTAAGGTTTGGACAACCTGAGGAGGAAGAGCAAAAAAAGCAAAAAGGAAAAGAGAGAGAAAAGAGTTAGTGAGGAAGGGGAAATGAAAGGAGTCTACTAAGGACACTCACTGTAGGATTATGAGTAATCCCAGGGAGCTCTACGGCTCTTTCCCTCATACCTGTTTTAAGCCAAGGTTAAGAAAGGGTAAAGTCTTGCCCTTGTATGAAACTGTCACCCTTGGTAGTGAAATATCATTTTTCTCAGTAATTGTGAAAGCATTTTGTAGCATGATTTTTGACAACATTCTTTTGAGTTACTTTTGACTATTCAAATGGCAAATTTCAAAGCAGGTGTGTGCCAGAAAATAAATGACTCCTGGAAATGACCAATAGCAGTAGGGTTTTTTGTTTTTGTTTTATTTGTTTTTTGGTTTTCTTAATCAGCTGTTTTTCATTTTTCTTAAGCTATATAAATTAAAAAAATATATATATAGATATCTATATCTATATCTATATATAGATATATATAGATATAGATATCTATATAGATATATATAGATATATATAGATATATATAGGAGCACTTGTTAAGGGTTGAATATATAGAAGATTGGCTATATACTTTGTAACTTGTTTTTGTAAATAATTCAATAGCTTGACAGTATTTTTCTCAAGGTAAACCTCTAATTAATTAGGCCAAAACATTGACGTTAAGAGACCATAGAGAGATATATTGATTTAGTTTTTGTTGATTTAGTTGATTTAGTTTACAGAAGGGAGTTATATTGATTTAGTTTCTGTGTCTTCTGATGTGGACTTCTAGGATTTTTTTTTGTTTCTTTTCTTTTTTTTTTTTTTTTTTTTTTTTTTTTTTTTTTTTTTTTTTTTTTTTTTGTTGTTGTTGTTGTTGTTGTTGTTGTTGTTTTTCTTATTTCAAGAACCCCTCCTGTTGTATTTTATCACTATGATTTTGATGATTTAAAAAGAAAATTTAAAGTTAATGACTATGTATTACAGGTGGGAACAAAATACTTATGGCAATCACTTTTTCCAAATACATTCCTTCAATGAGATGTAATGGGGGAAAAAAAGAAAAATTGAAATCTAGCCTTGAATTTTGTCTTGAGAAGATATATTTTGAATCACTAATAAGTGTCCTCAGCTAAAGCCAACAAAGTACTTGACTTTATGTCTTTTTCATACAGTTTTATTGCAATAGCCATGATTTGTTAAAAGCTTTCTATAAATAGTAGCTATTAGGTTTTATTGATGAGAAGAATGGAGATGTTTTTGATGGCATTAGTCTCTTGGTGAAACTTGTGAATCCTAGTTTTAGCTTTTTCCCCATGGGTCATTTTTAACAAAACTTTAGATACATCTCTATCCATCTTTCTCATTTATGGAATCTCTCTCTTCTTAACAACCCTCCTCTTCCCCCCTCAAGCAGTATATGTAGTCTTACATCTGTACTTTTGAGGCTCATTCCAACTGTTGGTTAAACAGTGCCTTTTTATTGCAGGCACTTGCCAATCTGTGGATCATCTCCTTTAGTCTTATATTTTCTTTTCTATTTTCAGTTGTTTTATTTTATCCAAATACTTATTGTTGTCTTATATAAACATGGATTTTTTTCCCTTCATTTCTAGTTTTCAGAGAGTCTATTCCCTGGGTAAAGTTTTTTTTACCTTCTCTTCTAAGTTATTCTCCTTACAGTTCTTTCTCTCATAGATTTTATTTTTATTTTATTTTTTGTCTCTTGAGGTTCAGAGCTGGAAATCCTCTGGCTTCAGACATCTCAAAACACAGTATCAGACTTGGTTCTATGGGTGCATGGGCTGTATCATTCTGATTCCCCAATGGCCTCTACTTTAACTGCCTTTGGATCGAAGGTCCTGTATAACACGAAGACTTCTGTTCTTATTGGAAAGTGCCAGCTTGTTTTTATGTACACAGGCTTCTCACTGACTCAAAGGATGGAAGGAGTCCCTCACTGTAGCTTCTCACTAACTTTTTTGATTGTTATTCAGTCTAATGCAAATTTCAGGTTTTTGTTGGCACAAGTGGGAACTGGGCAGTGTGCCTCCATGCAGACAGCTGTCTTGGACCACAGTCTCTCCATTCTCAGGCGGTGAAGAACTTGGCTCACCGTGTTCTTTGGGACTCCCGTACATATATATGTCACTCTGCTCTAGGTCATCCTGCTTTGCAGGTGCTCTTGAATCTTTCCCATTCTCATGATCTCCGTCTCCACCTCATCATAGTCTCTCAACCATGACTTTGCAGCCTCCACGAATCCTTGACTTGCTCTTTCATCTTAAAGCCTCCAGTATTCACTCTCAGTAGTGTCTATGAATATTGCCCAGCGTCAGACACACGTTCTCTGTTCTCTCTCTTTTTGCCATTCTAACTCTGCCTCTTCATTCCCTTTCTCCTGGCTTCTTTTGTGTCATTTCATGGCCTGCCATTGGGCTGCTTTGGTGTAGCTGGTCACCGCTCTCAGATCTTCCAGTGGCCTGGCCCCTGTGCTTGTCACTGACTGTCTTGCCAGATGCTGCTCTCTTGCTCCTCCTTGCCTTCTCAAATGGAGCCAGACACTGCTGGGCAAAGTCACCCCACAGACCTGCAGCCACGTTTTTGTGGCTACTAGCTCCTGCTGTGCCTGCATTTGTGTTTCGGGTTGTGGTCTCTGTTCTTAAGTCTCAAGTGTTATTTCTACTATTTCATTAAAAAAAAAACAAACCAAAAAAAAAAGAGAGAGAGAGAGAAAATCTGTGTGTGAACTTTTAACCAGGGTCTGTGAAACTTGGTTTAAATGGTTCTATTAGATTGAACAGAACTGCTGGAATATCTCACTTGTTACAGTCACAAAAAAGAAAATCAGCCCATTTTTGTTATAATTTCTTATTTTTAGAAATGTAATCTGGATGAGTTGTTGACATTATGTTGTGCACATTAGCCTAAAAAATGATTCTTAGTTCTCATTTTGACTCAAAATAGAATGCTTTGGAAAATGCAACAAAATTAGAGGATATTTAGAATATTTTAAGTTTTCTCATGAAGATGCATATGAAATAGAGTTTTGCACAGCAGAATTCCTAGCATAGTGCTTTACACATGGTTCAATGATTTAAAAATGTTGTATTGAAGTGATTGCAACTAACTTAGCTCTTTATAACTTGAAACATAAAAGAATTTCTCCATGTGAGCATTCATTTCTAAAATGTGAACTCCTCATCACCTTCTGCTTTTTTTTTTTTTTTTGGTGGTAGTCTTTCAGTTGTTTTTCAGTTGGTTGATAGTTCTTCATGGCCTCATTTAGGACTTTCTTGGCACAGATACTAGAATGGTTTGCCATTTCCTTCTCCAGCTCATTTTACAGATGAGGAAACTGAGACAAACAAGGGTTGTTACATGAAGGGAACCACAGTTGGTTAGCAGTCTGAGGCCAGATTTTAGCTCAAGAAGATGAGTCTTCCTCACTCAAGGGCCAACACTCTATTTGTGTAATTACCTTTTGATTTTTAAAGGAGAGTTCAGTTGACCCCCTAGTTATTATAAGAGTTAACTAAGGGACAGCATGAAACCTCAGGTTTATATCACTATAAGGACAACATAATTCATATTGAAGGACATTTATATAAAAATTAAATGGATTTGGTCCTCTCTGCAAATGTTATTTATAATATTTAATTTTATCTTTAACCAGCCTTGCCCTTTCTGTGCCAGAACTGGGGCCCTGTGAGCTCGAGGTGGTGGGAATGGATCCAGGCTACAGCACGCTAATGAGACATTTTCCCACATAAGTATCTGAAGCATGATGAGCACTTGTCCAAACCTAGTAGTGCAAACAAATGGGCTCGTTAGTAAATGGTGAAGTTTTGATTGTTGGTATTCTAAATAAAGGCTCTATAAACATTTATTGGCTTTTATAGGGTTGTTTTTATTGGTTATGCTCATTAAATTATGTAAATATTTTTGTTCAGGAACTTCTATTTTTTATGTCTCTTAGCTGATAAGAATGCCTTTTTGCTTATAGTATTTGATAAATGTCATTTGATGATTTGCTCCAAATACATTTCTAACATGTTTTGGAAAGTCTTCAATATTTAAGTAAAGTTAATAACAGTGTTTCCACAACTAATTATAATTCCTATAATAATATAATCATAATTATATATAAGATACTTTAGGTAAAATCATAACTTGAGATGAGTATTGTACAATAAAAACCTATTTTAGATAGCTTAAAAGTAAAGTATTAGATTTGTCCCCAATGCCTCCAGTATTAGAGATGAAGCGCTTAGTCTACATGGGCACTGTGCTTTAAGAAGATAAAACCTTCAGTGCTATTAGAATTACCGCTTTCAAATTATAATTTAGTAGTATTATAAAGTATAGAATTACTACTTGGTACTAATTATTTACATAGGCATCAAATGTTTGAGTTCCTATTGTGTGTTCTATATTGAGCAAGGCACTATGGGACATTCTGAAGACTGCAGGTTCTATACCTGCAAATTACTGTTGGTGGACCTAAAGAGTGAACCCTCCCCTTAAACTCTTCCAGTGTTTGAGAAAAGGGAGGGACAGCAGGCCGTGTGACCCCCACTCCAGGAGCTGAGCAGGATCTCAATTCCAAATTCTAGCACAATCTGCATCCTGAAGAACAACCAGATCAGGTATCCCAAAACCGAGGGAAGCCTGAAGTTCTGTGTTCGGTACCCCAGAACCAGCGGATCTTCCTTCAGAGCCCAAGAGTATCTAATGTGGCTCCTGCCTTAACGCAATTCAGGAATTTGCAGCATTCAGGCCCAAGAGAGAATCTCTGGATCAGACCATTTTGAGAGCACTGAAAACAGCTCCCTTATGCTGTCTCTGAGATCTTAGCAATACATAATGCTTAATACACTCTTCTCTCTACTCCTGCCCCCAATCAAAAGTAGCAAAAGTACCAGTCCACATCTTCCCTCAGGAATTGTGCATTTAGGGTTCCAACCCTGAATTCAAGTTTGAATAAAAAAATAGGTTGAAAGAATCTGGAAACAGAAAAAAAGAACACCACTAATTGACAGCCTAGACACTCAAACTACAAATAGAAGAGAATGACTTCAAAATACATAGAAGAATGCCTCAAAGAAAAGTACAGCTTGGGCACGAATTCACAGAAGAGTAAAAAAACAAGAGCTTAAAAAATAATAATAATAATAATAATTAAATAGTTTTTATAAGTGGAATAAGAGCACTTGAGTAGGAAAAAATAAAAAAAAACAAACTAAGAGCTGTGGAAGAACAAATTGGAAATGGAATTGCTATCTTGGCCTAATACTTAAACAATCTTACCCAAGAATCAAACTTTTTCTCTAAAAAGTTAGGATGGACTGAATAGAAACTAGTCATTCTATAAGGCAGCAAAAAATATTTTTTTAAAAAATTAGAAGATTAAAAAAGTAGAAAATGTATCTCATATCAAAAAACAAAATAACCTGACCTGGTAAACAGATGTAAGAGTCACTGGACTTCACCAAAAGATCATGACCCCTCCAAAAAGAGTCTAAACATCACATTTCAGGAAAATTGTCTAGATCTCTCAGAACCCAAGGATAAAATAGAAGGCTTAATCATCATCTTAAGAATGGAAAAAGAGGTACAAGAGTATACAGGCAATACTTCAACCTAGGACTTGCTCCTAGATCATAATCCTTGTTATAAATACTTGAGCAATGGAATTACAGAAATAAAAGGTGTTTCAGAAAGCCTTTTTGTCCAAGATCATTTTAAAAGAGATTGGAGGTGGGAACAAGAGACTGACTTCAAGAAGGCTGGTGTCCAAATAGCAATGGCTTGACCTCCAGCCTCTTACAGAGGTGGGAAAAGGAATGTCAGAGAAGAGATCAGTCTCAGAGTTTTCAAAAGACCAGTGAGTGTAAGTTGATAAGATTGAATTAAGACTAACATGCAGTTGTGATAATTCTTGGTCTGAAAAACAAAAAGAGGAGTATAGATTTATTTTTCACGTCAGTTGTTTTTCTATGATGATTGTCTTCTATTTTTTCATTCTTTCTTTTCATTCATGACTTTGTTTTTATTATTTCTTTATTTTTCCATGAAATCATTCACTTCCATTTGCTCACTTTTGATTTTAAGAAATTACTTTCTTCAGTGATCTTTTGTGCCTCTTTTTCCATTTGGCCTATTCTACTAGGAGTTGTTTTCCTCCCTAGATTCATACCTCCCCCTTCTCCCACTCACTGACCCCAATTTGGTCAATTATATTCTTTAAGGAGTTTTTTTTTTTTCTTTAGTGAATATTTGTGCCTTTCTTCCCATTTGGCCACTCCTGCTTTTTAAGACATTCTTCCTATTGGTTTTTTATACTTCCTTTACCATTTGGCTTGGTCTATTTTTAAGGTATTATTTTCTTCTGTATTTTTGTGTTCCTTATCAACTTGTTGACTTGTTTTTCATGATTTTCTTGCATCACTTTCATTTCTCTTCCTGATTTTTCTTCTTCTCTTAGTTGATTTTCAGAATCCTTTTTGAGTGCTTTCATGGCCTGAGACCACTCCAGATTTTTCTTGCAGGCTTTGGATAGAAGAGCTTTGATTCCATTATTTTCTGAGTGTACGTTTAGGTCTTCCTCAAGAAGACCTAAAAGTCATCTTTGTAACCTTCTATGATCAGAATCTTTTCCTGTAAGTTTTCTATCTTCCAAGTCACTGTGATCTAAGGAGAAGGGTTCTTACTGCTCTCTTGGCTCGTGTTCTTTTCTGCCCTGCAATTGTGGGCAGGTTCTGCCCTTCACCTGGGACTGTGCCGGATGGTCTTGCACTCTCCCAGGGCTGACCACGTTTCCCTGACTCTCTTTCCTTCTCATCTGCTACCATGGCTTGGACTGGCGATGGTCTCACTCTTTGTGTGGGCTCCGTGCTCTCGATTTACTTAGTCATGATGGTAAACAAGGTGTGTGGGGGAGGGCTCCCCCAGTGTGGCTCTGCCTCCATCTTTATTCTTGGAAGATTGGGCCTCCATGGCCACCTCCATGAAATTCTTGGCAGCTCTTATTTAGTGGTGCTTGCTGAAAGCATCCATGGGGTGCATACATGAGTGCTGGGTTTGGGATTTGCCAGTTTAGGGGGAGTGGGCGCCGGCTATTTTTGCGACAAAGATCAGCTGGCCATGGCGCCTTCCTCTTCCTTACAAGTTCTCTGCTGGTTTCCCTCTTCCTCTTGGAGTGGGTGAGAAGGATGAATGGCAGCTGATGTGACTCTCTGCAAATGGGGTGGGGTCACCATGGTTAGAGAAATAGCTCTCGGGGAGGCCCTCGAGTTCCTCATCCCAGTAACTTCATAGGGCTAGTCCCAGCCCCAATAGGCACGCTTCTTGGTGTGCATCTTGGGCATCAGAGCTGCTGAGCTTCTCATCTTCCAGATGAGGAAACAGGTTCAGAGATGAAGGGCAGAGCCAGAATTTGAACTAGGTCTTTCAAATCCAGGACATTGTTCACTTCTCTCCGGTGTCTGCCAACAGGTGTTGTTTTGTTTTGTTTTGTTTTGTTTTGTTTTGTTTTCTAGTAGTGCTTTCCAAAATAGTTAGGAGGTTAAAACATTTTAGATGAATAGAATTTGAAGATAAAATTATTTCCTGACTTACAACTTGTTAAAACTTATTACCTAGTTTAATGAATCCATTCAGGCAGCTGGATTGTCAGTGGATTGAGTACTGGGCTTGAAGAAGTTAGGAAAGGTTGAAGTTCAGCCTTAGACACTGACTAGCTATGTGACTCAGGGCACTTAAATTGTTGTTGTTACTTATTCTTATTCTTATTTGTATTATTATTATTATTAATTTTTTATTTTTTACCTTTGCCACTATCATGTAAACATTTGTTATTTTCTGCTGTAACACACCAGTTTTTCCAGGAGTTTCTGCAGTATCTAGGACTGCTTAGCTCTCTTACTGTTTTCCATGGCTGCTTCTTCACTGCCTTGGGCCTGCTCCCTCCCTCTGCTGCCACTTCTACCAGCCACCATGTCTGCGGGCATTCTTTTTCTTCTCATGTTCTCTTTTTCTGATGCTTGGCACAAACAGCCATGACTGGCTAAAAATGCTACCCCTTGCCCCCTTTAGACCACTCATGTTTTATCGTCTAGAGTCTTCTGCACTCGCAGCTCTTTTTAGGGTTCAGAATGCTTGGATGTATAGTGGCCAGATAATGAAGACATTGCTGTATTTTGCTGCTGCGCTGTGCTGAGATAGACCTAACTGGCTAAAGATTGCACTGATAATTTACTTTTAACTTACAATTAACTCATTGTGAAGACATACTCCAGCTAACTCTGCACGCCTAACAGGAAAGAGGCTGCTTCTCATTAGGAGTAGAGGTGAATGTGTTATGCTAACTTTGGCTTTAAACCCCATGTTTTTATCAGATGAATTGCAGGGGGCCCAGTCTGAAACTGAGACAAAGCAAGACATTCAGCATCTTCACAAGGAGTTGATTGAAGCTCAGGAGCTAGCTAGATCGAGTAAACAAAAATGCTCTGAACTTCAAGGTGAGACCGAGATTGATTTGCCTCTTCAGTGGCCGCGTTAACCATGAGATGATCAAAGAAGAAAAAACATTAGTCTAAAGCCTTCTGTTCTCAGTCAGTTAAGTCTAAGTCAGTTAAGACTTAGTCTGATGACCCAGGATAAGTTACTCTAGCCAGAATCTAGGCCCTAAGTGGGAGAGCATGAGTGTTCCCTCTGCCTCCTTATGTCTAAGGGAGTTTTCTGGTGCCGCATGGCGTTCCAAGTCTTCAGCTAGCACCGTCCACAGCCACTCCTCTTGTCAGTTCCCATCCTTGCCTCCTAGAAGATTAGAGAGAGAGAATAAGAGGCCTCGGTAGCTGAGCCTCCACAACATCCTTTCAGGCTTGAGCAAAAAGTATTGTAAAGGGGGACCAGGGAAATCCCTACTCCTGCTGCCTTTCTCTTTCAGTAATTACTGATATTATAGCACTATATTCTTCCAAATGCCCAAGAGAAATGTTGGGCTAAAATGAAAGATTTGTAAATCACTTTTAAAGTTTCTTCTGAGGATCCTTAGCTATTTTTAAGGGGCAAATCATAAGTTAACATGGAGCAGGTGAGTCACTTGCCTTACTGTGTCTTTCAAATGTCAACATGCTAGTAAGTAGACAGCACTTGTTTTGTGCCCAGCACTATGCAGATATATAAATATCTTGTTGCCAGTTTTCTGAACATAACCCTTTTTATTTTTGAGAACAGTGAGCAATTCTTTTATATCATGTTCATTGTCAATAGCACACATTTTTGAAATAGGCAATTTCATAAACTGAATAAATCCGGTTGTCCTGGCAGCAAGTTTACGCCAGTTCAACAAAGTAGAAACGTGAACCTCGAGAGGTTCAGACAGAGGCCTAGGTGAGGAGGGACAGGTCTTTGCTAAGGAGGGCGTCAGGACTGGCCTTTGTGTCAGGAAGGAGCATTTGTGCTGGTCATTGACTACCTTGTTCGTGTGCTACTAAAATATTTAAAACGCTTGCCTAACAATTGAGATTGGTTACTTAATTTTGGTTCCTACAGTAAACTTTTGATGGGCTTTTCACTTAAAATGTTGGGCTGGTCAGCTCCAAGACTGGGTTTGTCATTTGTATGTTAAAGTAGGTCGCTTTTACTTTCACTTTTAGCTCTTTTGGAAGAAGAAAGAAAAGCCTATCGAATGCAGGTTGAGGAGTCTACAAAGCAAATACAAGTTCTCCAAGGTATGAAGCAATTTATATGAAGATGAGGGGCAGTGACAGTTGATCACCACCTCTCACAATCTCCTTTTCTGCCCTTCGCCTAACTTGCTATTACTGAAAGAGCCATGAACAATCATTTAATTTTGATTTGCATTGTTAGGTGAGCCTTTTTGCATGGTCACTCTCATTAAATAGGAAATCTTAAGGTCCAGACTCTTAACAGGGGAATAATCCATTATCCTTCATCTGTGAAGAATATTACTTGTAATGAGTCAAGATATTGTGTAGAAGGCTGATGAGCAGCTCTGTTTTATGCCTTATCTAATATTTGTTATTAGAAAAACACTGAAAAAACTGGGTTGAAAGAAAAATATAGACTCTTGATATGCAATTGAATTTTATAAAGCTGTTCAGTCTCTAAATCTTGTGAAGATACTATTGTTTAGACAGTGATCCGAGCCCAGAATGAATAGAAAGAAGAAAAGGATAAACTATGTTGTTTATTAAATGTCACCATGCTTTTGTCGATCCTAAGCTAGTACTCCTTGATGTAAATTTTAAAACTGATTCCCCCCATTCTCCCCCTGGTATTTTTCTTGGTATAATATAGCTGTCAGTCATGAAATATCACAGTCTTTAGACCATCAAGATTATGGGTGACTCTAAAGACAGTGTGATAAATTTTGATAGACCTCAAGATATATGACCAGTGATGATTTAAGCATAGAAAGTAGATTAAAAGAATACAGGAACAGGAAATAGAATAGAACCAAAGATAACAGAATATGTGAGGGACTTTTCCCTACTGCCTATATACAATAAAAGGTATAAAGAAACCCAATGTGTTAAAGGACAAACTACAGATGAGTTGTCCTGGCAAATATTAGAAGGCAAAGTCCTTTTCATTATCCCAGTACTGCTGAGCAAGCCCCTGAGAATCTGAAATGAGAACTTCAGGAGGGTTAGATCCTGGGGTGCTGAATAGTCATGCAGAGAAGCATAGAATTTTTCACTTAAAAGAGTCAGAATTCAAAAATATCTTGAGGAGCTAGAACATTGGACTGAAACTAATAAGAAATTGAACAAGGATCAATATAAAGTTTTAATCTTTGGTTCATAAAAGGCCACTTCAGAAGTACGTTGGCAGTAAGTGGGGGTGTGGGGGTGTGGATGGGGAAGTGGAATAGATATGGCCAATCAGCAATTCCACACATCATACTAGAAATCAAAGAGATAAACACAGAAACAAAAGTTCATGAGCTCAAGAGCTTGCAGTTTTCTTGAGAACAGAAAGAGAGGTGCCACACATTTTGTTCGGGTAAAGTAAAAAGTGATTATAAGAGAAGAGGGACATGAGCCATTTGAGTTTATAGGAAGTTGTCATAAAGTAGGTGGTATTCTCAAGGTAAGCATGGAATATAGAAAAAGGATTCTTTCATTATGGATGACCTTATTCATTTGAGCTTATCCTTTATGTGAAACTTGAGCAATCAAATTTATATATATATATATATATCAAATGGTTTTGTCTAGAGCAGGATGGAATCTTCCCTTTTAAAATCACAATAACCCTGTCTTGATCCTGGATGACTAAGTGCCTTTCAAAGTACCTCTTAGTCCATTGGTCAGTGAGAAAGGAATGATCTGAGTGGACAATGAAATCTGAAGTTCATTCCTGTTATCCCTCATATCCTTTTCCTTTTTAGCCCAGTTGCAGAAGTTACATACTGATATGGAGAACCTTCGGGAAGAAAAGGAAAATGAAATCACGAGCACGAAGCACGATTTGCTCAGTGCCCAGGATGAAATTCTGCTGCTTCAGCAAGTAGCAGACAAGGCTGCCTCGGAGCGGGACATTGACATTGCTTCCTTGCAAGTTGAGCTTCAGAAGGTTCGGGAGGAGTTGGAGCGGTGGCGGAAGGCAGCCTCCGAGTATGAGCAGGAGATCCTCAGCTTGCAGTCTAGTTTTCAGCTCCGCTGTCAGCAGTGCGAAGACCAGCAGAAAGAGGAGTCCTCCAGGCTGCAAGGTCAGTCAGCATCGTGGTCATCGGGGTGGAGAATGCTAAAGGCATAACTGAGCTTCTCTGGTAGCCATGGGCCGTTTTCTTCCCCTATAATAGCTTATCCACTTTTTTAGAATAGAGGAGACAAAATTATCATTTTTTGTACATGTTGAAATGGTTTACTTAATGAATGCACCTTAGATAGCCAGCTAAAAATCAGTTAAAACAGTAACTTTACCAAAGTTGTGAGATAGGAAATAAATCTACTTAAATCATCAGCATTTTGGTTTATTACCAATGAAACCCAAGAGGAAAAGATAGAAAAATTCCTATTTAAAATAACCACACGTTTATTATGATTGTACACATATAAGCCATATAAGATGGCTTGCTGTCTTGAGGGAAACTAAAATAAAAAGGTTAACCACATTATGTTTAAAATAAATATTACATTTATATGTTCAGTGCTATGCAGATCAAATTATTGAATAATTTACTTTGTAAAGCCAGAACAAAAATCAAAAGGTCAGCGTTACTAAAGGAGATTTTTTTACAAAGTAGGAAGGAAAGAGGTTTCAGTGGGATAGACGAGATATACCACAAACACACAGTAATCTATAAACTTAAAGACCCCAACAATTAGCAAAAGAAAATCACTATTTGTCAAAATTTTGGAAAACATTTTGATAAAAGTTCGGTATAGATCAACATCTCACGCCATATACCAGGATAAGTTTCAAATAGATATAGGACTTAGATGTAAAAAGTCATATTATAAACAAATTAGAGCATCAAAAATGCAGTGCCTTTCAGAACTATGAGTAAGGGAAGACTTTGTGACTGAACAAAGAATTCAGGAGATCTTACAAGATAAAATGTATAATTATGACAATTTTGACTATATGCAATTTAAGCATTTGTATAAACAAAGCCAATGAAGTTGAAATTAGAAGGGAAACAGTTAATGGAGCCATGGGCTGGGTAGGTAAGTGGGATTTTCATAGCAAATTTCTCTGATAAAGATTTCATATCTAACGTATATAAGTAACTGATTCAGATTTATAAGAATATGGGTCTTTTAGTATGTGAATATGGTAGAATAGTTTTCTACCATCTGAAATGACAAAATAATTGGCTTAGAGTAACCTGGAAAGACTTGTCTGAACTGATGCAGAGGAAAGTGAGCAATCCCTATACCATTGTAGGGATAAACAGCTTTGAAAGATTTCAGAATTCTGATCAATGCAGTGATCAGTCACTGTTCTAGAAGATCAGTGAGTATTATTATTATTATTATTAACAGAAAAACAAAACAAAATATAAGTTTTTAAATTATACTAGCTAAAAGTTATAAGCATTATGCTTCTTTAGGAATCCTAAGATTTTTCATCTGATATTCACAAAGTAGATACTAAGGCTGGTTTTTTTCTTTTGATATTAAAAAAGAGTATTATAGGGATTTTAATGTTTGATGCTTTATGTAGCATCTAATTAACCTGTTCATTTTGCAGTGAAATAAGCATATTTCAAATTCAAAAACTATTTTGCTACTATTTTTTTTTTCAAACCAAGAATTTAACCTTTAGATTTCAGCAGAAAAGTTTTGTTTTCACTGTATTTGTAAGCCAGTTTAATCCATTTTCCTCTAAAACTTTCTCTACTAACCTTGATAAAATTGCTTGACTAAAAAAATTTAAAATATTTTTTAAAAAAGCCTTTGTGCACACACTTATAAAGATGAATAAAGGACAGACCTGGCAAGGAAGTCTGGCAGCACCTCTGCTCTATGTTCTAGTAGTTCACCCTGCATTTTTCCATATTCTGTACTGAGTGAGAATCCAAGCCAGTCC
The DNA here is from genome assembly GCF_048593235.1 of Sminthopsis crassicaudata. NCBI lineage: Eukaryota > Metazoa > Chordata > Mammalia > Dasyuromorphia > Dasyuridae > Sminthopsis > Sminthopsis crassicaudata. The sequence goes on along the minus strand of NC_133617.1, from coordinate 738,516,300 downwards.
CAGAATGTGCCACAATGTCATCTTGGATACTGCACTAACAACAGGCAGCCTCCTCTTTTTTGTTTCATCAGACATGAGGACAGGAGTTGGATAATAAATTCTGGTGGAGTTTCTGTTCTGTCCAAAAAGAATAACCATGTTATGTTTGTAACCTGTCTTATAAACAATTCTTTAGCCCTTGCCATACGGATGGAGAAGCCTGTCTTTGGAAACTCGCTAAGCAACTGTGTTTAAAAGTGTATACCTCCATAGCTGTATTAGTCTAAATGTTGGCAACTTAGTATATAATTATAATAAACTTATCATTGACTGATGATTGAAGCCTGCAATCCATAAAAGGGCAAAAATCCATCTCTCTAGAAGACCTTAGGGTAAGAATTCACCAATAAAAAGTGACCATCTAAAATCTGAATATGAAGCTTGCTAGATATATCTGTTGTAGATTAGATTATGCTAGCAATATGAGGTCTAAAGGGTATGAAGAAAATAGCTCATCTATATTTTAGTCCCTCTTCAAGAATATGAGCTCACTAATTTTAAAAGTGGCAGTACTTGCATGATGACCATTTCTAGAAGAAAACCTTGGATGTAGACTCTTCTGGAGAGGAATCATGTCTTCTGGTAATTTTTTTATTAGAATGGAAATAATATAAAGACTCGCAGTGTTCAGGAAGAAGTATGAACTCTTTCTTAGAGAGCATCTCTAATTTTATTTCCAGAATGTAAAAATAGGACTAGCATTTTTATTGGAGTCCTATATTGTATGGGACTATTTAAACTGTCTTATTCAGTACTATTAGAATAAATGGATTAAATAGAGAGGAGGAAGTCCAAATAATTGCTGCTTCTTTAAGATGGTAGTAATTCTGGTGGTTGGGTGGGAAAGAGATTGGATTCTAAATGAATCTTGATAGATATCCATTTAATTTGTGTCTCACCCACAAGTCCAAATAATGATAAAATAAATAGAAAGCTTCTGATAATTTTTATGGAAAAGTTAGGAATTTTCTTGATTAAAATAACTGGATGTATTTCCTCTTTGGGTTTTTGTTTTGTTCTTAATTTTATTATTTGATTTACCCCAAAAAAATCATATATTAAAATAATTTTTAAAACATTAAAAAACCCCCCCAACATTTTGACTTCCAAATTCTATCTTCTTCTTACCTCTACCCCTGAGATAGTAAGCAATTTGGTAAAGATTTTATTTGTACAATTATATAAAACATTTCCTTATTAGTTGTTTTATACACAAAGATTCAAATTTTTTTGAAAAAGAATGAAAGAAAGTGAATAATAGCTTCAGTTATTTTCAGATAGTATCAGTCTTTTTCTGGAATTAGTCCTTTGGATTATTTTTAAATCATTATATTTCTGAAAATAGCTAAGTCATGCACAGTTCTTTATTGTACAATATTGCTGTTGTAGTGTACAACATTCCCTTGGTTCTGCTTCCTTCAGTTTGTGTAAATAATGAGTCCTAATTATTAATAAAAAATAATTGGTTATAATTAGTCCTTTGGATTATTTTAAAATCGTATTTCTGAGAATAGCTAAGTCATGCGCACTTCTTTATTGTACAATATTGCTTTTGCAGTGTACAACATTCCCTTTGTTCTGCTTCCTTCAGTTTGTGTAAATTAGAAATCTTTTTCTGAAATCATTCTGCTCATTACTTTTTATAGCACAATAGTATTCCATTACATTCATATGCTACAGCTTGTTGTTTAACCATTCTCTAATCAATAGGTTTTTTTAGTGACTAAAAAAAATTGTTTTATTACATTATGGCATAATACTTTTTGGTTGACTTAATTTATAGGTGAGCTGGAGAAGTTGAGAAAAGACTGGAGTATATTAGAAGCAGAATGTCATTCTCTGAAAAAGGAAAACGTTTCACTTTCATCAGAACTTCAGCGACAGGAAAAAGAATTGCATAGGTATGTAATTCCTAAGGGAAATGCAGGTTATTTCCTTATTTCAGTCTTTACATGAACTCTTTTTACATCTATATACTTTTTGTAGTGAAATGATATACTGGGAGGTCAATTATCTATAGCCAATGTCATCCCACCCCTTGTTGTGAGCATTAGTCTAGACTTCCTCAGAGAATGCTAATCTATTGCAATGTTTACTTATAAATAAAGCATAATTGTGAATGTGATTCTCCTAGAAAAATTCTTGTCACATATCAACTTTCAAATACAAATGGATTTTGCCTTATCCATACTGCTGAATCAGTCCACATATATATAGTATATGCCCCCACGTTTTGAATTCCAAAACACCATATGAAGAAAAGGGCTATGTAAGATTATGAGCCCTCAAAAAAGCAAGTATTCCTTTTGTTTTTCAACTTGCTGTAATGCTTAGGTGTTAGATGTCATTCTTATTGACTTATTGCTTATTGACTATAAAATTGGATGTGGTTTCAGCTGGAATGGGTCCATTACTTCACCATCACCACCACACCCTAAAAAAAAAAAAAAAAAAAAGCAAGCAAGCTTCTTGAAGCATTCTTTTCACTGCAAAAGGTATCAGAGACAAGAGAACTTTGAGAGTTATATGGTGAAATTAAGTGTATAATGAATATCTGCATTTTTTGACATTTTTTCCCCTATTGTGTGAAGAAGCTTATTTTATTTGGTGCTTGGGTTCAGATTGAAATAAAATGTTAAAATATGCATAGAAGGAAGGTCAGAAGAAGTCACAGAAAAGCTGGATAGCCTTGAAAATTACATAAAGGATTTTATTTTATTTTTTAGAAGAAACTCAGTATACTAGACATTTGTAGTTCCACATACAAATTATCCTCTCTATTTTACTATGTCTGTGGGAGTGCTCTGTTATTATTGTTTCATTATTATTATTATTATTATTATTATTATTATTTTAAATAGTAAACATCTTTAAAAAACACTAGCTAGATCCCTGTGGGTCTGAGGCAGAGTGTGACTTGGCTTTTGTGTTGCAGCTCTCAGAAGCAGAGTTTGGAGCTCAGCAGTAACGTGAGCGTGCTGGAGAAGACCCGGAGAGAGCTGGAGAGCCAGGTGGGGTCCTTGCAGGAGCAGCACCATCGGGACTCCGCCAGCTGGAAGACGCTGCTCAGTAAGGCTGAGAGCGAAGCCAGGGAGGTGCAGAAAGAGGTAAAGGGAAGAGCCGTCGTGCAGACCCCAGGGATGGGACTCCACGACAGAGGCCAGGGAGAGAGGACAGAGAGAGCGCTAGTGGCGCCCAGGGTCAGAGGGCGCCATGATGCTGGGGTCCCGGAGTGAAGAGGACCCAGCCCAAAGCCTGGCTGTCAGTCGGCAGAGCTCTGGTTTCCTTCCTAGTTCTTGTGTCCTCCTTAACTCCCCACATCCGGAGACTTTTTCTATCCGATTGTTTCATCTGTCCCTGGTGGTAGAATACCTTCTGACCACTTCTGCTTGACCATCATTTCTGCCATGTTCTGCTCTCTTGGATCTATTAGGAAGATTTGCCTTCTGGGAGATTTTATTGTATAGCAAAGAGTAGCCCAGAGGAATTTTCTGTGCATTTTCTTTAATGCTCAGGAATGTTTGCACTTTATAATAGCCTCCACATTCAGAGACCTTTTATTCACAAATCTCTCCTTTGAAATTAATAAGAGATTAAGTTAATCGGAAACATAGTAGTTCTCAATCTTTTTTTTTTTTTTTTTTTTTTTTTAATGAGAGGCACCTTTTATAATTCCGTTATTCTTTGAAATCACAGACAACTGACAGTAAACAGCCACTCACTGGGCTCTTCAGGAGCCAATATTTCCTGTTGTACAGCATCTCCACCTCTTAATCAGGGACCCTAGTTATTATTGAATGAGGATTATTAATGAATGAGTCAAGAAAAATATTCTTTTAATGCATTTTTCCCATGGCAGTTATTAGAAGATATTTCTTCGTTCCTTGTAATGTTTTGTTTTTGCTTTTCTTTCTTTGTTGTGTCAAACTTGGAAATGATTGTTCTTCTGTCTTCATGTTTGTTGCAAAAAACCTGTAAATTTCTTTGTGTTTTCTATGGGTGTTTTTATTCTGTAATGTGTGCTTCCTGTCTTTTGTTAAATATGTTCAATCAGAGAGAGGCTTTACTTATCATTGCTGGATCACAAATTGCGTGCCAAATGACATATGCCATTGTTTAAACGGCCTCAGCACTTTGTAGCCATCTTGTCACCCATATTCCATGAATCTATAATCCAGGAAGAATTATGCCTATGGAAGATGGTTTAGTTGTATGTTAATATGAAGGCATTAGTCATTTTGTTCCATTGATATTATGAATATTGTCATCATTGAACTTCAAAGACAGTAACATGTTGTTCCAACCTCTTGAGTGTTGGTAGTTACTGGATTGCATTAAAGGCAGCCATTTGTTTGACTGTGTCTGAGCTTGCCAGTGCAGTTCATGTGCATTTCCCTTTTAGCCTGTTTCATATTAACATGGCATAATTGTGTGAAGTCGTCATGTTCTTGTGATATGAGATGGTTTATCCTTCCTTTTGCTGTGATTCAACTCAAAACTTCTTGTATATTATTCTATTATCCAAAATTTTGTGAATGTGTAACGCTTCGTGTATATGGAATTCACTGGAAATTAACTGGTATTGCTTTTATATATCTGTATGCATTTCTTTTCACACTCCCTCCTCACCTTCCTTTTCTCACGGCCTATAGCTGCTAGATTACCTACCCCTCTCTCACAGCTCAAGCTAAGGAAAATAGTAGCTGGGTAACTTGGGCTGCTGGCACTGCGTTACATGGAAGTTCATCTCAAACTCTTTCCAGACGACTTCACACACTTCCCTCCCACCCCTGCACTCACTTGTGAGCCCTAAAGGGTTACAGACAGACAGACTCGCTGCTCTTATCGTCATGGTGGTTGTTGATGGGAGGATGAAACTATAAGTTGGGAAGCCAGGGGGAGAGAATTCAGAAATGTTTATATTGGGCTTGGCAGACAGCTTTTTTTCTTTGAAATAATATGAACAAGCATTTTGTTCAGGTGCTTTTCAGTAACTGAGGCACACAGAGTTAAGTGACTTGCCCAGGGTCGCTGAGCTCCAAAGGATCGGAGGCTACATTTGCACTCAGGAAGTCTTGCTGACTCCAGGCCCAGCACCCCCATCCTGAAACTCGATGACCTGCTTGGGGGGAAATACCTGCCAGGGTATTTCCATTAGTCAGCACCACGAGGGGACAATGATCATTTTGTCCGGTCCCATTATTTTACAGAAAAGGAAGCTGAGGTGACTTGCCACAGGGGACCAAGGTAGCAAGTTGCAGGCACAGAATTTCACCCCAGGTCTCTGGATTCCATCGCATGATGAAAAGTATTCTATAAAGCTAATGCAAGCAGGGATTGGTGTCTCTCCAACCTACCCGGTCACGTATCCATGTCCTGTCTAGGTTGGGGTCCCCAGTTGAGGACTTTGGGCCAAGAGGCTTTCTGCTGAACCCCAGACAGAAGGGAGCAGTCAAGATGGCCACCAAGCCAGGAACACAGATGGCCTCTTGCCATTCTCTTTGAGCCCCTCATCTTCTCGTCTGAGTCTGTGCCCGATGTACATTGCAGTGCCAGGGTTTAGAGGACCTCGTACTGGAAGAGCCTGTTGGCCAGGCAGAGGGAAAGACTCTGTGCTCCAAGGAAACAGCTGCAGGCCTTTGGGTTGACAGTTGGGCTGGACTCTGGCGAGAAGTTTGTCCTGGGCATCCCTGGGCACTGACCCTCCAGGCCTCCTGGCCTGGCCCCAGCTTTGCCTTGTGTGCCAAAACCATCCTTCCTCTCCTCCTCCTCGAAAAAGACCACAACTAATCAGCCATGTTTGCATTTTTAAAATCTGCATAGTTAATGAAATTTCAGTCCCTAACAAAATGAAATTGATCTCAGACATTGGTGGGGAGAGCTTTGGGGACAAAAAGAATCTTCAGTATTTGGACATCTTGGGGGACAGGGACTGTATTCAGTTTGGTTTGTTTAATTTGCATTCAACTCTTGTGTTTCTGTCCCTTTGAAAAATTTTGTTTTGTCTTTCCTTTCATTTGGGGAGATGAAAAGCAGAGGCTGTGAGGAGGCACGTCTTTCTGTCTATACTGTCCTGCTGTTTGTTTTGTCAGTAGCATACACTATGTTCTAATTAAACCCTTTTTTTCGATCACAGCCTCCAACCTGTAGGTTCTTAGAGATGGCACTTACCTGCAGCTTCAGAACAGAGCTAGAGTCGAGTCCGTTTCACTCATCAGACATTTATTAGGAATTGTCCCGAGTCGAGGCATTGTGTCTAGGTTCTAGAGCTGAAGAAACAGCTTGCTCTCAGAGCTTACCTTCTGCTGCACAACAGTCCCAGCAGAAACACACTCGGAACAAGGAAAGACCTTGGTGAAGTTCCATGGAGGGACTTGGGCTAAGCCTTAAAGGAAGCTCTGGAAGCAGGAGGAAATGAAGACAGGCTTCCCTCCAGAAAGAGGGGAGAGCTGGGACAAAGGAGTCGACCCAGGGCTTGAGGTGTCAGGGAAGAGCTGAGGCCTCAAATGGGCCAGCATGTCCAGTTTGTCGTGGGGCTAAGTGCAACTGGACAGAGAGCGCTTTCGCTCACATTGTAGCTCAGCCAGTTTGGTGTGGAGAGGCTGTTTAGCAAGAGTTAATAGTTAAATAGTCCCAGAGTGAGGTCTCAGACTGGGCTGGTGGCTCTGCAAGTGGAGATGCATGAGAAGGATTAGAGTAGACACCAGGTTGGAGGTTTGGAAGGTGGGAGGCACAGGGGAGAAGATACCATAGGTGGGCCGGCTTTAGGGCAGTGGGCTGAGAGGCCCAGGAGCTGCAGCTTGGGACGCAGCCCTGGGGGCAGGACTGCAGGGCTGGGAGTGTTTTCCTGTTGCCTCTTGTCACTGAAGCTTTGGAGCTGTCTTTTTCCTATTGCCTCATCCTCTCTTGGAAGCTCTACAGGGAGGGGGGGATTCCAAGAACTCAGAGGCTGGTAGTAAATTGTAAAACTCCTTGGCCACAAAGGCCTGCTGCCAGGAGTCAAAGTGAAGACTCCTCCAAGAAAGGCTGGGCTCTTCCCTGCCACGGTTGTCCCGGACAGTGTAGAAGCCTGAGGAGCAACCCGGCTGCACGCCCATTCTAAGCGGGGTCCGCCCACTGTTTTTTCTTGCCTGTTTTAGTATGAAAGGACACAGTCTCAACTCTCCGAGCTGGAGGTGAAGTTTGAAAGGACCGAGCAGGAAAAACAGTCCATCACCAATGAGCTCAGACAATGTCAAGACAGCCTGAAGCAGCTACAAGAAAAAGGAAGCAATGTAAGTCTTTACAAATCTCGGGGAAGGTTTGGATGAGGGACACAGACAGTAGGGCTTCAGTTGGTGTCCCCGAGTGTTACCCACTGGTGTCATGGTGGACACTCAACCCATCGTGCCCAAAGAAAGGAGCTTATTGAAGCACTGGTGGGCAGCAACGGGACACCAATATGGGTAAGTACCGGGGCTTTGGTAAGGGAAATTCCAGTTTGGGGGAAGAGGAAGCATCCCCTGAAGAGCAGCCTCTCTTCTGAGGTAGGGTCTGAAGTTCACAGCCTCCACAATTGCCTTGTCTTCCTCTGAATTATAATTTCTGGATTGCCCCTCCCCCCAATGACTGACGTGGCCACCAGAAGACTTTTATCTTTTATTTTTGTATCCAAACCTTATCAAGACCCAGGTTGTTTTTTTTTGTTTTTTTTCCAGCCATATCTAATGGCAAAATGTTCTTTAGTTTCATATATATAGTTAGAAAGATGGAAGGTTACTCCAGTCTTTTCTTTTTCTTTGAAATATTGGAAATTCTTTGTATAACGAAGAATGTTATGATCTAAACAGTGAATAACAAGAGTTTGTATTTGCCCTTTAAAAGAAACCTTAGATCCCCTTGATGTTGTTTTGTGTATTTGGTCCTTGCCGACCTCGTGAGCTTTGACTGGTGGGTGTTCTTTCAGTGTCACTGACTTTGCGAGTGTTAGTAGCTTTGACTCTTCTAAGTCTCCTGTCACTGCTTTGGGTACTGCAGTGGTCGTGACCAGCACGTTTCTGTGGACGCTGGCATGAGGCTTGATTGGCAGCACCGCGCATATCGCTGTGCATTTCACTGGTCACACAGTTTGTCCTTCCCCAGGATACTCTCTGTTGACATATGATCTGGACTTGCTTCACAAGTTGAGGTCTTTTCAATTGGGGATAAGCCCTGGATGGAGTTTTAACAACTAAGTGACAATGATTTATTTCTATTTTAATAGCTATAGGAGGACTCTATAATAAATTTATATTTTAAAGTTACTTCTTTCTTTAGTTTTAATTATACTTTCCTGATTGTGGAAATTCAGTTCTATTTCTTTAAAAAATTACTCTAAAAAGGCATCTAGCATAATCAGAATTGTAGCCCCTGTATCTTCAGAATTATTTCAAAATTAACTTTTCTCTTGAGTGATGTTTCAAAAGAAAAACTCTAAAATGTTTTTTGCTCAAGACAAACTTGCCATTTTACGATATAAAACTCTTCCTAGCACGTTTCGTTAATGCACAGACACGTATGTGCCCACATAGACATACCCCATGACTGAAATTTGATTCAGTAATAGCACAATAATCTATTAAGAGAAATAATGGACTGGAATATTTTTTGCCAGTTTAATATGATAACATGTAACTTAGACTCATCCAGTTTCTTTCTTGCCTTTTTTGAAAGGGAAGTTACTTCACAATTACTTTGGTGGTAATGCAAGTTCAAGAAGAAACATCCTCACCACTGGAGAACGTAGAAATGACTCCACCTGGTACCTCAGGGAAGGATTGGTCTGAGACCTTGGCCAGGAGTCAGGAAATAACCAGATGGATCATAAATCATTAGTGGTCTCCACTGGTTACCTTATCCATAGTGGTTTGGGGAATATAGCTCCTTCACCGGAGCAGTGCACTAACAAATAGTTTGGCCAATTAATGTAAAATTGAACCAGGCATTTTTACGTAGTTAAATTCCATTTCCTTGATTTGTTTTTTGAAGGGAATAACGTGCTAAGTTGGTGTGCAACAGTCCAACATTCTGTATTATGTTAGATGTCTTTGATACTTCTGATTCATGCCAAACTTAATGCTATAACTTAGCTTTCCCCCATCTCAATCATCTGATCTGATTTTAGAGCACAAAATGATTTTTAATTCCCTTCCCTTCTTTAGCCGTCCATATTCCAACCCGTCCCAGCCGTTTTCATCGGCCTATTCCTGGCTTTCCTGTTTTGGTGTTACGGTCCATTGTGGTAGAGAAAGGTACAAGCTCCCTGTTGAGTCGATGTCTGTCCGTCCCTGTCACCTCTCTGTGCCATATTTGTAAACTAGTGCATGGGGGAACAACACAGATGTTTTGTTTCCTGAAGCAAACCCTTCATTTGTGCTCCCTCCCACCCAAGCTCAACAATCAACTAATCATGTAACGTTCTGTCTGTTTCCTTTGTGGTGATACTAACCGTGAATTAATTCCAAACATATCAGTTGTTCAATGTTCAGCTTTTAGCTGGGTCTTTGTCTCTCGCAAAAGCAGAGTAAACTTACGTCTCTAATGCTGCAGTGTCGGTCAGTACTTTCCAAAAGAAAATGAAAAGTTCACTCAGGTTCGAACAAGAAATGAAGAGTTTGCCTCTCCATTATAAGCCAGCTTATTTTTCCTCCCCAACTCATTCCCTTAATAGTGTGGCAGTTATTTAATACTTTTTCTCTTTTCACTGTGGCTGTGAAGAAGATGAAAAAGGATGAAATTGGAATAATGGACTCGTTATCTTAAACCTGATTAAGCCTGCCCTGCTCTTCTCTTCCGATACACCCTTGGCCATAGCTTTTAGATTTCTGACTTGTTCATAGAAGAAACTTTAGTTTAAAAACAGTGGATTTGGGATTTTTTTTTTTTTTTTGCTTGTTTGTTTTGGTTTTGATGGGGTTAGGGGTGGAAGATGATCAGTACCCACTGAAAACAATTGAAAGGAAAGCTGACCACAAAATTTGGTTGGTCAATAAAAGGAAAGATTTCAAAAAAACTGCTAAATTGAAGCCTACCTTAACACAGACTTCAAACTGTCTATTTTTAAGTCTTGTGTGGCCTTCAGGTCACACTACCCTTGGCCCAGTCTGCACTCACCCTCTCGTGTAACTTAAGTTGCTGGATCTTTAATTGAGAAACCTAAAATTTAGTCTAAATGTATTGTGGGAAAACTACTCGGTACAGTTCCTTATTTTAGACTGATGGGAAAACCTTGGTAATAGCACAAAGAAAGGAGCTTGAATTCTGAGAGGTTTAACGGAAGTCTCTCTTCTAGGTGCCAAATGTGTAGCCAGGTTGAGAACGACTAAGGGCATTTCCTCTGACGCGTTTTCCTTCTGCACAGTTGGCCACTGGAGTTGGACCCGCTGTGCACATTGCCTTTTTTGTCTTCCCAGCTTAAGAAGTCAACCTTTTCAGATAGTGAGAGGCAAAGTTAAGGTTCTCTGGGCTTTGTCATGAGTTCTCAAGACTCTGAATGGAGGGCTTAGGTCACTAGGTGGTATGAAAGGCTGAGGGAAATGTGATATTGACTCTTGGTTTCTTTCTACACAGAGACACTGGCCTTGGATGCCCATGTTGGCAGCTCTGGTAGCTGTGACAGCCGTAGTGTTGTATGTACCAGGCCTAACCAGAGCTTCACCATGAGAACTTTGGTTGGTTCCGTACCCTGCCCTCCTCTTAGAAGCTGGCGGGGAGAACAGATCCATTTTCTTCCTTTTTACCTCTTAATACAACAAACAAAAGTGCAAGAAAAGGACAGTCGGGTCATTGCTTTAAATTGTATAAAATGTATCTGTCTATAAAGAGGGAATAAAATTGTGACTTTATTCTACTGTAAGCAATAATTTGCTTGCAATTTTTCATGTAATTTTTTTAATTAGTATGTTGAGATTCTAAATATTATGGTGGCCTAAAGTAGGCTTCTTGGTACCAAATTATTTATAACATTTAGGTTTATGGCTATTTTACTCTAGATGCTGATTGCCAGATAATTCATTTTCTGATTGGACACCCAAACCAGACAACTGATAAATACATGGGAAAAGAGGCACTCTGTGCTCAGTGCCTATCATTTTGAAATAAATATATGCACATATATTTTTTTTACATATTGACACCATTTTTACTTGCTATAAACCACTGAGCTATTGGGAACAAGACTTAGAGACAACTTCTACTTCCATAGATTTTTCAAGGAAAAGACACATTTGGAAAAGGTTCTTCTGTTTTAGCAGTGACTTGAGAAATATACATGCTTTTGTGCAGCCTGAAAGTGACTTGAAGATGTGGATGGCATCAACCTGGAAAAACTTTGTAATGGTGTGTGTATTTTCTTGAGTGAACTGAAGTATTTCTGGGAGCAAAAAAGTTAACCATTTCACAACTACAGCAACAAGTAAACCAAACTATTCAATTGGAATGTAATTTATTCAACTTTATGCATTCAAAGTAAAGAGATCTTTACTTTCTCATCTACAACATTTTAGGAAGCATGGTTTTTTTTTTTTCCTCCTCACTTATTCTTCCAAACATTGCTTTAAAAAAAGAAAAATGTGTCTTCTTTAGATAAACTTTTATTGACTTAACTTTGTTATGAGAGTTTGGAGTGCATCTATAGCTAATCGATCTACTGGACGAGGTGAATTTCTGTAAACCCAGGGAATCTTAAGGTTAGGGATGCAAATGGCTTGGTTTTTTTTTGTTTGTTTGTTTGTTTTGTTTTATTTTTGTCTTTTTTTTTTTCTTTCTTTCTTTCTTTTTTTTTTTTTAACTGAGTAGTTTTGTTCATGAGAAGCACTACTTCAGTTGGGATCTTATCAGTTAAACGCCCAAGCTACGAAGTGAGCTCGACGGTTATGTCAGTAAAGTTTACTGAAGTATTAACGGAGTGAAGATTTTTTAGAAAATGGAAATGAGAGAAATCTCACCGAATTTGGCTTGGATTCTCCATGGCAATCTACAGGTCTCGCCAAATACTTAAATAGGAGTTTAGCATATAATTTGCCTTGTGAGGTTTTGGGGGTCATTGTTTATATGTTAAAGGTTATATTTTCAGCGATTGGGTATTTGCTGTTGGGAGAACCATTAGATTTATGGAAGAATTAGTCCGCTGATGACTTGTAGGAAATATCACCTTGTTCATTTCACCATTTTTCTGTTGCAGGAAGCTCTTCCCCCACAGAATGCTCATATGCCAGTGGTACTCTGTACCTCTTGTATATAGGTTATTGCAAATATTGTTCTGAAATGCTTAACTTCAGAATTACATTTTTTAAAGTAAATAATTGTTTTAAATCTATTTTGTAAAGATATAAAGTACAATAGAATTTCTGGAATACAGATTAAACTATTTGCACTAACACACGTGATGTGCATGATTTAATAAAATAACTTTACTCTCCCTATGCATGTTTGAGTTGGATCTCATTTGAAATCTTTAGGGTTGATGATACTACTGGGTTCATAATACACCTGTCCTTAAGTGGCAGTATGACGGTCAGCCATATGTGCTAAGTTTGGTATCCTGAGACATTCCTAGACATCGGGAAGCCTTGTTTAACTAGACCATACTCCCAACTTCCTTTTCATAATTGACAGTGTTGTGAACCAATCGAAAGATCTAGTCCCTAAACATAAATAGTGGTACAGTTATTCATGGTATGGGGTTTCTTTGGGGAATGTGAACAAGTTTTTTTAAGCAACATTTCTATCTTCTTGTCATTCAGTTTTCCACGTGGATATTTTTGTCCGAATACATGCAACAAACACTGAGATATTTGTAATTAGGCAAGATAACGACAACCATTTCTACCATCTACAGATTTATACATATGTATGTCCTTAACTTTTTGAATACCAATTCAAAACTCTTGTGGCAACTTCTTTATTCAATTTGCAGGAGCTCAAGTCATGTTTTTTAATTAAAGAAAATATTTTGAATATCAAAAATGTTAACTAAACTTTTTGTTTGAAAGCTGGATGTATTCATTTAAAGGCCTTCCATACTTATATATTAAAAAAAAAATCATCTAATTTTATTTCAAGCAAACACCATAAATTATTGGTATTCCTGCAAAGACAATACCTTTATTTAAGCAATGCTTTTGTTGCCAAAAGTAGGTTTTTGTTGCTTCTCTTAGAATTGTTAAGGACAGGGCAATTAGGTGAGGCAGCCCTGAAGTCAAATTTGGCCTCAGACACTTAAAACTTCCTAGCTGTGTGACCTGGGGCAAGTCACTAACCCCAATTTCCTCAGGGGGGGAAAAATTATTAAGGACTTGAGTATATGCCTGCATAAATATGTACACACATACATGCATATATATGTACATACTTTTCCTCATTAACCAATTGGATTTATTCAACTTTATGGATTCAAAGTAAAAGTTGGGTTTTGTTTTGAACAAAGATATTACTTCCAAATTTGATCACTTATTTATTTGCCAAACCTAAATCCAGATGCCTTTTTGTTTCCAAAGATCAAAGGATGAATATTTGTCCCCATTAAAGACAAGCAAAAGAGCATGCTCCTGGCTCAGAAGGCAGTCCACAATCCAAGTAAATGTCTGAGTGTGTTCGTCAGGTGCTTGTTTGGGACCCTCACTTCCATGCTCTGAGACAGTCTGTAAATCCCCGTTATTTGTAATGATTCATGGAATCATCCAAGTAGGAGGAACATTAGAGACCATTTTATCCAATCCTCTTATGTGCAGAGCTAAGGCGACCTGAGTAAAATGACAGTACCCAGTTCAAGGCTCACCTGGGCCACCACCTGAAAGCACACAGACACAGACACGTGCACCTACTGCGGGCAGGGGCTCTGCTTGGACCGGCCTGTGTCAGGGAGTTTGCCTTCTGGGTGAGGGAGAAATTCCATCTGGAAGAACTGAGGGGAAAACTGAGGTCTCATGAGACTTTTAGCCAACATCCCAGTCTAGCATCACAAGCGGGGCCAGAAGTGACATCTCCCATTCCCCTTTTCCCTCTGTCCAGATGCCGGTCCTAACCCTGGTGGCTAGCGAGGACTGCATTGTCCTGGAAATGTCTTTCTGAAAGTAGCCCATGCTGCTCAGTTGGCCAGTGCCTCCCTCAAGGACTTTGTGCAACTTTTGGCAAGGGCCTTTGTAATTGGAGTACAGAGCCAACACCTCTTTCAGTGAAGGCAGGGCCTAGACACCATTCGGAGTCAATATAACCTACCTGCTTAAGTCATCTTCCTGTGGCTCACAGACTATTTTTATCCTCTGGTGACATCGTCTAGAAATGTCCTTCAGCATATCTTCCACAGGGAATTTTAAAAGTCTCTGTCAGTGTTTTGACCTTTCAATTTAGTCAAGAAGTCAGCTCACCTTTGGAATAACATTTCTCCTTTTAACATATTTGTAATATATTAATGTGGTTGTCCCTTTATTTTTCTTTTAGTAATTTGATTTGTTCTAAGTACAGGCATGTAGGACATGATTTTGTGTGAGGACCAATGATTAGAAACAACAATATCACTAATTACTATTATAGGACTTTAAGATTTACAGAATTCTTTACAAATATTCTCACATCAACTTCGGGAGATAAGTATTGTTATTATTCTTATATTATGGATGGGGATACTGAGGCAGGCCTTGGTGAAGTGATTTGTCCCAGGTCACTTGATTAATGTTTGAGGCTAAATTTGAACCTAGCCATTTCTGACTCCCAATTCTAGCTCTATCTACCTGCTTCCTTCTCAGCTGAGAGCTTTCCTCCTCCAATCATATTTGTCACTTAGATGGTCAAGGTTTTACTTCTCTGCCTCTCCCCACTTCAGCTCCCTTTGGAATAAATAAGTAGATAATTGTCATGTCTTCCAGATAGTGGGCATCTGAGGCAAGATTTGAAGCCGGTGTGCTGACTTCTGTCCCAGTACACCATCCCCTGTGCCATCCTGTCACAGTGACCAGTTTGTTTAGCACAGTTACATTCATGATGACTTTCAGATCATTCCTACTTCCTTGATCCGTGGTCCTCCAGGTTAGATGCTCCAGCACTTGGTGAACAGAAGTCTCAAAGGGCTGCTGATTTTCTAGGGGCTCTTGAAACAGCTCTGAAAAGAAATTATCCCCATGCTTTAAGGTAATTAAATGCCCTTACTTGACACAAAATCAGCAGATGGAGTGAGGCAGATACTTCACAGCTGAGAGCACTCTAGGAAACCATGAAAAGCAAGTAATTGATCATTTCTTAGGGGAGATTTTAGGCCAAAAAAGAGGGTGAAATCCATTTTTGCCCCAGGCCTTCTGATAATTATCCCTTGGTCACCAACAACCCCAACGTCATCTGAGCAGTATGCCTTTGCTCCATGAATTTGTATCCACAGGCTTTGAGCTTTGGTGTTGACCGAAAGGGGAAATGTCAAGGTAAGCAATGTTGATGGTAAAAGTTTTATAAACGTTTTTTCCCACACAGTCCTTAGATCTTAAGTTGTTTTAAGATTTTCTTTGTCCCAATTGTTACATTTTCTTTCACTGAAGTTTCCTAAAGATCAGAGCCCCTTTTCCCATGTCATCTTGTGACTCTGGGCAAATAGATCACCTAATATTTCAGAACCCTTGCAGCTCTCTTAATTACAAATGAGATAGTCAGTGCAGGAAATTTGTAATTTCCTCCTTGGAAGTTCCTTCACCAGGGAAATCACAAAGTCTGGATCAAATTATGTTTCATTTTCTTTTACATCAATCCAAATCCATTTCTCTCTAACTTTAACCTCCTTGGGCTTTGATCTCCCTAGAGCCAAGCAGAATAAATATACCTCATCTTCCCTTTAGATTAGGGTAGGATTTTGCCTCAAATCTGTTAGAGAATGTCTCCAGGTTTGACACTTGCTTCAACTATTGTCAGGGGTGAGGTACCATTCTTGACCCCCTCTCTCATTTGTTTTCTCTTTATCACTGTCCATCCTTAAATATTCCCAGAAATGTACCAGGTGTGGTCCCACAGAACTATCATCTGTCTTCTTTCGGGGACTGTCCTTGGAGCAGCCTAAAATCACCTCACCCAGGGTTTTTGGGGTACCCCATGGCATTGTTGATGTCTGTTAAACCTGCAGTCCCTCATGGCTCTGAAGGCCCTTTTTCACATGAAATAAGACCTAACTAGAAGTCTCCCATCCTGTATTTGTAGTTCCTATATTTGTGTGTTTTTTTAAATAACCAGGTGGGAGACTTTTTATACTGATAAAATCTAATTCACTGTATACAGGCCTTTGTTTTGGCTCTTCTAGAACCTCCATTCTCACTTAGGAGCTTCATGAAGCCAGTATTGTGTCTAAACTGGATATTGTGCAGCCCCCTACTTCAGCCCTTAAACACAACTCTGGTTTATCAGTGTGAATAATTACTGATGGTTAAATATCTGCCCAGGTGCACCCGAAATTCTTCTGTAACTCAGTCTTAGGGACTTGCCTGTGGCACATACCTTATGCCATGACTGGATCGATGCTGTCAACTAGAAGTGAAGGCTGCTAATCCCATGCATAGGGATCCCTACAGGCTACATTATTACTTAGAAAATCACATAGTATTATTAGATGTATTTTATTCTATTTTATTTCCTTTGGTAATTATTTCCCAATTACATTTTAGTTTGGTTTGGGCCATACATAGGAGAGCCGTGGCCTTAATGTGGCCACTTGGGGGCTAACTGACCACTAAAAGTCCATTCCAGCTCTTAATCTCTGATCCTATGTATCAGTGAAGGATCTTGAACCCAGGTTTTCCTGGAGAAGACAAGACTTACCCACTTATCTACCATGTCAGTCTGTCATTGCGCAAGCAATTATTAAGCACTTAGTGCATGCCATACTGCAAAGCATAAGCAGGAGGGATACAAAGTCAAAAAACAGTCCCATCTCACAGTTGGATGGGGGAAGATAAGAAAACCATGAGCTCACAAAGGGAAAATAATAAGGCTACTTGTACAAGGTACCTATTATCAGGGACTTGAAAAAATCTAGGAGGGAAGGAAAAGGGAAAGAGTTCCAGGCATGCTGGACAGCCAGTGAAAGTGCCCGGAGTCAGTTTTGGTTTCCTAAGAAGGATAATGGCAGCTACCAAGTCAAAGCACCCAGCCAAAGGTAGTAGTGAAAAAGGAGCCGAGAAGAAAGCAACTGGTTCCATGTGAAGGCATTAGCTGTGTTCATATTCACAACACCAAGAAGATACCAGACGCAGGAACTAAAGGAATGAAAATTGCATCTAATAGTCTCCAGGGCAATATTCTTGAAAACCAGCTTAATCTGCCCAGTGATTGCTTTTCTTTGGTTTAAGCTGATTACTGAAGATGAACCCTTTTCCATGGAGTGGACTGTAGTCAATACAAGGTGTGCTTCATGGCCCAAAAATGGCAGCCCATAATTGAATCCCACATTGACATCAATACTACCTGTGGCTACTTGTCCCACCTTGAGTTGGTTTTTCCAAGAAGTGCAACCACTGGTTCTTTAATACCTTTTATGTCTTTCATACCATCGGATTTGTAGCAGCAACAATATCAACAACTAAAACGATTGAAATCATGATCTGGGAAGTACAAATTATTCCAGAGCAGAACTAACTCCAGACAGCAGTGGAAACACATAGAAAAGACTTAAGTGTCCATTTACCCTCTTCTTGGTGTTTTTGTTTAAAAAGTTAAGATGGCTCAACATCGGATTTCATGAAGCTGGGTGGTGACACTGGAAAACATTCTGAAGGTGAGACAGGCAGAAACATAAAAGACTCGGAAGAGAGGTCAGGTTATTAAAGGCCTTCAGAGCCAGAGGGTTTTTATATTTGATTCTGGAGGGAATGATGAGCCACTCCGAGTTCCTTGAATACAGGTCAGACCTGCACTTGGAGGTCCATCTGACAAGTGATTGGAGGTGAACTGGAGCCGGGAGAAATCAGAAGCAGAGAAACAACCTGGAAGCTATTGCGCTAGGCAGTATTGAAATATTACATATGATAGGGCCTGCACCAGGGAAATGGCAGTCTCAGGAAAGACTGAAGTGGGGGCCAGGCTATGTGACAGAAATTAGGGAGATAGAAAAGTCCATAGGGTTTGTCAGTTAAGAAGGGGAGCTTTAGAGAGAACAATTTGAGTTAAATAATGAGGGAAAAGCCAGACTGCAGAGGAGAGCGAGGAGAGGAAGGGGAAACACTGACTTAACTTGCCTCCTCAAGGAGCGTAGCCACAAAAAGGGGAAAAGTCTAGAATTGGGGATGTTCTGATAAAGTGATTTTTTTTTTCAGAAATGGGGGGACATGGCGTGTTTGTAGGCAATAAGGAAGCAGTTCATAGGCAGGTGAGATTGGAAGGGATAGAGGGGATGATGTGCTGGAGAAAATGGGATGGAATGGGAACATTTGTGCAAGGAGAGAAGGTTACCTTGGCTGCCTCATAAACATCAGTTAAGTGAATATACTCGAACTACAGAACATATACAAGTTGCCCAATGATTTAAAAAATACATATAGTCAGGGTTCTAATTCACTTACATTTAGTTCATGTTCGGGATTAGAAAAACACATACATTTATTATTAGCCAAAACCTTAATGGAATACCGGGAAAGTGGTGTTCCAAGTGTACGATTTCTGCTGAAATACTCTAGCAAAATAAATACCTAATATCCAAGAGCTGGAGCCTCTGTTTTCCCATTGCATAATATGCCTACCTCAGGTGTCTTTCCTAAATGTCTCGGCTGTGTCAGCAAGAACTCTTGAAGCTTTCCTTTCACTTGCCTTGTACCTGTGAGCTGTCTGATTAAACAAAAGGCCAAAGAGACAACTACTCCCTCAAAAGCTCTGCTTGGTCAGGGAACCCTTTGGATGGTGGCTGCCAAATTTCACTGATCATTGTAAAACTTGGCAGGGACATCTGTGAAAGTGAGAACGTCTTTCTGTCATCAGCTTAGAGCACCCAGTGAGAAATGTCACCTGCTTGCAGTTTTCCATGTTGTATTCCCCATAATGAGGATACTCGTGGAAGGGGAACAGTGAAATGAAACTGCTCGTGCTGGCCGATCTAGGAGAGTCAGGCTCAGGATTTGTTCTACAGCTCCTGCCCGGGTCACTAACAAACAGCCAGGTTCTGCTCCTTCAGAAATGTGCCTGCCACTAAATGAAGCCAAAGATTTTAGCTCATCACAGAGACCTTCAAGATCATCTAATCCAAAGCTTCTTAAACTTTGGGTGATCACGGAACTGAATGTGGGAGCCGTGAGAAATTTGGCAACAGTAAAAAGTATTTTTGAATGTTCCACCAAGATTTAATTCTTTATGTAAAAATCAATGCATCCATCTCATTACTCTGCACATTTGCCTTCATCTTTAGTAAATGATAAAATTATGTGAAATGAATGAAATGTTTTCAAATAAATTTCTTTGATGTCAGTAAATGTTTGATTTGTGTATCTACTTTATGTAACGTGCTCTCCTGGCAGTTACAATTAAAAGGCCCCTTACAACTTTATATGCCTATATATTGGATCTTGGGTCACAAAATTATCTCAGGCGAAAATGGGTCATGAGTGGAAAAAAAGAAGCCCTGATCTAATCAGCCCTGTTTAACTCCCCAAACCATGAGAGGTTGGGTTATTCGAGGGAGCAAGGCCATAATGACCCATAGTTAGCTTTTACTAAAAATATTTCTTGAAAAGGTGTGAGAATGGTGAAACCAAGCCCCCTTATCCAGAGTGGGGCAAACAGTAGGCACTCAATAAGTGCTTATTGGCTTGAATCATACGTGCAGGCCTAGCACTTTAATGTCCTTGACAACTCGGCTCTCACTTAATTCAAGAGACTCCTTTGTGGGGTCAACAAGCAATGATTAAGCACCTACTGAGTGCCTGGAACCATGATAAATCAGAAGTCCAAGAAGGCAACCTTAACACAATGCAGAGGAACTGCTTCCGGTGTGTCACTGAGGAGAATTTGAGTTTATAATTGGATATTGTTAGAGATAAAAATTAGCACGCGGCAGCTAGAAGGCGCCCTGGGTGGAGCACCCGAGCTCCAATCTCTGCCACTGGCTTTGTGGTTCATCCCTGGCAGCTAAGGTGGTCATTGGTGGCAGCTTCTGCCCCCTTGTGGCTGGTGGAGAGACTGCAACCCCTGGGCTGAGAATCCCGAGCCAGCCCGACGTTTGGGGTCTAGAAAAGCAAGATTTCTCTAAGAGATTCAGCCACGTGGTCGGGGATACTGCGCATAAGTAGGATAGGAGCAGGAGCTGGCCCGGGTTTGAGTGGCGGGAGGAAATTCCCTCTGCTCCTTCAGGGGGGAGTAGGAGGGGACTGTCCACACTCGCCTGATCTGCCCGGACCCGAGGAGGCTGGGCCAGCTCCCGTCAGCCCCCTCGCCGTTCCTCTGCTTTAACGTCCTGACTGTGGCAGTGAGCGTTTATGCAGCGCCTGCTGTGTGCTTTGCCCATAGCCCTTTCGGTCCCCACAATAAGTGCGGCTTAGGTGCTGCTGGCCCCATTTCACAGTCAGGAAAGCTCGATTCGGGGTGAAGGGACTCCCCAGAAATCTGGCTTCGAGCTCATTAGTTGCCATCTATGGGCGGAACGGCCCCTCTCCCTTTCTGCCGCTCGTGGCCTTGGTTTTAGGACCTGTCTCCGGGCACTTTCACCAGAGGGCGGGCTCGGAGGCAGCAGGAGAAAAGCTCCGGGGGATTCTCGGGGGTCGCTCAGATTCACCAAAGCGCCCCCAATTTGGCGCCCGCCCATCCCCGGCACTCTGCGCTCGCCCCGCCCGGCCGCGCTCCGAGCCCCCGCTCAGAAACCCCTCCCAGAGGGGCGCCCATTTCCCCCTCCTGTGGAAGCTCCAATCAGCCGCCACCTCCTCCAGGAAGGCCTCCAGCCTGCTCCCTTCCCTCCTCCTCATCTCTCAGCCGGTCTCTCCTTCGGGCCGGGGTCCCGGGCCCGCGTCCGGGCCAGGGGGTGGGGTTAGCCGGGGGGCGCTCCCTCCCCCCGCGGGCCTGATTCCGCAGGGCTCGGGTCTCCTGCTCGGGGCCATTCGGTCACGGCCCAGAATCACGGAGCCCGCGGGCGTCGGGCCTTTTTATAACTAAGCCCGCTACTTCGACCGCCGGGCGCCGCCGACTTTTATTTCTTCTGGGCCTCGGGGCGGCCCCGTGGGGGGTTCTAAAGGTGCAGTTATCCCCATTCTATGACAGGCAAACTGAGCTTCACCAGCAGCTGGCTGACCCATCCGAAGCTTCCTGGCACCTCCGACCCTCGTGACCCCGTGGCGGGTTTTCTTGGCGGGGCGGTCGGCCACGTCCTTCTCCAGCTCATCTTACAGAGGGGGAAACTGAGGCACACAGCATGGAGTCATAGCTAGTAAATCCCGAAGCAGGACTTGAAGTCCGGCCTCCCTGCCTCCAGGCTGAGCCCCTGAGGCCCAGCGCGGCTTCCCAGCCCTTCTTCCCCCGGGCTTTGCTGCATTCAGCTCAGCCACCCCGGTCCCTGCCACCTGGGATGTCCATCTCCCCCTCCTCTTCCTCCTCCCTCTTCCTCCTCCCCTCCTTTCCCTCCTCTTCCTCCTCTTCCTCCCCCTTCCTCCTGCTCCCCCTCCTCCACCTCTTCTTCCTCCTCCTCCTCCTCCCTCTTCCTCCTCCCCCTCCTTTCCCTCCTCTTCCTCCTCCCTCTCCTTTCCCTCCTCTTCCTCCTCCTTTTCCTCCACCTCCTCTTCCTCTTCTTCCTCCCTCTTCTTCCTCCCTCCTCCTCCCTCTTCTTCCTCCCTCCTCCTTCTCCTCTTCCTCCTCCTCTTCCTCCTCCTTTTCCTCCTCTTCTTCCTCCCACTTCCTCCTTCTTCCTCCTCCCTCTTCTTCCCTCCTCCTCCTCCCTCCTCCTCCTCCTCCCACTCCCCCTTCCCCTCCCCCTCCCGGTCTCCCTAAAATTCCCCCCTTCTGCAGGCCCTCCTGGTGGTGCCTGCGGACGCCCGGGTGCATCCCGTCCGGAGCTGATTTGTGGTTGGTCCTGGAGGACCGGGGCCGCCTTTTCCCTTTCTCCGCGCCCTGCTGCAGCAGCAGCTGCTGGCACAAATAGCGCCCAGCCTGGCCTCGGGAAGTCCTGTGTGATCCTGGGTGAGTCACTTACCTCGGCTTGCCTCAGTTTCCCTAAAGAGGATAATGACGTTATCGGTCCTCCGGGCTTGTTGAGAAGTTGAAATGAGATACTAGTTGTAACCTGGTATAGTGTTTGTTTCCTTCTTTTTTCTTTTCTCTCCAGCACTTAGCAGAGTGCCTGCAGATAACAGGTGCTTAATAAATGCCTGTTTCCTTGATTGAAAATTATAAAGTAGGGGAGGCCTTGGGGGAAGGGAAGGAGGAAAACAAATTTGGAAGACAAGGTTTTGCAAGAGTGAATGAAATTATGTATATGTTTTGAAAATAAAAAAGCTTTAAAAATTAAAATTAATTTTAAAAAAGATTATTAATTAGGGAGCACAGACAAAATAGTTTCTAAAGTCCCTTGTTGTTGAAATTTATAACCCAGGGGACTTTCAAAGGCATATTTACTATCATCCAAGCGGTCTCCACCTTTTGTGTCATGGCGAGAGAAACCAATGAACCGCTTCCCAGAATAAGATTGTAAAACAAAAACAAAAGTGCAAAAGAAATCTATTGAAATAAAGTTAAAAAAAAAAAAAAAAAGAAAATTGTAAATTTTCCCCATCCAAATGCATGGACCTCCTAAAACCTCTCCAAGGGGCTTCAAATTAAGAACTGTGAATTATGCTAAATCAGAAGTAACTTCCAAAGTGACCTCCTGTAATTTTGAGGCTCCCCTTAGCCATGCTTGACCTTGGTGGCTTCTCTTCTGCCAGAGAATGAGTTAGCTGCTGTATTTGGTCCCTTGCACATGTGCTAACTGGAAAGCTTTGTCCATGAGGGTTTCCCAGTAATGAGCAAAATGGGGAAACTGAGGACTTCTCACAGTAATAACCTTGGGTAATTCAGCACCAAGGATCTGTTCATCATTAAGGCTCTTGCTCTACCAATAGAAAACGTCTAAGAGATAACCCTTTGACCTTTACTCAACTGCTTCTAGAAGAACCTAATAAAAAAAGGCCTCGAGTCTCCAAACTAGCTAACTCTGTTTGTTGATTGAGATAGCCCAAGGTAAACCAAGTCTCCTAAATTATTTTAGAAACCTTTAACCCCTCTGGCTTAATCCATTCCTTACCTCTAAATCAATCTTCTAGTTGGAGGAATTATGTGGTTTCCCATAAAACCATTAACTCAGGCAGATGGAACCTATAACCTAAATTTCAGTAGATGAAGCTCTGAGGGGTTTGGGGAAAAGGGAGTTCTTTGTACAAACCAGACAATAGAGGGCCCGGATGAGCTCAGGCATTTGCAAACATTGGGACAAGCTGGCCACGGTCAATTTAGGCAAACCCACTTGCAATAAGTCAATTAATGGGCCTGACTAGAATTTAGCAACCCTTTGCTACTTCCACCTGAGCAAGCAGTGAAAATTAACGGGGGAACAAGAGGGGCCGGTTCCTACCACTATTTAATTGCTTCTAACTCTGTAATCCGGGCCTTTTCTCTCTGAGAACCCAGTGAGTGGACTGCCCACTTCTAGGAGATTCTAATAAAGCTTCTGATCTTCACTCTGAGAGATCTGAGCAGTCATTTTGAGTTAGGGGTTGCCAGGCAGCCGTCCCACACAGGAAGAAAATCCCAGCAGCCCTGTGACAGCTAAGGAGCCATCTCTTCCCCCCTCCCCCCAAAAAAACCCTGCCCATATGAGGGTGAAACAACCAAGTTAGATTTTGTTAGAAACAGACATTAAGGGGCAGCTAGATGGAGCAGTGGGTAGAGCACCAGCCCTGAAGTCAGGAGGACCTGAGTTCAAATTTGATCTCAGACACTTAACACTTCTAACCCTGGGCAAGTCACTTAAGCCCAATTATCTTAACAAAAACACAAATATCTAGATAGATAGATAGATAGATAGATAGATAGATAGATAGATAGATAGATAGATAGATAGATAGATGGATAGACAGACTAGATAGATAGATAGAAGTATAGGACAGACAGAAAGATAGATAGATAGATAGATAGATAGATAGATAGATAGATAGATAGATAGATGGATAGACAGACTAGATAGATAGATAGAAGTATAGGACAGACAGAAAGATAGATAGATAGATAGATAGATAGATAGATAGATAGATAGATAGATAGATGGATGGATGGATGGATGGATGGATGGATAGATAGATAGATAGATAGATAGATAGATAGATAGATAGATAGATAGATAGATAGATAGATAGATGGATGGATAGACAGACTAGATAGATAGATAGATAGATAGATAGATAGATAGATAGATAGATAGATAGATAGATAGATAGATGGATGGATAGACAGACTAGATAGATAGATAGATAGATAGATAGATAGATAGATAGATAGATAGATAGATAGATAGATAGATAGATAGATAGGAAATAGCCATTAAGTCTCCAGGAAAACATGGAAGGTGTCAACAGCCTCCTTCTGCAATGGGAACCTTGCCCTGAGGAATGAATAAGTCTCTGATCTTGGCTCAGGACTTTGAGAAAAGTGAGGAAAGCTTTGCTCTCAGCTTGTCCAGAAACCATTGGCCTGTCCTTGAAATCTACCCTATTCAGTTGGCAAGTCAAGACTCGGTCTTGAGCCAGCCTTCAGTTCCTTCAGACTGCTGAGTTGGTTCTACCCAAGACCCACAAGGAAATCCAAAAACACGCTCATTGCCATGAGCTCAGGCTTCTGTCTTTTCCAAGCCGTCTGGAAACTCTCATTCACCTTCCTCGACAATACCCACCCACGTCTTCTCTTTAACCCAGTCCTGCTCCCCACTTCTGGGTGATGAAGGAATGCTAGTGTTCTCCCAGGCAGTAGCTTTCCTCCTCCACCTTTCCCTCCCTTCCTCAACAAGATCCCTTGGCCTTGAGTGTCCACTTCCTGCAGGGCCTTCTCAGATTCAGTGTCATCAGCAAACTTTTGGTTGGAGACTCCAAGTTGGGCCTTGGGCCTGCCCCATCTCAGACACTTAGTAGCTATGGGACTCTGGATAAGTCACTTAACTTTCCTGACTTTCAGTTTCCGTTTCTGTAAAATGGGGATGATTTTCTTTGCACCCATCTATTCATAGGTGGTTGTGAGAAGTGCACTTGAAAGATCCCCAAATACCATCAAAATGGCCTTAATTATTTAGGGAATTATGTCACATGAAATTCAAGGTGCTCTTGTGTCCGGCTGACCTGTTTCCTGAGCTATGAAGCCCAGAAGAAATAGATACTAATATGGAGCATAATATTGATGGTCTTTAAAGAGCACAGACCTTGGGTTGTTTTTGCTTCTGTTTTTAAACAAATATCATTTGGTTAGTTCCTGCTTTCTCTAGTGCAGTTTCCCCAGAGCTCTATCCAAGTGGTCTGTGAGCTTCAGCCCACAGCTGTCCTATAAACCAACCTTAGCTGCATCCCCAGACCAACACAGAATTATGGCTTTCCGGCTTTGGGGAGTCCGCCAGGGGGATACTGGAGTCTCCTACAAGAGAGGCATTGTAGCCCGGGACTTTCAGTAACCGCTGTGGTCAAAGGACACAGACTTCCCCTCTGTGAACTGTCCATCTTTCCACACATTTTGTCCAATTGTGGTTAACGAGGGAAACTGACTTCCTTTTTCCATCGGTTCACTGGACATAAAATGATTCAGTCTGGTAAATATTTCATGGTGCGAAGCAGGGAAAGTCCTGGCTGCACTTCTCATGTCATTAAGTCCTTTCTCTCTTGTCTGAACCTTTCTTGGGGCAATGAAGATTTATAAACCTTTACTTTTTCCTATATGATTATGTCTGAAAAGTTGTCTATTCTGTTTCCCTCAAAAAATAGTCTTTCATTTCCAAACCAACTCTCCCTTCAAGTGTTGATAAAGACTGAAAAGCGACACAATGGTTTTTTAGACTCCCGGCCCTTCGGAAATTGGTTTCTGGGAGGAGACGGAGCCCTCAACCTCGATTTTCCAAGGGCCAGGAGGGCCAGCGCCAACTGGAGCCACAGGCAGCAGGTCCAGCTGGAACCCGTGCTGTGTGGGCAGCCTGGAATTCTCTGTCCAGAATGAGCCTAGATTGGGACGTGGAGAGCCGATTTTGCTCCATTACCTATTATCTGAGTGACTTTGAATAAAACCTTCGAACTCCCTTAACCCTTGGCTGTTAAGGTTCCTTCCTGTTCTAGAGCTAGGGTTCTCCTTTCAAGCAGAAAGCGTTGAGGAACACTGGGTCTGGGTTCCACTTGCTGGCCAGCCCATTTGCTTCTTGTACAGTCTTTGTTTTGGGGAAAACCCTGCTGGGTTAGGGGAGAGGGAAAAGGGATACAGGCAAAAATGGACCTGCTCTAACACAGCAGCATGACGACAAATCAGTTCTGGATACCCTGGGCTCTCACCACCCACATCTCTCCCTAGACACGAAGCCGGAGCCACCCAGGTCAGAGGAGTTTGGGGAGTCTGTGGCAGCCCCGGAGCACAATCTGGGCTTAGCATTCAGCTTGCTTTGGCTCAGTCTGGGGAACACTGAAGTTTTATTTTGGGGCAGACTTTGAAGCTACCAGAAACCTACTCTTGTTCAACCTCTTCTTATCCCTGCTAAGCATGTACCCACACACGTACATATGTACACACAGAGACACAGAAAGTAAACCACACTAGAATTAGAAGGAATTTTAAACAAGCTAGTAGAACCGGCTCGTTATTTTTGCTTTATTGATGCTTTTTGTGTGTTACGCCCCAATATATACAATCCTTTCCTAATAGATCCCTCTTTTATAACAAAGTACACACAAAAAAGTGATGTGTTATGTCTGAAAGTGTATGCACCATTCTGCACCCATAGTCCCCCACATCTCTACCAAGAGGAGATAAAGACATTTTTTATCATCTCTTGTCCTGGACCAAGAATGGTCGCTACTATTTAATCTGAGTCTAGTTTCCTTTAACTGGCTTTTTCTTGAAAAGAATCCAAATGTTCTGTCTGATTTTTGAATTATGAGATTGATCCAGGGGCTCATTCTAATGAGCCAATACACTTTGAGGTTCTCCTTTATACTCCATCACTAGAGATGGTAAAAGAGGAAAAGAACAAATGGAGGATTTATGGGGAAATGGGCACACTAATACATTATCGGTGGACTTGGAAATTGGTCCAGCTTCTCTGGAATGCAATTTGGAACGATGCCCCCAAATTTACCAAACTGTGCATATGCTTTGACCCAGCTATATCACTGCTAGGCTTATGGCCCAAAATAATTAAAGAAAGAGGAATATTGACCTTTATATACCAAGAAAAAAAGCAGCTTTTTTCATGTTACACAAAAATTGGAAACTGAAGTGGTTTCCTCCTTTTGGGAGATGGCTAAAGAAATTGTGGCATGTTAATGAAATGGGATATCATTAAAAATTATGACATGGACAATTTCAGAGGAAAGTGGGGAGACCTTTGTGAATTGATACAGAGTAAAGTAAGCAGAGATAAGAAAAATGTAAATAATAACATTATAGAGAAAAGCAAGTTGAAAACTTTAGAATTGAGTTCATCAGTGAAATGATAAGCCACAATAACAGGAAAATAAAGATGAAATATGCTATTCATTTCCTAATATAGAAATACTGAATTTAAAATGCAAGAAGAGAAATATGTTTTTGGAGAGGGTGAATATTAAACTTTGATTTGATTGTCTCTGAAGCTCCCTCCCTCCTTCTCTTTCCTTCCCTTTCCTTTCCTTTCTCTTCCTCCCTCCCTCTCTCTCCTTTTGTCTCTCTCCCCCTTTTTTCTCCCCTTTTCTGTCTTTCTTTCTCTCTGTCTCTCTCTGTCTTTCTGTCTCTCTTTCAATATCCAAGGATAATGAAAGACAGATTTTTAAAGTGAAAAATAGATAAAGTTGACAAAAAGAAAAGAAAGGGCTCTTCCACCAGGCACGTGCCCTCCAAGAAACAGGCTCCCCGGCTCAGATCATTATATACGGCAACAACAAGAGTATAAGATGATCAATTCTATTGGCTCTCGTCAACAATGAGATGATCCAGGTCAGTTCTAATGGTTTTATGATGGAGAGAGTCATTTGCACCCAGACGCAGAATTGTGGGGCCTGAGGGTGGATCACAATATAGTATTTTCACTTTTTTTTTTTTAATCTGATTTTTCTTGTGCAGCAAGACAATTGTGCAAATATGTATAGAAATATTGCACTGTTTAGGGGAGGAAGTGAGGGAGAAAAAATGGAAGACCAAATTTTACCAGGGTGAATGCATGTGTTTTGAAAATAAAAAGCTTTAAAAAAGAGGAAATTGCACTCTGAGTCATGAAGACCTGAATTCAAAACCTTCCTCAAACACTTAATACCTGTGTGACCTGGGCACTGACTGCTTAACTTTCCTCACCCTCAGCTTCTTCATCTGTTAAATGGGGGCATTAATAGCCTCTACTCCTAGGCTTGTTCTGAGGATCAAATGAAATAATATTTGTAAAGTGCTTTGGAAACCATAAAGTCCGATAGACACACTGGCTAGATTCGATCAGTGATGATAGAGTGTCTCCTAGCCCTTGTCTGCATTTTTAGAAGAGACCATCAAATGCACAGTTTCCAGGGCAGCGATACATCGCCATGGCAGTCCTGCACCTTTTTATAAAACATGAGTAAAGCCATTCGCTCCCACAGCTTGGGACTGATTCACAGTTTCCACGGGGGAAGTGACCTTTTGATTTGTAGGCAGGTAGAAGCTGTTGATGGGATTTGGATTCCCTTCCACCTGCTTCCCCAGGTGCGAAGGTTGCCATAGAGTAAAGAAAATAAACGAGTTTCATTGCCCTTTCCTGAGTTCCAAAAAAATCCCCAAATCCAAGTTTGGAAAAACTAACAGCATCTCTCCTTTTTCTACTCTTTTAGGATAAAACCCTCCCCTGCAGTCCTCTGCTGATGTTGGTAGTCAATCATCAAACCTTTATTAAGGGCTTACTGTGTGCCAGGGATGCGAAGAAAGGCAAAAGGAGCTCATGGACTATTGGGGGATTAATGGATCATGGAGCAGAAAGAATACTTAAGGTCCAAACTTACCTGTATGATCTTGGGTTGCTCACTTCACTTTACTGGGCCACAGTCTCCCCCTCTACAAAATGGACAGAAGAAGCTTTATCTTGTTCAGCTATAATATTATGGCCTCTGTTTATTGGCTCCCCGGGCCTGGATTTCCCCATCTGTAAAATAAGGGGGTGATCTCTGAGCTCTGCCCCAGGGTTGGAGCTGTGAGCCTATAATATGGTAGGGAGGGACCTTGAGTTCTGGGACACACTTCTCTAAGTCCTTTGCTCCTGAAAAGGCTTCCAGGCCATGACTAAAGGGTGGACGAACTGGGTGTCTGCTGTCCCAAGACCAGCCTGGCTGAGGGCAGAGAGTGACCACTTCCAGAGCTTGGGCCACCAGCTAATGGATTATGTCCCGAGGGTGGCAGCTGCCCAGTGAGATACCCAGCCAGCCGAGGTATTCTAAGTGGCTGTAAAATAACAGGGGAGAGGAGGGCTGCAGCCATGACCGGCCATCCACGTGGCTTAAGCACCCCAAAAGACGTTCCATTTTGGTGAATGAGCTGGGGGTTTTACCCATCTATCCATGGTTGGCAAGCAATTTCCCTCATAAAAACCTTGCAGCTGGAGGCTTCCTTCTCTACACAGCCCTAATCGCATTGAGCGAAACTAGGAATGGCTCTGACCTGGCAATGCCAGGTAAGTCCAGGCAGAGGAAGTGGGGGCCTAGAGGACTTATTTCTGAGCAGCCTGTTTCCCATTAAAAACCGGCAGGTCTTGTAAGGAGAGCAGAAGTTGGACACACCCCAAGCCTCCGGCTCCCACCCGAGCCTTTCTCTAGTCTCTACTGCAGCCCCCCTGCAAATCACCGGGAATTTATCTTGAATGTGCTTTGATGTTCTCTCTGTTAGAATGTGGGCTCCTTGGGGTCAAGGGATTGTTTTGTTTCTTGTTTTAATGCTTCCATAACCCTGGTGAGTGCTGGGCACATAGTAGGTACTTTTAAATGTTTGTGAGTGGATTATATATGGTTATATATATATATATATATATATATATATATATATATATATATATATATATATATATGAACAAACACATATACACATATATGTTATAGTTGTTGGGTTGGTTCACATAGATAGGATTTATATATATATAAATACATACACATACACACATACATATTATAGTTGTTGGGCTGGTTTATATAGATAGGATTTATAAATATATATATATATATATTCATACAGAGAGGATTTATTTATATATATATATATATACACACACACACACATACACACATACATATTATAGTTGTTGGGCTGGTTTATATAGATAGGATTTATAAATATATATATATATATATATATTCATACAGAGAGGATTTACATATATATTTTTAATACGCACGCGTGTATTATGTATTAGAGTTGTGGGGTGCGCTCACACAGATAGGATTTATATATATATATATATTATACACACACACATACACACATATATATTATAGTTGTTGGGCTGGTTCATATAGATAGGATTTATAAATGTATATATATATTCATACAGAGAGGATTTACATATATATTTTTAATACGCACGCGTGTGTGTATATGTATGTATTAGAGTTGTGGGGTGGGCTCACACAGATGGGGTTTGGAGCTTCCAGGCTCCGAGTGGGAGGAAGGCTGGTGCTGTAGCCTAGAACCCAGGGTCACTCCTCAAAGATCAGAAGGGTCAGGATTCATATGCAAAAGCTTTTACTCTTTTAGTCCGTCCTCCCCTCCCCCCCCATCATGTCCCAGGCTCCTGGATGGAAAGAGCCCCCAACACCATCTAATAAACAGTTTGTGGCAAATGAGGAAAATGTGGCAAGCAGAGTTAGGTGACCTCACAGCTAAGTTTCGTCTGAGGCTGGATTTGAACTCAGGACTTTCCGCCTGTAGCCCCGGCCCCACCCAGCTGCCCCTGGTGTATAGTAAAGCCCTAATAAAAGCTTATTTTGACCCCCTCTTTAAGGAATGTGAAGGGAAATCACAGAAATGAGTCTGAAAACCTTTCCCTTATCTTGATTTCCACACCCTGCCTGGGAAGAAGTGGGCTGCCTGAGGGTTCCCAGCTTTCTGAGGGGTGTTTGTGGGCCCGGCCCTGCCCGGGACTGGCAGCCGGAGGACATGCTTGGTGACCGTGGCAGCGCTCCCGGTGGATGGCACATTATGTCTGGGTCCCCAGCTGCCCTGCCTACGTCCCAGAATGGCCAGGGCTCCCCTGGCCGCCCAGTGCAGCCTCCAGGCCTTCCTGCTTTTGTGGGAGCTTTTCCTTCCTTGAGCCTCTCGCTGAATGGGGAACAGAAACAATTGAAAGGTCCAGCTTGCTCCCAGCAGCCCCCTCCCCCAAGCTCTCGACCTTTGTCCCTCCCGTGGGCAGCCCTGGAGAAGCTCGGGTGGAGCTTGAGTTTAAGGTCTCCCTTCTCCCAGCAGAGGGCTTGGGGGAGGCATGGGAACCCCACTTTTGGAGCCGGCCACTTTCTCTCGGAGGACTTTGGGAGTCCAAGGTCCTGGAAGTTCAGTGATGACGGGAACTTGGGAATCCAGGGGAGCAAGGAGACCTGTGTTCTGATGCTGCCTTTGGCGCTGTCCAAGGTGGGGCCCGGGCAGGTTAGTTCTCCCTTCACCATCTGCCCAAAGGGTAAAGAACCATCATTACAGCATTGCATTTTCACTCTTTGTTGTTCATTTATATTTTGTTTTCTTACTCATTTTCTTTCTTTTTTCTTTTTTGCTGAGGCAACTGGGGTTAAGTGACTTGCCCAGGGTCACACAGCCAGGAAGTGTTAAGTGTCTGAGGCAGGATTTGAACTCAGGTCCTCCTGACTTCAGGGCTGGTGCTCTATCCACTGCGCCCCCTAACTGCTCCTTTTCTTTCCTTTTTGATCTGATTCTTCTTATGTAGCAAGATAATTGTATAAATATGTTTACACATATTGGATTTAACATATATTTTAGCATGTATAATATATATATATATTGCAATCCAATGTGGGGGAAGGAGGGGAAAATCTGAAACCCAAGGCTATGCAAGGGTCATTGTTGTCAGTTTATCTGTGTATATGTTTGAAAATAAAAAGCTTTGTAAAAAAAAAAAAAAGAAAGAAAAAAGAAAAAAAGAAAAAAAAGATTAAAAAAGAGAAAAATTATCTGTGCATATGTTTTAAAAATAAAAAAAGAATCATCAGACATATACCTTTTCCCCCTGCCTCCACAAATTTGACACCTTGATAAACTAATCCGCTCTACCTTTCTAAAGCACCAATAGTTTTATCAGAAACTGATAAAAATCAAAATGGAAGGATCTGAGAGGAGGATCTAGCATCTGGGTAGATAGAATTCTGGGCTTGGAGTCAGAAAAACTCATCATTGGGAGTTCAAATCTAGGCTCAGACACTAGCAAGTCACTTCCCCCTGTCTGCCTCAGTTTCCTTGTTTGCTAAATGAGCTGGAGAAGGAAATGACCAACCACTTCAGTATCTTGGCCAAGAATACCCCCAATGGGGTCATGAAGGGTGGGACAAGACTGAAAAATGACTCGTGAAAAACAACACACACAGTGTCTGCGGGTAGATGATGGTAATCTAAGAGCCGAGGGGCTAGCCACCTGGGGAAGAGGCAAAGGTCTCCTGTAAGGGTGTTGGGGCAGAGCCCCCGAGTCAAGGAAACGGGAGATAAGCCCCTGGAGGAGCAGCAGGAAGGCCATTTGTAAGCTGTGAGAAGGGAGGAAGAAGGTCAAGTAGACTAGACCTTTCCAGTCCCCTTTGCCCCCTCAGACCTCACTGATAAACCATCCTGGGGAATGTTCTAGGGAGCACTTAGTCAGCCGTCTGCAAGCCAACCTGCCCTTTACGGCATTTCTTCACCCACTCTGAATGCACTGTTCCCAGGGAGGGAGATACTGGGGCGAAGGAGATGGATGGAAAAGAGGGAGCAGATCACAAGGGAACTGAGCCACAGAGAACAGGATCATGTGGCTTGTGGGCATCCATGGCAGGGTCAGGACTGGGAGCATCCCCCGCCTCCAGGGTCAGGACCGGGAGTGTTCAGTGCTTCCAGGGTCAGAACTAGGGGCTTCCAGCGCCTCCAGGTTCAGGACTAGGGGTGTCCAGAGCTTCCAAGGTTAAGTTGTGGACCTGTGGGAGCCGCTTCAAGGGGGGGCCACACCCTCCGGTGCCTCAGTGACCTGGCGTGGCACCCGGCCAGGGGATCGGAGGCCCGAGCTGTTGGGCAGCTGCCCAGGCTTCCCCGGCTGAGTCAGACGCCCTCCTCTCCTCCTAATCTCTCCCTGACTGAGCGGGGAGATAAAGAGTCCATTCCGGAACCGAGGGATGGGTAGGCTTCGTGGGCCAGGAAATGACTTGTTGGTTTTTCTGTGGTTAAAGGTTTGGGGCGAGGCTTGAGTCACCCCAGGGAGGAGGTCCGAGGCCGCAGCCAAACCCTCAGTCAACAGAGGCTTCTCCGTCCAGCTGCCACACCCGCCTAGGCTACTGAGCCAGGGGTCAAGGAGAGGCCGGAGATCTGAGGCACCCGCTGACCCGAGACCCGCCCTTGACCCCGCTGACCCCTCCACGACCCAAGTTCTCCTTCCCTTTGCATCCTCTCTTCACTTTCTCTCCATCCATTCCCTTCTCCATCGCTTGCAATCTCTTCTGACTCAGCTGAAACTTTCCTCCCTCCATCCTCGGCCACCATATCCCGTGCCCTTTTCTTTGCCCTCATGAACTTCCCACTCTGGCCTTTGACAGGAGGCTCTTCCCAGCCTCTCTCTCATCAGTGTGATCTCTCATCAGGGGGCTCACCCCCCCATAAGCCCAGGTCTTGCCCAAAGCTCGTCCCTGAGCCCTGGTCTCCTCTGAAAGAACCCTGGACTTGTAGTTCCCAGACCTGGGTTTGAGTCCTGCCTCCTGATCAATCACCTAATCTCCTGTTATCCCATCTGTAAAATGAATCTGATTAGCAAGCTTTCCTTAAGCACCTTAGGTATAACAAAGATGCAAAGAGAGGGGCAGCTGGGTCACAGGTGGATGGAGCACTGGGGCTCATCAGCCAAGTCACTTCACTCCATTTGCCTCAGTTTCCTCATCTGTAAAATGGGCTGGAGGAAGAAATGCCCAACCAGCCCAGTATTTGTGCCAAGAAATCCCCGTGGGATCATGAAGAGTCAGACAGAACAACAAACTACTTTGGATAGATATCATCTCAGTATACATAAATGTGTGTCAGCCAGCCAATTAACAAGCATTTATGTGATTAATCGGTCAGTTTACGAGCATTTCTTAAGGGCTTACGATGCACCAGGCACTGTGCTCAATTAAGGCTTCAAAGAAAGGCAAAAACAAATAAACTTATAGAAGAAAAGAAAAAAAAAAAAAAAAAAAGAATAAATGGAGGCGCCACACACAAAAAAGTAAAAACATCACTTGCCCTCAGGAAGCTTACATTCTAATATTCTAGTGAGGGATACAACCTGCCTATCACCAGGTCCATACATATGTATGTATATATACACACACAAATATATATATATATATATATATATATAGTATACATATAAATTATACCTATACAAACATATATATACCTGTGTAGTTATAATAAAGAGTTATTTTTGTGGGGAAAGCTCTAATAATAGGAACAGGACCTCCTATAGAAAGCAGTCATTGAATTGAGTCTTAAAAGAATCTAGGGAAGCTAAAAGGGTGAGGAGAAAGAGCATTCCAGCCCCGAGTGACAGCCAGTGCAGAAGCCTGAGTTGGGAGATTGAGAGTGACAAACAACAAACAGGCTCCGGGGCTGGCTGCAGTAGATAGAGATGTAGTCTCCGTGGAGTGGGGAAATTTCCGGAGTGCAGATTTCCTCCAACACTCTGGATTTGCAAAATGATCCAGAAGAAAAGGAAGAGGAATTCCAAGAAGGGCCTCAGTTGGGCCGGCTGGGCGGATGGATATGGCGGATAGAGCCCCGGCTCTGGAGGCACAAGGACCTGAATTCAAATCAGATTTCAGAGACTTGCAGCAAGCTGTGAGACCCTAGGCAAGTCACTTAAACCTGATTGCCTCACACACACAAAAGGGGGTCACAGTCATGTGCATTCTTTCCACTGCACCATAACAGAACCGAAACATTCAACCCCCGTTGAGGAGAAGATTTAGCTTATTCCTGGTGACTCTATGAATAGCCATAATAAATGATAAAGAGTAAATCTCATTATCAATAAGGAGTAAACAGAAACGGGAGAAGTTATACAGAGCAAGACACAGAAGAACACATTGGAGTGAATGAGCTTTTCGCCAGGAGCTAGATAAAATCACTTCAGCTCAAGCAAGAAGATGATTATCTCTGGGGGTTTCAACTTCTCTTAGCTATATCTAAGAGGCACAAGCACCGGAAGTCAAGGGGCATGTTGGGGGATTGCATTTCAGCTGAAAGTTTGACTGTTGCCTCCCTTGGCACCTTTCCCACAGTTCTCCAGTCTCAGATGAAGGCCCTTCTCTACTCAAGGATAGAGTATTAAGGCTCCTTTTCATTCTGGATTTCTTTGATGCTGAAACTAGATACAAATTTATGTTTGGGGGTTTTTTCCCCTTGAAAGAACTTCAGAAGGCTTGGACAAGGAGCATCCAGCACTATCCCCCCAAATGAGATGGACTACAGCTTAACCGACAAGAAAAGACCAGATATTTGGGAGAGTCATTTGGAAATGAGCTGCCTTCACAGTCAGACTGTGTAAAGTAAAGGTCAAAATCAACCCCAAACTAGAAGAGAAATAGCATTAGAAAAGGGGCTTCAGTCCCTTAGGGTTACACCTAGGACCCTTTCTTTGGAAGGAACCTGCCCTGTTCATGGAGTTCAAGTTGGGAAATTAAGTCCCAGAGTGTGCGTTTACATACATACATGCAGATATACACATATACGAACAGTATAGCATTTTAACAAACAAAATACCATATGGATAAACATTTATACAGTTCTTTTGCTGCACAAGAAAAATCAGATAAAAAAAGAAAGTAAATGAGTAAGAAAATAAAATGCAAGCAAACAATAACAGAAAAAGAAACTACTATGATGTGAACCACACTCTGTTCCCATGGTTCTCTCTCTGGCTGTAGATGGCTCTCTTCATCACTGAACAATTGGAGCTGGTTTGAATCATCTCATTGTTGGAAAGAGCCACGCCTGAGCCACTGAGCCACGTCCATCAGAATGGACCATCGCATAATATTGATGTTGCTGGTGACACAGTTTCCTTGTGTTTTTCCTTCAGAACAACCAGTAACTTGGTTAATATGTCAGAATTACTGATAAACTGGTTTATGCTATTTCTACAAATGGAGAGGATTCATCCTGATTGTTTTTTTTTTATAGACTCTTGGCTCTAGAGCCAGCAGGGATCTTAGAGGCCTTCTAGTTCAACCTCCCTTCTTCCCCCGGAATTTTGTAGATGAGAAATCAAGGCCCAGAAGGTAGAAGGACTTGTCCGAGACCACAGGGCTCGAGGTAATCCCCAGCAGTCTTTGTTACTACGAAGAGGAGTCCACTTTTGTATTTCTACCGGGCAGTTCTTGGCTTCCAAGTATTGCTCTTGGTCACCTTTTGCCCTCTGAAATTGTCTTAGACTGAGGGTCAAAAAGTGACAGGAGTCTGGACTTCCTCTATTTTTTAGATAAGATTTCATAAAGACTTTTGCACCGTTTCAGTATCTCTCTGTTTCCAAAGATGACATTTGAATAAAAATTTAAATCTTCCCAACTGGATCTATACCTGGTTTATTTAATTTGTATTATTCTGCTTGGCTTCAGGGCTGGCTTTACCAAAAGCAAAGCAGGGGACTGGAATCACATTATGACCCCCCAGGAAAAGACCATATTTTCCAATTAAATTCGGCCTCACTTCTTTGATCCCTGAAATTTTATTGCTGTTCGAGTCACCAAAACCATTTGGTATTGGCTAAGAAATAGACTAGTTGATCAGTGGCATAGGTTAGGTTCACAGGGCAAGATAGTGAATAAAAATAGCAATCTAGTGTTTGACAAACCCAAAGATCCCAAATTTTGGGATAAGAATTCATTATTTGACAAAAACTGCTGGGAAAACTGGAAATTAGTATGGCAGAAACTAGGCATGGACCCACATTTAACACCACATACTAAGATTAGGTCAAAATGGGTCCAAGATTTAGGCATAAAGAACGAAATCATAAATAAATTGGAGGAACAGGGGATGGTTTACCTCTCAGACTTGTGGAGGAGGAAGGAGTTTGTGTCCAAGGGAGAACTAGAGACCATTATTGATCACAAAATAGAACATTTTGATTACACCAAATTAAAAAGTTTCTGCACAAACAAAACTAATGCAAACAAGATTAGAAGGGAAGTAACAAATTGGGAAAAAATTTTTACAGTTAAAGGTTCTGATAAAGGCCTCATCTCCAAAATATACAGAGAATTGACTTTAATTTATAAGAAATCAAGCCATTCTCCAATTGATAAATGGTCAAAGGATATGAACAGACAATTTTCAGATGATGAAATTAAAACTATTTCCACTCATATGAAAGAGTGTTCCAAATCACTATTGATCAGAGAAATGCAAATTAAGACAACTCTGAGATATCATTACACACCTGTCAGATTGGCTAAGATGACAGGAACAAATAACGATGAATGTTGGAGGGGCTGTGGGAAAACTGGGACACTGATGCATTGTTGGTGGAGTTGTGAAAGAATCCAGCAATTCTGGAGAGCAATCTGGAACTATGCCCAAAAAGTTATCAAACTGTGCATACCCTTTGACCCAGCCATACTACTACTGGGCTTATACCCCAAGGAACTACTAAAGAAGGGAAAGGGACCTGTATGTGCCAAAATGTTTGTGGCAGCTCTTTTCATAGTGGCTAGAAGCTGGAAGATGAATGGATGTCCATCAATTGGAGAACGGTTGGGTAAACTATGGTATATGAATGTTATGGAATATTATTGTTCTGTAAGAAATGACCAACAGGAGGAATACAGAGAGGCTTGGAGAGACTTACATCAACTGATGCTGAGTGAAACGAGTAGAACTAGGGGATCATTATACACTTCAACAATGATACTGTACGAGGATGTATGCTGATGGAAGTGGATTTCTTCAACATAGAGAAGAGCTAATCCAATTCCAATTGATCAATGATGGACAGAATCAGCTACATCCAGAAAAAGAACACTGGGAAATGAGTGTAAACTGTTATTTTTACCTTCTGAATCCAATTCTTCCTGTGCAACAAAAAATTCGGTTCTACACACATATATTGTATCTAAATTATACTGTAATATATTTAACATATATAAGACTGCTTGCCATCTGGAGGAGGAAGGGAAAAAATCTGAATAGAAGTAAGTGCAAGGGATAATGTTGTAAAAAATTACCCATGCATATGTACTGTCAAAAAAAAGTTATAATTATAAAATAAAATTTAAATTTAAAAAAAAATTATTGCTGTTCGGAACTTTTTCACTCGTGTCCAACTCTCTGTGACCCTTGTGGGGTTTTCTTGAGCAAAGGTGGTTTGAGATTTCCTTCTCCGGCTCATTTCCCAGATAAGCCAAGTGAGGCAGAGTTAAGTGACTTGCTTCAGGCTCACACAGCCTGGCTGCAGGAAGATGATTCTTCCTGACTCATCCATCCACAGGCCACCTCTTTTAGCTGGGGACTATCAAAGTGCCCTTAGGAAGGGAATTCTTATGCAATGGGGGACTGGCCACTGTGTCTAGTCTGCATGAGTATGCACAGAACGCCACTGATGTAATCTCCCACCTAGAAGAGGCTAAAAAGTCAAAAGAAGTACCTGGGAGAGATCTGGAGAACGGACAGATGTCCTGAGTCTGTTTCTTGTCCACAGTGGGAAGGAGCAGCCTCTTTGTCTGAGTCTGGTAGCCAGAATAGGGCTCAGCCCAAAGCACAAGTTGGCCGCTTGTTGGGTTGGTCAACTTGGTTGGCCATCCCACTTCTTCCCGGCCGGCAATGCCTGGTGAGGGAAGAGGTCTTGGACCCTCCTGCTCCAGGATAATATTTGAACCACAAAATCAGGCCTAATTCTTTATCAGGGATTTTTTTTTTTTTACATGAAGAAATTAATCTGTATGCTATGACCTTGTGAATTTTGAAGGTCAGAAGAATGACCTCTGGACCTCAGGACCAGGAATCCAAGAGTCAAGTTCATGACAGGTTTTATATTCTAGCTTCAATACCTTGAGGAGCAGGAGTGACCCTTGCGACCTAGCTCAGCAGTGCCTTGTTTAGATTTGAATTTGGTCTGACCTTTGCTAATTCTAAGCCCACTCTCCCCAAGGTCTGAGGAAAAAAATATACCCCCTCCCTCCCAGTGTTGGGAAATGGGAGAGGAGCGTTAGTACTTCTGGTTTTTTGTTTTTTGGTTTTTTACTATTTTTGACAATAAATATCCCTTTATGAGAGCTAATTGAGGTTAATTGGTTAAATGGAACTAGGCTGAGAGCCACTGGCTCTCAAGTGTAGGGGTGGGGAACACATCTGGAATGGGGCTTGAGGTGACAGCATTTGAGAAAAGGCACATTGGTCTCTTAGAAGTACCTCCTAGAACCCTGAAGGGGCAAAAGTAGCTAAACTAATTCTGGGACAGTGAGCTCTGGGGACTCACTACATTTATTATCACTTGGCATAAATGAATTTCAGATCCTTTCTGGTTTTCATTGTCTTCTAAACAAAAAAACCTCCCACCCACTCTGTATTTTTCTCATATATAACTAATTGTTTACACATTGTCTCCTTCCATTAAAATGTGGACTCCTTGAGAGCAGACTGTTTCTGCCTTTCTTTGGGCTTAGCAGAGTGCTTGTATATAGTAGGTGCTTAATAAATGCGTATTAAGTATCTGACACATAGTAAGCACTTAATACATAGTTGCTCTCTGGCTGCTGATTGTAAGTATCCAATGCAGGTTAGCACTGATTGGATTTTTTTGTTTTTAAGTTGTTGTTTAGACTTGTGATTTCATCCTTGGAGGGAGCTTCTGGTAAGGTAAATCCCTCTACCCATCCAGATCCACACTTTCTCTGCACTTTGGAATCATAGAGATGCCCGGAGCACTTGGCAATGAAGGGACTTGTCCAGGGTCATACAGCCTGACGGCTCAATCTTGATTCTGACATTGCTTTTGAGCTACTTCTGAGGGGACTCCTAGTCGGGGAGAGAAATTCTCATGAACATATTCCATGTAAACCCCATGAAAAGTAACTCCATGCTTCCACGAGAGTTTTTTAAGTGCTTTTGAGTGCTCAGAGTACAGGGAGTAGCGAGCCCCCCCAAAATCCCAGTCTCATGCACCCCACAATAAGGCACTGGAGCCCCTCAGCGGTACAGCTACCTGAGGTAATAGACAATATCACTGTTCTTAAAAATACAATTTGTATTTTTAATGTAAAGTAATCCTCCTTGCCTCCCCATATGTGGATGGCTTCTTGAGGGGCTGACCCCTTTGCCCAGCCTCAGTTCTGACTTTCTGGACTGGCATCTGCTCTTGCCCAACTCCACTGGTCCCGGTTCCTTAAACCAGCCTGAGCTCCCAAATCCAAGGGAAATGGCCTCCAAGCCACTTCTCGTTTTCTTATCGGAGGAGAGCACACTCGAGTTTCTGTTTCCAAATACTTGACTACCTCAAGGATCTGCAATTTCCTGGGTGTGAGTAGCCTTTCCTCCCACAGAGAGAGAGATAGCAGCCCTTTGAGTCCCAGGGCTTTGAAAGGGTCATTCCCCTGTTTCTAGTCAGTCGGTAAATATTTATTGAGTATTTATTATTACCGGGCACTGGGCCAAAGCACTGCAAAAAGGGAAGGCAAAAGACAGACCTTTCTCCTCCCGAATTCCAAATCCAATGGTTGGATTTGACATCTTGTACAGATCAGCTGGACCGGGCTAACAGGCAGCAGAGGGAATTAAGAGGGATTGGGAAAGGCTTCCTGGAGAAGTGGGATCTGGGCTTGGATTTGAAGGAAGCCAGGAAAGGTGGAGAACTGGGCTCCTGGGGAAGGAACTGCTCTTATTTGGCTAAATTGGATCCAACCAAATGTGCGATTAATCCATCCCAGGCCGGGAACGCGGGCGTTCCAGCTTGGTGGAAGGCAGCAGACCGCACCTCCCAGGCCAGATGAGCCATCAGGACGGGGCTTTGGTGCAGATGACTCCAAATGTGGCTGTGTGACAGCAGAGCTTTGTTCTGCAGAGGTCCAAGACCCCACAAGTTCAAGGCACCCATTATTTCTGGCTGCTGAACCACTTACAGAGACAGCGAGCGGCCATTGTTTTAGGAGACAGCAGGACTTGGGCTGCTTTGGTTTAAAATTGGGGCCCGGCACTGATTTCTTCAGGGTGGGCATCTCTTGCTAAGTGTGGGTCAGCAGAGTCTGAGACAGTTGCCAGGATCACTGAGATGTGCAACATCTTGTAACAAAGAGCAAAAAAAGGAAAACAGATGAGTAAAAATTAGCCGATACATAAAACAAATGTGTGATTATTGGCTCCCCAGAGTCCTTAAGGATTATAAAGGACAAAGAAGGAAGAGAAATCTCTTTTGCTAGCTCTTCTCCAGGCCGAGCACACTGATGATAATTGTACACTTTCAGATTTTTTTTTTCTATTTATATTGTTACAGTCACTGTATATGTAATAAAAACCTACATGTAAAAAGACGTGCAATATAGAAATAAACAGGCCCACAAGGGGGTGAGGGTAAATATTGGTGGGAAAGGTAAATACTGGGACAGGTAAGAGTAGTCCCCAAACTTGAAAATATCCTTCCCCACAGGCCAGCTGCTCCACGAGGAACTAGAAGTTCTTGGTAAACACCTGCAAGGAGTCCAATAGGGTGCCCACCAAAAGAGTTTCCCTTCTCCCTCTGCTTCTTAACCAGCTTGTAGAATGTCTGCAGTGTAGGGGATTTTTGAAACATTCTCACACCCTAACCTCTCTCTACTTATTACTTTTTCTTCTTATCCTTTTGGGTTGGCCAAGAATTAGGACTGCACAGTAGCCAAAATCTTTTTGTTGTTGTTGTTTATTTTTAATACACATTGTTTTATGAATTATGTTGGGAGAGAAAAACCAGAGCAAAAGGGAATAACCATGGAAGAGATTTAAAAAACAACAACAACAACAAAAAACAGAAAAAAGAAGTGAATATAGCATGTGTTGTCTGCTTGCAGATGGCATTTTCTGTCCAGAGTCTATTGGGATTGCTTTGGATCACTGAAGCACCAAGAAGAACCAAGGCTTCCATAGCTGATCATCGCACAATCTTGCTGTTATTGTTTATGATGTATTCCTGGTTAAATTTATTTATTTTATATTAAAATTGTTTTAAGAATTATATTGGGAGAGAAAAACTAGAGCAAAAGGAAAAACCATGGAGAAATTTTTAAAAAGAAAAAAACAGAAAAAAAAAAAACAGAAAAAAGAAATGAACATAGCAAAGTGTTGATTTGCATTCAGTCTCCTTAGTTCTTTTTCTGGTTGCAGATGGTATTTTCTGTCCAAAATCTATTGGGATTGCCTTTCACAGTTGATCATCACCCATTCTTGCTGTTACTGTGTACAATGAATTCCTGCTTCTGCTTGTTTCTCTCAGCATCAGTTCATTTAAATCTCTCCAGGCCTCTCTAAAATCAGCTTGTCCATCACTTTTTTACAGAACAATAACATTCCATTACCTTCATGTACCACAACTTGTTCAGCCATTCCCCAGTCGACGGGCTCGTTTTCCAGTTCTTTGCCAGTAGCCAAAATCTTTATGATCTTCTAGGGAAAGTCCTCGGGTCCAGTTCCTCAGGGAGATTCTAGTTGGGTATTCCCTTTCCTTCCCAGTTCCCCAGTTTGCCAATCTCTATCATCTTGGCTAACACAAAGCAGGACACACAAGGGTTCTCAATTTCTTTACATAACACTGGAATAAATGGTAGCAAGAGACAGGACAAAAGCTGAAGGAAGAAAGAAGAGTTGGTATGAAAGGACTGGCCCGTACATTTATTTTGTTGAAAATGACTATTTTTATATTATATATATATATTATATCAATATAACTAAATTTATATTTATTTATATTACATCAAAATAACTAATGCCCCC
The DNA here is from genome assembly GCF_048593235.1 of Sminthopsis crassicaudata. Taxonomy (NCBI): domain Eukaryota; kingdom Metazoa; phylum Chordata; class Mammalia; order Dasyuromorphia; family Dasyuridae; genus Sminthopsis; species Sminthopsis crassicaudata. Next base: position 738,472,941 of record NC_133617.1, on the reverse strand, counting down.
AAATAATCTGTTTTTGCATCAGATAGAACACTCCTGGCATAGTTTCTCCTGCTCAGTCTTTTGGCCTTTTGGTGACTGCCAAGGAATAATTCCGTTAAAAAGTGAGCATCGCTCCCAGCTCTGAGGCAAAGAGGGCAGAGGGGAGCTCATCTGGGCTAATCATCACTGAGCCGGCGATGGACACCACTATAGGAAAGAGCCGTCTGCCACTCCAGCAGAGAAGGGAGGCCCACAGAGAGCTGTCAGCACCTCCAGGGCCAGGGACAGAGGAAAGGAAATGGTCAAGTCTGCAAGGCTGCCTCATGCAAAGATGGAGTAGGACCCTTTTCTCACCCTCTTGGTCTGTTTTCTTCCAGCCTCCTTCCTCCCCACATCCTCTGGGAACACACCCAGAATCCCTTAGTTTGGCGATGTCAGAGGAGGCTAGAATCCTAGGAAAGCATCCCCATCTCCACAGTTATTTACATTCCAACACAGTCACCTGTATGTTTTTCTCTCTCAGTTACTTCACTTTGTGTCCGTTCATATAACATCTCCAAGCTTCTTTGAAACGTTTCTATTTATCGCTCCTTATAGCCTGGTAATATTCCATGACATCCCTGTACCCAACTGGTTTAGCCTCAGGTGATGGATATCTGCTCAGTTGGCTGTTTCCTGTTATCAGAAAGAAGCACTGTTAAGACTCTTTTTGTGTATTGAGGAGCTTTCTTTTGATCTTATCTATTTGGAGTATGTGCTACACCATGGGATCTCTGGGTCAAGGGGTATAGACAATTTAGTCACTTTCTTTAGCCTTTTCCTTGTGGCTTTCCAGAATCATTGGACCAATTCACAGTCTCACGGACATTTCTTATATTCTGTCATCACCAACATTGATAAACTCTTGGAAAATTTTCTTTTTTAAAATTTTTTTTATTATAGCCTTTTATTTACAAGAATATGCATGGGCAATTTTTCAACTTTGACTCTTGCAAAACCTGTTCCAACTTTTCCCCTCCTTCCCCCCACCCTCTCCCCTAGATGGCAGGTAGTCCCATACATGTTAAATATGTCAAATATGATATATATATATATATTTATATAGTTCTCTTGCTGCACAAGAAAAATCCAATCTAGAAAGAAAGAAAACAAAATGCAAGTAAGTAACAACAAAAAAAGTGAAAATGTTATTTTGTGGTCCACACTCAGTTCCCACAATCTGGGTGTAGATGGCTCTCTTCATCACAAGATCATTGGAACTGGCCAGAATCATCTCATTGTTAAAGAAGAGCTATCGTTGTATAGTCTTGTTGTTGCCGTGTACCATGATCTCCTGGTTCTGCTCATTTCACTCAGCGTCAGTGCATGTAAGTCTCCCCAGCCTCTCTAAAATCATCCTGCTGATCCTGCTGATTGGGAAAATAATTCTTTTCCCAATGATTTAGAACAAATAAAGTTCATTAAAGATATATTTAATAAAACGATGAGTTCTTCTTCTTACTGAGCTTCTTTGTGACCTTCAGGTTAGAGGTGACATTCAGGTGTCAGTCATTCATTTATTAAACATTTATTAATTAGGGCAGCTAGGTGGCGCAGTGGATGGAGCACCAGCCTTGAATTCAGGAGGACCCGAGTTCAAATCTGGTCTCAGACACTTAACACTTCCTAGCTGTATGACCCTGAGCAAATCACTTAACCCCAACTGCCTCAACCAAAAAAAAAAAAAAACATTTATTAATTAAGCATCTGTTATGTGCCAAGGACTGGGAGAGCTGCAAAGTTTACTAAAAGGATAGACCTCCTTCCCTATTGCTTCCATTCAAATAGGGGCATAGTGCACAGACACAAATAATTACAATATATACTAGTCTGTGACAAATCCATTAGAGAGGAATCAAATAATTGTGCTGTATTCTGCTGAGGGGAATTACCAGGAGTGCAATGATGGGAAGGAGAGGGGAGGGTGGGCTGCTGTGAGCAGGAAAGGAGAGGGAATGGTGGACTCCAAGGAGCAAAGAAAGAGGTACCATTTGAAATTGGCCTCTAAAGGACATGTAGAATTCCCGTGTCCAGAAAAGGGAAATTGTAGGGAATCCCATGAGTCAGGAGAAGCATTGGGAGCTCATCAGATCTAGCTTCCCTTCTCTGAGACTATGGAGCCAGAGAAAATAAGTTTAGAGCCAGCTCCACTCACACCAATCATTCAAACAAGTAGGAAAGAGTTTTTACTTGTGATTATTCCTCAGCTGATTTCTTGTAAAGGAGAGGTATCATGGAGAAGGCAAGAAAGAAGGAGAAATCTTTAGGATCTCCTGGGACTCTCCTAACACAGGTTAAAGAGGATCTAAAAATGAACTGGATAGAGCTGGGAAGACCTGAGTTCAGATATTTACAAGCTGTGTGACCCCAGGGAAGTCATTTGATCCTGTTTGCCTCAGTTTCCCCATCTGTAGAATGAGCTGGAGAAGGAACTATCAAACCACTCCAGTGTCTTTGTCAAGAAAACCTCAAATGGGACTGTGGGAACTGAATGTGGATCACAACATAGCATTTTCACTTTTTTTGTCGTTGTTTGCTTGCATTTTGTTTTCTTTCTCATTTTTTCTTCATTTTGGATTTTTCTTGTGCAGCAAGATAATTGTACAAATATGTGTGCCTATATTGGCTTTACATGTATTTTTACCACATTTAATGTATATTGGATCTTTGCCATCTAGGGCAGGGGGTGGGGGGGAGGGGGGGAATTTGGAACACAAGGTTTTGCCAGGGTCAATGTTAAAAAATTATTCTTGCGTATGTTTTGATAATAAAAAACTTCAATAGAAAAAAGAAAGAAAAAGGAAACTTCAAATGGGATCAGGAAGAGTCAGGAAGATAAAAATAATCAAAGATCTCTTCTAGGCATCAGTCAAAAGTCCTTTGATTTTCTGATCTTAACTCTCACTATAAGCTCTGAAGTCCTTGGGATGTCCTTGAGAACGTGATAACCAAATCCTTTTAGCCTGAAAGGGAATTGACTGTTTATCCTGCTTGGGTAAGAGCTGGGAGGTGCAGGAGGCAAAGGTCAGAGCCGCCTGGCCTGGGTGGGGCTTCCCTGCTTATGGGGTAGGAGTCACTGAGAGGAAGTTTAGCAACACCTCCCCCCCCCACCCTGGGGAGCAGGGGTTATCTCTGGCATTGCCTCCCTTGGCTTATGGCTAAGGGATCTGGGGCCTGCCCAAAAGCTGCACTCTGGGAATTGATGGGTCCGGGAATGGGAGAGCATTCTCTTCCTCTTACTCACCGAGGAGCTAGATCTGTGAAAAGGGATGGGGGCGAACCCAGGAAAAGGGCAAGGCCCTGAATGAAAAATAGAAACTAGGACTTGCCATAAAAGAGGAAAAAAAAAGGTTTCATTGCTTGATCGGAAACCGAGGAGCCAGGTTCGGATGCCAGCCTCAGTCTTGGTAATAATACTGGCTGGCGGGGGAGGGGGGGGCAGCTACGTGGCACAGTGGATAGAGCACCAGCCCTGAATTCAGGAGGACCCGAGTTCAAATCTGGTCTCAGACACTTAACACTTCCTAGCTGTGTGATCCTGGGCAAGTCACTTAACCCCAGCCTCAGGGAAAAAAAAAAAAAAAAAAGAAAGAAAGAAAGAAAGAAAAAATTAATAATAATAATAATAATAATACTGGCTGGCCAATGTGAATTCACTCTGTCCTCCCATAGCCCTGACAGGCAATTGCCATTATCACTTCCATTTTATAGTTGAGGAAGGAGGCAAACAGAGGATGTGTCTTGTGTGGAGTCACAAGGATTCTGGGGCCAGATTAGATACAGGGCTCTCTGTCCTCCGTCCCACCTCTGACTGTCTCTTAGTGCTTTTGTTCCCTTGGGCCTCAGTTTCCTCATCTGTAAAAGAAAGCAGTTCGATTATTTAGTTGGCTTTGGAGGTCCCTTCCAGCCTTAAATCCAGAAGCTCCTTGAAAGTGAGCATCATTTCATTCTTTGTATATGTGTACCTGCTTAATTAATAATCACTGATTAATTTTAAACTGCCAATACTTGCTGAAGAAAACGCCCCTGGCATTTCTCACTTTAAATCAGGGGCTCCTCTAGAAACTGTCATCGGAGTTCTTTGGCAAAGCCTATGGACATCTTCTTAGTATCCTGATGCATAAAATGAAAGAGGATTACAAAATAAATCCGATTGACTCATAATAAAGTTACCAAAAAACCCTTTTTAAAAAAAAAGATATCAAGCTTTCAGATTCCCAGGTTAAGAGACTCAGCTTTAGAAACATTAACTCATTTGATCCTCACCACAATCCTGAGAGGTAGATATTATTACTCTCATTTTAGGGATGTGGAGAATGAGCTCATTGACTAACTTTGGGACTCTGGGCAAGTCAACTTTTCTGCACCTAGTTTCCTTATATGTAAAGGGATGGGATTAAACTAAAAAAGATTAAAGGTCTCTGAGATCCTTTCTCAGTTGTAACTCTATGATTCTCTGAACCTGTGTACTTATTTGCACAGTGTTGTAGTGTAGTTTTAAAATGTCTGACTCATGGATTCTATAACCCCTTTTTATTGCATATAAATGAATATGGTTTTGTTTCTTAAAATTTTATAACAGTCAGTGCTAACTTTTTCCCCTTCAGGTCATGTAAAAAGTCAATATTGCCTGCTATCGAACGGACCCATGCACACATATGTATGCATATGAAGGAACACATATATTTCTATGGAGTTATATGAAAAGAAATGCTTTTATTCTTCCGTTAAAATTTTTTGTGTATTAGAAGTTGAATTCTCCTTCCCTATGAAACCCAAGCTAGCGTTTTTCAGATAAGATCTCAAGGAAAAGAAACCCATATGGATATTTTAAGATTAAGACTTAACCCAGGACCATTCTCCTACCATTTACTAGGTAATTCAAAAGACAGAACTACCCAGGAAAATGTAAAACTAGAACACTTGGCATGAGTCCTGTAAATATTAATTGTTCTTTGCCTTTTGCTTCTCCCTTTACAATCAGCCCAAGCAGGTATCCTCCTTTTTTTCCTATTGTCCCCATAAATAAAATGTTTCTTTAGGCCTAGATAGCCTGAGAGCACTGTAGCATCAGAGATAAGACCCTTCATATGATCTCACCTTTTTTAGCCCAAAGCAAAAGTACCCTGATTTCCTCAAGGATGGCTTTACTTGAATTAAGCAGGGTATATTTCATTCTTGTATGTCCATCTCCCACAAGCAATTTCTTCACTAAATATCTTCAAATCATGGATTCACAAGCACAAGAATCAAGAAAAAAGCTTGATTCTCTACCAATCATTGTTTAGGAAGTCTAGAAAAGGAGGGAGCATCGGGGATACCTAGCAGAGAGGAGGGACAAAGAGCAAGTGGAGAAGCCATTTTGAAGCTGCTCTCCCAATTTGGATCCCATTTGGAGGGCCACAGCGTTCCACTCCTGATCTCTAGCCCTCCTGGGGCTTTGATTGACTGCATGGAATATCCTTCAATAAATCTTTTGTTGGTTCCATAAATTCTAAGTAACCCTTTTTCTTTTCCTTCTAGCATGGATGTTGAGTTGCCATGTAATCACTCATTTAGAGAAGTCTTTGATGCTCAATGTAGGAACTCATAGATAGAGGCTACACCTGCCATAAATTTCCACAACCTAATTGGTTCTAAGGGTGAGATGACTTTGTGCTATCTCAGACACTGAGAGAGAAGTAAAAGAACAAATTTAGTGGCAGAGATTATCTCTGTCTTTTGTGCTTTGTGGCTTTAATCCAAACTTGCTACTTCAGGTTCTTCTTAAAGATGGATATGGGAAAGAGTAGATTTTGGAGATGACATTCAGTGATTAAAATAAGTTAAAGGGGATATAATGTGTGGGATTCCATAAATTCCAGCAGAGTTGCTCTCAAAGATCCACTTCTCCTTCATAGTGTTTTCTGAACATCTCGTGTTCTAGACTTCTCTTAAGGGATAGACATTTTCTTAATGGGAATAGTCCATCCACCCTGTCAGATCTCTTTTTTTTTTTTTTAATTTTTTTTTCCCTGAGGCTGGGGTTAAGTGACTTGCCCAGGGTCACACAGCTAGGAAGTGTCTGAGGCCATATTTGAACTCGGATCCTCCTGAATTCAAGGCTGGTGCACTATCCACTGTGCCACCTAGCTGCCTCCCCCCTCCCCCCATCTCTTAAGTAAGAGACAGAAAAAGATGTCTGCACAGCAGCTGTGTGCTGGTAAATGTTTAACAATGGGAAAAAAATGCATACATGACATACTTTAAAGTTTAATTTGCAATTATTTACATTTTTCTTTATCACTTTCTTTTTTTTTAATTTAAAAAATTTTCCATGATTATTGGAAATTAAGTATAATTTCCAATTATATTTAAAGATAGTTTTCAACATTCATTTTTGTAAGATTTTTTTCTTCCTCCCTCTCTTATCTTCCCCCCCCCAAGCAATCTGATATAGATTTTAAGTGTACAATCTTGTAAAACATATTTCTATATTTGTCATGTGGTGAAAGAAAAATTAGAAAAGAAAGAAAAAAAATAGGAGAAGAAAAAAACAAACCAAAACATGATGAAAATCTTCTGCTTTGATCCACATTCAGTTTCCATAGCTCTCCCTTTGGATGTGAATAACATTTTTCATCCCAAGTCTATTGAAATTGTCTTGGATGAATGCATTGCTGAGAACTAAATTTATCATAGATGATCACCACATAATCTTGCTGTTACTGTGTACAGTGTTCTCCTGGTTCTGCTCAGTTTATTCAGCATCAGTTCACATAATTCTTTCCAAGCTTTTCTAAAATCAGTCTATCCATCATAAAATAATAATATTCAATTACACTCATATACCATAACTCATTCAGCCATTCTCCAACTGATGGGCATTCACTCAGTTTCCAGTTCCTTACTACCTCTAGAAGAGCTGCCACAAACATTTGTGCACATGTGGGTCCTTTTCCCTCTTTTATGATCTCTTTGGGATAGGCCCAGTAGTAAGACTGCTGCATCAAAGGGTATGCACAGTTTTATAGCCTTCTGGGTATTTTTCCAAACTGCTCTCCAGAATGGTTGGATCAGTTCACAGTTCCACCAACAATGCATCAGTGTCCCAGTTTTCCCACATGCCCTTCAACATTTATCATTGTCTTTTCCTTTCATCTTAGCCCATCTGAGAAATGTGAAGGGATATTTCAGTTTGCATTTCTTTAATCAATATTTGAGTTAGAATATTTTTCATATGACTATAAATACTTTTAATTTCCTCATCTGAAAATTGTCTGTTCATATCCTTTGACCATTTATCAATTGGGGAATGACTTATGTTCTTATAAATCTGACTCAGTTCTCTACACATATAATATTTACCAGAAACACTGGCTTTCTGCTTCCCTCCAATCTTGGCTGCTTTGGTTTTGTTTATGAAAACCCTTTTTAATTTAAAGTAATCAAAATTATCCATTTTGTATTTCATGATGTTCTCTAGTTCTTTTTTGGTCATATCTATCACTTTCCAAAATCTATCAATAAAATGGTGACTCAAGTCCTATTCAGAGTTGGCTAATTTGTGCGATGTAATTGCTGACACTTAAAATGACCTCTACCATATCAGGAGAGATGGTGAATTCTTCCTTCGATAGAAACAAAGGTTTCTGGGTAATATAGTTGTAAACCATTGTTACCAAAAGAACAAGAGAGAGAGGCCTTTGTGAGCCAAACTGACCCTGGGTAGGAATTTTTCCTTCTCGACTTTCAAGTCAGGCATTCCACCGATATCTTAGAGTATTTAGAGTCTCTAGGTTTTATTGGTGGATAATAATTTAACCAAAGCTAATTTAACAATGGAAGTTGGTTTTTAACCAGGACATACAAACAGGAAGTTAGGGATTTTTCTAAGCAAGAGGCAGAGTTCACTTGCAAGTCAAGGTATGCTAAAGAAACCAGTCACTATCTCCTTATTTTGCCACGTAATTATTTCATTTTGTTTTGTTTTGCTAAGGGATCCAGGACCCCAACAGGTTGAGATAAACAGGCTTCTGCTTTGAGAGAAGCTCAGCAGAGGGAATTAGCCATTTTGGTTTTCTTGTCAGTTATATGCAGAGTTAAAAAGGGGGGAAACTGAAGATGAATTAGTATCAGACATCCTAGAAGCTCCAAATCCACTGAGAAAATTACTGAAGTATCTTTTCTAAATTATCGTATAGTTTTTTCAGTAACTGGGAGACATCCCTTCTTGATTTGAGGAATCAGGGGCTTTAATTAAAGAAACTTTGGTTAATATCACTCAACTCACAGACTTGGGGCTGGAAGGAGCTTTTAAGACCAGGGGTCTTGTCTTAGAAGCAGTAAGAGAGAGCTGGGATTTGAACCTGGGACTCTATGCTTTCCACTGTACCAACTAATCTTTCAAAGAAGACTTCTCAGAATCTCTCCTACAAGGAACTCAATCTGTCCCAAAGCATCCTGGGCCTTAGTTATGTCTCAGTCATGAATCAATGGGAAGAGAGGTTTTGTCCCAGCAGCTCTGGGCTGACTTGGAGCCCCAAATCCCCCTTTCCCTCAAATATGCACAGCTGGTCTGAGTTCTCAGACCATGTCTGGCCAGTCCTCCAAATATTTGAATATTGGTGTGACATTTACTCTTTATTCAGTCTAATTTAAAGTGAATTTAGGGGTTAGGTTTCAGCCCTTGAATAAAAAGTCATTTGTTTAGAGCTGGGCTACATTATTGATGAGGAGGAGAGCCGGGAGTTTTCGGATTCCCCGTGAAACTTTAGACACAGAATATGGAATCGGTTAGTTATTTGTTTCACAATTTGTAACTGAGGTTGCATTTAATTTTCCATCTTTTTTAAACAGAGCAATGCTTAGGAATGAATGCAAACATAATTAGACAAAGAGAGTGGGTTTAGGGAGATGGGCTGCAAAGGGAGGTTTCCAAGGAAACGTTTAAAAGTCACGGGATAAATGTCCCCCTCGAACTCAGCAACAAAATGTGCTGCTCATTTGGAAACTTTTTGATGATTTTTCTTTTAAAACAGTCATTTCTGGGTATACCCATCCTCAGCCCTTCCTGCTCCCACCCCCTATACCCAGTTGGACACCAAGAGAGCCTTTTCCTAGTTCCCAAAGAAACCCAGTCAATAAAAACCAGCCCAGTCGCTCCAGCTGACAGGGGGTGTGACATTCTGTTCCCCTCCAAGGAGAGGACAGAGATTCAGTTTCTTGTCACTTCTCCATGGCCAGCATTGGTCATTACAGTTACGTATCATTAGGATTCATTTTGGAGTTCTTTTTTTTTTTTTTTTTTTTTTCCATTATGGCAGTCGTTGATTCTGAGTCTGCTAGTCATTACATGGATTTATGCACGTCTTCCCATGTTTCTGAATTCTGCATGGCTGCCATTTCTTAAGGCACATAATATATTCCATTATATTTGTTCACCCATTTCTCTAGATGTTCTCTAGATCTAGGTATCACTCTAGATATCTCTGACCCCTACTCAGCTGAGAAGGAAGCCCGTTGCAGTGATTTGGAACGTTGGGGGAGGGAGATAAGGGGTGTGGGACTCCCAACTCTTCCCCCAAGGCCTCAGGGGCCCCCAAAGCTCAGACCAAGCCCTGCCTTGGCCCAATTGGAGACTTCCTTGGCTGTGCTGGTGCTCAAGGAAGAAAGAAGGTTAAGGATGAGGCTGTTTATGAGAGATGGTTTATGAAGATGATGATGTTCAGAGCTGGGAGCAGGGGAGACCAAAAGGCCTGAACTTGGGGTCAGTTTTTCTAGGCCCTTTCACATAAAGTCATAGGATGATAGGACCTCAGAAGTCATCGACAGAGAAGGAACAGGCGGAAAATAACCTCGCAGTCCATATTTAGTGCTGCCTCTTTTATTCACCCGGCGATCTCAGACAAATTGTTCAACTTCTCTGTGCCTCAGTTTCTTCCTCTGTAAAATGAACGGCTTGGACTCAATGGCTGCACTTCCCACTTCCATATCTACCCTTCAGTATTATCCCACGTACCTATTTTTCCTCTCCAAACTACAGGCTAAAGAAAGTCTCCCAAATCACAGGTTCACATTCTGTGGGACTACATTAGGAGCAACCATAAATCTCTCAGGTCTGTGAGCTCCGACCAGTTGGAGAGAAAAGGTAAAAATTATTTATAAAATTGGGAACTTCTCTGGATCTCAGTTTCCTCTTTTGAAAAATGAAAGAACTGGACCAGATGGTCTATAAGTTCTCTCCTAGTTCTTAGATCTCGGTGCCTGTTTCCAGTCAGGACAAGAAACACAAGAGATTGAATTCAGTACCAGCAGGTTAATTATCCACTAAACACTTATTAAGCACCTACTGTGTGCTAAAGTTAAAGGCAGCCACATGGCTGCCTTCGATTGGTGGGAGTAACACTCTTGTGGAATCCACTTCCTATGTGTGACTGAGATGTGGAAGGTGTGAACTACATGATGTCTAGAGGGCGGGGTGGGGGGTGGGGGGGGAGAGGGTGCATTAAAATCAGGAAGACCTGAGTTCCAGTGCCGCCTTTGACACTTAAGTGTCCAGCTGAGTTTCTGGCAAATCACTTAACTGCTTTTAGTTTCAGTTTTCTCATCTGTAAAATGGGAGCAAGGAATCTAAGTGTCAGAATCAAGACAGTAGAAGACTTTGGAGTCAGAAGTCTTGGTTTAAAATCCTACCTGGAGTAGATAGAGCACCAGCCCTGAAGTCAGGAGGACCTGAGTTCAAATCTAGCTGTGTGACCCTGGGCAAGTCACTTAACCCCAATTGTCTCAGCAAAACAAATAAATAAATGAATAAATAAACAAATAAACAAACAAATAAGTAAATAAGTAAATAAATGAACATAATAAATAGATAGATAGATAGATAGATAGATAGATAGATGAATAAATAAAAATAGATAATGAAATCCTGCCCAGGGTTAGCTGTGCGACTTTGGGCATCTTACTCAAACTCCCCAGTAAAGAGAGCACCTGGGACTAAGGACTCCTGAGTTTCCAGTCCCCCATCTTGTCATTCCTACAAATTGTGGGTAGATTAGAGAGTGATTTAAAAAACCTCCATTAAAAAAAAGGTTCCAAGTCCGTGAAGTTCTCTGACTCAATGTCTGGGGGAGCAGAGCAGGGACATGTCTAGGAAGGAGTTCTAAATGTCAATTCATCCATCCCCCTGCCTTCGGACAGAGCCACCCCCCCCCCCCAAGTGGGACAGAGGCTGCTTCCTTTCTCTTCTTCCCAGGGAGGGAAATCGGTTTCAGGCTTCCCGGATTAACCTCTCCCAGGAATTGAGGCCGGCCCTCCCGGCAGGCTCTGGGGCAGGGCTACCTCTCCCATCCTGCCGATTGTCTGAGCTCCTCTTTGGGGCTGCTGGGGTGTGTGGGGCTGTGGGCCATGACATCATCACATTCCTGGCGCATGAGGACTCGGCAGCCAGCGCCTTTGCCGGGATCCCTTCCTCTATTTCTCCCCTCCCCCGGGCCGCACCTCATCTCCCGGCCTCCCTGAAGCAGGAACTTAGGGGAAGGAAGCCCTGAGACTCCTGGCACTTGTTCCTCATCTATTTTCTCTTACTCTCAGGGATGGTGGGAGGCAGGATTTACAGAATGAAAGCCTGATGTTTCAGGAAGGGGTCCTCAAGTCCTCCCCCCCCCCCTTTTTTTTTTTGCTGAGTCAAGTGGGGTTAAGTGACTTGCCCAGGGTCACACAACCAGAAAGTATTAAGTACCTGAGGTCAGATTTGAATTTAGGTCCTCCTGACTTCAGGACCAGTGCTCTGGTCACATCTGATGGTCGTTGGAGGTCTGCCCTGGGGTTCCTCAGTGGGCCACCGGTGTTCTGGCTCAGCTAACTCCAGGGACATGGCAGGAAGGAGCTCCAGACAAGACCCACTCCACTATGGTTTGGGCCCCTCTCATTCCACTTGCTTCAAACACTAGACTACTTATTAATAGGCAATATAATTAATTAATAATTAATAAGCAAGAGGGATTTCCTTAGCTCCTACCACAGGCAAGGCACTGTGGGTATCGGTACTGGAAATACAAAGACAAAAATGAAAAGCAGCTCCTGCCCTCCAAAAGCTACAATCCACCGGAAGATATGAGATTTCTGCAAGCATGTGATAAGCAGATTTGACATGAGATCGAAGGGGCAAATCCTGCCTCTGCTGACTCCCCTACACAGAATGGAGGCTCCGAAGGGACTCACCAGTGGGCAAAGGGGAACACTCCCGATGAGAAGGCCAGGGGGTAGCTGGTTGTTCCAAGGCAGAAGAGGCCCCAGGGACTAACCTAGTTCCTGAAGGTACCTTTTTTCTGGCTGGGTTCCAGGCGTGGGGAAGCCCTCCCTCTTCTCCTCTGCCTCCGAGGCTTTCAAGATTCTTCAAATTCCACTTTTTTTTTTTTTTTTAAATAATAGCTTTTTCTTTTCAAAATACATGCAGAGATAGTTTTCAACATTCACGCTTGCAAAACCTTGTGTTCCAGATTTTTCTCCCTCCCTTCTCCCCTAGACAGCAAGTAATCTGATATAAGTTAAACATGTGCAATTCTGCTAAACATATTTCCACATTTATCATGCTGTGCAAGAAAAATCAGATCAAAAAGGGGGAAAATGAGGAAGAAAAAACAAGCAAATAACAAAAAAATAAGGTGAAAATGCTATGCTGTGGTCCACATTCAGTTCCCATAGTCCTCCCTCTGGGTGAATCACTTCATTGTTGAAAAGAGCCACGTCCATCACAGCTGATCGTCACACAGCCTTGTGGTTGCCATGTACAATGTTCTCTTCATTCTACTCACTTCATTCAGCATCACTTCATGTAAGTCCTCTCTGAAGGCCCCTCTGAAATCATCCTGCTGCAAATCCCAGCTTCTGCTTCAGATCCACCTTCCTGCCAATGCTCTCTCTGCTATTACTTCCAGATACGTTGTCTGTATGTTATACGTACATAGTTCCATGCTATTTCCCCTCTTAGATGTGAATTTCCTACAGAGCAGAAGCTATTTTTCCTTTCTTTGGATAGTGCCTGGCACATAATAAATGCTTGATAAATGCTCCTTGAAATGAGATGATTCAGGCCATTTCTAATGGTCTTGTAATGGAGAGAGAGAGGACTATGGGAACTGAGTGTGGCTCACAACAGAGCGTTTTCACTTTTTTTGTTCTTTGCTGGCATTTTGTTTTCTTTCTCATTTTTTTTCTTTTCTTTTTGATCTGATTTTTCTTATGTAACATGATAATTGTGGAAAATTTCTAGAAGAATTGTATATGTTTAATCTATGTTGAATTACTTGCCATTTAGAGAGGGAATGGGGAGAAGGGAGGGGAAAATTTTAGAACACATAAGGGTGAATGTTGAAAATTATCATGTATGTATTTTGAAAATAAAAAGCTCAATAAGAATTTAAAAAAGAATAAAAACAAAACAAAACAAAATGCTCATTGACTGATTAACTGAATCACTTTCACAGAAGCAGAAGGGAGATATCTTTCTATATCTTATTTGGGGCAAATTTAGCCATAATTCCACATCAATCCATTTCAATTGTTCTGCTTTGCTCTTCTTTACATTTGCATTATTTTTCTCATTGTGCATATTTTCCCCCGGTCCTGCTTGTTTCACTTTGTATATTTTTTTCCTATGATTCTCTGTATTCATCAGATTCATCATCCTACAGCAGAGTAAACGATATAGAGGTAGAGATATTTGTAGTACTCCCTCTTAAATATTTCTCCAATTTGCAATGAAAGGTTAGGTACCCAGGAGCAGTTATTTTCAGGGTTCAAGTGTGGATGCTGTGGTATCACACTGCTAAAACTATAGCCAATGAACCCCCACTTGTGTGCTTTCCATTAATAATCAACCAATTGGTTCAATTAGTACTTAGCAAAGGCATTTACTCAAATGATCTAAGAATAACACTTATAAAATATTCAATGGGGAGAGTAGACACAGACTAATACATAGAGAACACAAAAGGTCAAGAGAAATCACAACTTTGGAACTGTAGGGTCTTGGCGATCTGTTTAGTTCTTTTACTAATGGGCATCCATTCTTTTTTTTTTAGTTCTTTGCCATAAAAAAATACTGCTATAAATATTTTGTTTAGATGGGATCTCTGTTTTTATCAGTGATCTTCTGCGAGGGCTATTCCATGGAATAAAGGGAGGGAATATTGCAATTTAAGTGAGGCAGTGTGGACCAAAAATATCTCTGCAATCAGAAGGATCTGACTTCAATCTCCATCTCTTACAGTCCTTCCTGTGGGACCCTGGACAAGTTAATTTACCCCAACTGGCTCAAGCCTCTATCCCAAATCAGTGACAACTCTAAGATCACATTATTGGTCACATTCTATGGGCTGGATTATTGGTCAACGGGCCAGACACTGTGCTAATATCTGGGTGCAAAAGCAAAAAGGAAAGAATCCAGACCCTAAAAATACTTTCATTCTGGATGAGGCAACAACATGTACGTGGATCAGTTTATACATGAAGTTCATCCAAAATGAATGCAAGTAGGAAGATAAGGCACTAAGACTGATGGAGGTCAGGAAAAGCTCTTCAAGAACATGGAACCTCAGCTGGGTTTTGAAGAAAATAAAGACTTGTAGAAGGGGAGAAGGGAAAGCATCCCACTCATGGGGGCGGTGCAACGGTGCTAAGGTGGGAGATAGGATCTAAAAGGTGCTTATGAGGAACAGTGGAAAGACCAGTTGGGCTAAAATGTAGAATGACTGCAGGGGAGTTAGGTGTAAAAATGCTTGAAATATACACTGGGGCCAGATTGCACCAGGAGCTTTAAGTACCAAATAGGGGATTTTGTATCTGATCCCATGCAGCAAATTTTTTTTGCTCGTCCATCCATCAGGAAAAACTTTCAGGTGTGCAACCCTGATATGTGTATATTTACTTACTTATTTCTTAAGTTACTAATAATTATATATATTATAGAACATAAGTAAGATTAAAAAGTCCATTTATCAAAATAAAAATTTAAAAAGGATAGAGAAACAGGAATCATGTTTAGTCCTGGAATTAATAGGAAGCCAGTGAAGTACATTGAGTAGGGGAGGTGACACGGGAAGGTTTGAGCTTTAGGAAAATCACTTCGGCATCTGGGTGGCAGTGAGAGGATGCCTGAGACAGGAGGCTGTGGCAGTAATTCATGGAGAGGGCAAAGGGAAGAAATGACAAGATTTGACCGCATCGGCTAAATGGGGTGGAGGAAAGGAGGGAGTTGAAGGTGATATTGTGATGTGGACCTGGGTGACCGGGACCAAGTGCCCTCCCCAGAATAAGAAAATTTGGAAGTGGGGAGGACTTGGCGGGGGGGAGATAATGGAATGACCTGTAAGTTCTGGTCATCATGCATCCATGTCTGTTCATCTTGTGAGACTCCTCCTGTCGAAAAGGAGAGCATGATGTTCTCCCTCACTGGCCACTGCCCTCCAAGAGGTGACTACCATGTTGGAAGGAGAGGAGCAGGGGCAGGAGGGCCGGGGATGGACATAGGGAAACTGGCCCCAGCTGCTTCTGCGTTCGCCACAGTTGAGATCACATTATAGTGACTTAGGTCTCAAAAGGTGAGAGGTTGGGAGTTTGAGGGGGGAAGGGACAGCTAGCACAAGGGGATTCGGGTACGTGTGGATGTGCTAGAGAAAATCCTCCCCCCCGCTGGCTAACTTTGGGAGGATGTCCCACTAGTCACTAATGACGTGTCCTTGAGGTCGTGCCACAGTCACTTTGGAATCAAGACAACAGCCCTTCCTTTGGAGTCCACTGTTGGAAGAAATTGGCTCTTTCCAGAGGGGCGAGTTCCTGCCTGCTGGGAGCTCTTCAAGAAGAAGTCTGATGGCCCCTTGTCTTGTATCCCTTTTGAGTATTGGTTAATTAGGTGGCTGTTGAGGTGCCTCCCAATGGTCTGACTCGGTGGTTGTATAAAAGGGAGTCAGGGGAATTTACTTAACAGGAAAGAAGCCTGTTCAGGCCTGTACTTTAGGAAGATTGTCGGGAAGTCAGCCAGGACTGCTTTCTCTTCAGACTGTTAATCTGGAGCCTTTCTGTTAGGTGCGTAATAAATATCTGCTGACTTGGGTAATGACCAGTGAATGAATGGCAATACGGGTGAGTTCATTTGCTTGGTTGATCCCTCTTCGTGTGATTGCAAAACCTCCCCGGCTCAGTTTCCCGGCCTATAAAATAAGAATTCTGATTCCCTCACACTCACATGTCAGTGAGAGGATGAGTGAGATCATACCTATCAGTAGTGGGAACCCCAGGATGAGTCAGACCAGGAAAACATGATATCACCGTCTGTATCTCAATGGAAGCCAAGTTCCTAAGTACACAGAGCCCTGAAAGAAGCCCAAATGTAGAGCTGCCGGCTCCCTGTTCTAGGTCTTTCAAGAGGAGGAGAAGGTTTGGCAGGCCTGGGGGCCAGGGGCTGGGCTCCAGGGAGGGCAGAGAATTTACAAAATGACTCTGTGCCTCCTCAAACCCTTTTTCTCTTGGGCACAAACATGACAGGGCAGCTTTCCCCTCTCCCCAATGCTGGAAATTGGGAGCGACCTGCTCTTGTACTTGTTCAGGGACTAAGCTGTGTAGGGGAGAGAACTTGTGTGTGTGTGGAAGTTGTCAGAGAGCTGTCAGAATTCTAGCTCAGTCACATCTTGGCTGTCACCCACTCTCTGTCAGAACTGTAGCTGGGAATGGGTTTTGTAAATTATGAGCCGCCAGCTGTATACACAGAAGGGGAGGACGGGTTGACGGCTCCCCTCTAGGATGTCACCCGTCTCTCCTTTTCCCGAAGCTGGGACGCTGTTTATGTCTGTAGACAGCCTGGCAAGGTGAACCAGCCATGTGCTGAGTGCTCCTTCCCCTATTCCCCCCCATCCCAAGAGCATAACTCATAACCTCATGATGTATAAAATCCAATTCTTCTGCCCAACATGATCCGCGCACAGCTTGTTCCTTTCCTCTGGACAATTCAAGGGAAGTGACCATTAGCCCCGGCCCACTGGATCCCACCCTCATTCCTAACCAGATCGCTCTGAAACCCAGAACCTCCGGCGTGCATCTTTTCCACCCATCCGTGTCCCCCGAACTGCTGAGTCTGCTTTTCGAATCACTTTCTGCCAAGTCCTTTCCACATCCTCTTCCTTGGCTGACAGGGATTTCAGCATTTCCGTTTGTGCCGGCCCCAGACATCCTCTGCATTTTGTAAGGCAAAAAGAAATTAATTAGAGACCAGGAGAGGAAAGCATCTCCCATTCGCCCCCCTGGGACTTCCCTTCGTGAGCTAGGAGGAGGAAACCGGGCTTGCTGGGGAAGGTCCACCTCCTCCTGGCCGTGGCTATATTCCAGGAAGGCAGCCCTGGACCCTTTTTGTTATTTCTCTGTTTCCCTGCTCCCGGCTGGATTGGAAGCTCTTTGTGGGCAGGGGGCTGTACTTACCCACCTCGGTCTCCCCAAGGAGGATGCGGTGTTTAGGCGTGTTTGGTACCTAGGAGGAATCAGCACGTCGGAGAGCTGGAAGGTACCTCAGAGAGCATCTCTCCCCACAGGCCGGCCATGGAGTCGGCCACACGAGTCTCCTGATTCCTAGTTCAGGCCTGGACCACAGGTTGTTTTGTTTTGTTTTGTTTTATTTAAACATGTTAAAGTATATCTTAAATACAATATATGTGCATATATATTTATACGGTTCTCTTGTTGCACAAGAAAAATCGTATTTAGAAAGAAGGTAAAAATAACCTGAGAAGGAAAACAAAAATGCGAGCAAACAACAACGGAAAGAATGAAACGCTATGTTGTGGTCCACACTCATTTCCCAGTGTAGAACACTGGTTTTGTAAGACCATGACTTTCCTGGTCCTGACGCAGGTCTATGATTTTCTGGTGTCGTCAATGTTGACCCCTCAGCTAAGCTAGTCAAGAACTTAATTCCTCCTGATCCTCTCTTCTCAAGAAGGATAGATTTGGGGCTTGGGAAAAGAGAGAATGGCTTTGGAATTCCCCCTTCTTGCTGGGAATTGTTGGTGGAGGCTCTGAGGGGCTTCCCAGGAACTCTGGGAAAGAGGAAAAGGCTAGATTGTTTTGATCTGCAACTTCTGCTGAAACACGCTCAAAGCAAACTTTCTGGGAAGAAGGCTTCTTCGTAATTCCCAGGAAAGCTCAGGACCAGGGCTTGGCCCCACCTCTGCTGAACGCCATACTGTTGGGCTCATCTGGTTCTAGAGGGGTCTCTAGCCATTCCATGGCCCCACTCCTCAGGTTACTGACGGCTCATCACTCTTGGATCGAGTCACCAGTCTACTGGAGGTCTGCACTTTGAAAAGAAAGAAAGAAAAAATAGAGTTTCCCAGGGGAACTGTGTTCAGAAATGAAAGAAATATCCAAAACAAAAGCATCAAGGAGAAGATGGATCTACTTTTTGGGTATAGACTCCTTTTCCGAACAGCAAAGGATTGTGGTTGGACTAGGCTGGATTTGAGGTTCTTGCTGCTCCTCTATGAAGAGGGAATAAATAACAGGAGAGAATACGGACAAGGGAAATGCTGGGTGTTTGGGGGATAGCTTGTACGTAAAAGTCTTCATAATTTTCATAATGTAAAGGTTTCAAACCCCAGCATAAGTTTTCTCTCCAATCTTGTCTCATATCCTTATGTCCCAGACAAACTGGATTTACATTTACATTGTCCTTAAATCACAGAGCACTTTCCTAACCTCCAAGTGAATCACCGATGCTTTCAACCTTTTAGAGGGCGATAGAATGGCGCAGTGGTAAGCATTAATGGATCTGCATCTACGTTCTGGTTCCGTCTCACACGTGTGGTCTTTGGGCTCTGAGCTTGTCATGGCAATTTTGGGGGCCTCAGTTTCCCCCTCTCTGGTCCCTTTTAGTTCCCATCTACAACCCTATCTGGTGATCCCCTAGTAAACTCCCTGTAACAGGGGCTAGGCAGAAGTATCAGATCAGAATAATCTAAAAGGGAATCATCCAGTTATTTTTCAGTCCTGTCCCACAATGTTTTACCCCATTTGAGGTATTCTTGGCGGAGATCCTGATCTGATTTGCTATTTCCTTCTCTAGCTCATTTTACAGTTGAAGAAACTGAGGCAAACAGGTTAAGTGACTTGCTCAGGGTCACACAGCTAGGAAGTATCTGAGGTCAGATTTACTTTCAAGATGAATCTTCCTGTCTCTGGGCTTAGCACTCTATCTGCTGAACCACCTACCTGCCTTTTTAAAAGGGAAAGTCAGAGCCTGAATCGATCATACTCAGATGGTAGAATTTCAGGCACTGAGCAGTTGGGAGAGAAATAATGTACTAAGTAATGTGAGTTGTTACTTTTCATTATGATTACGGTAGAGCAGAAAGCTTGCCGAGCCATCCCTTAGATCACACCAGGTAAAGGGCTGCCCACTTTGCTGACTTTTCATTGCCTCAGTCTCTACTGAAGGCTTTGTGTAATGTTCTTTAGCTAGCAATTTCCCCCCAAAAGTCAAGAGTGATGCTCTCCTATGGAGAGACATGGTGACAGATGAACTGAGACTTCACCGGCGCCATATGTAGCCAGGATTGGAATAGGGACCTTCCCCTTCTCTCCCCCATCACGGGAGGTCTGAAATGTCTCAAAGGACTCCTTATAGACTCAACAATAGCCTTTTCTTAACCCAGATCCAGAAAAGTGGATTTCTGAAGGATTATCGGGGGACGGTTTCCCGTAAACGTGTGACATCTTGGTTGACTGGTGCAGTTTCCAGGAGTGGGGGCTGGGAAAGAGCCACAGCAGCTATTGCAAAAATCAGAGCTATTTGGGGAATCTTGGCTGGGAGACAGTGCAAAGGTAAGAACTTAGGTCTCGTCAATCTAATCGAATTGTTTCCTTCTTGGTGGGTCACCAGAGTCCGCCGGCTTTGAAGACATGACCGGGAGACCATAAATCATGGCTAAAGGAGACAGAATTTGTACTGATATTAAAACACACCCAAACCTCCGTGTCAAAGAATGACAGATACCTGAATAATAAGCTCCATTTTTTTCAGGAGACATCCTGTTGGAGGTGGGGGTGGGGGTGACGGTGACATTTTGGACTCGTATTTGCTGGCCAAAGTCTACTCCAAGGCAAACAAGACAGCTCATTCCACACATTTCTAATACCGGGAGCGCCCTGTCCGTTCAGTCTTCCTGGGCTGAAACCCAATGTCATTTCATCTATTTTTCCTCTTTATCTCTTGTAGGGGGGAAGGGAGGACAGGGAACAGAGATTAGCTGGAGTCCTAATTAAGAATTTTGGTGCCTGGACCCAGTAGAATGAACTTTATCCTCAGTTTGATCAATCATTTCTTAAGAGCCTACTGGGTTATGTTGGACTACTTGCCATTTAGGGGAGGGCGTGGGGGAAGGGAGAGGAAATTTGGAACACAAGGTTTTGCAAGGACTAATGTTGAAGAACTGTCCATGCATATGTTTGGAAAAATAAAAAGCCCTTAATAAAGAAAAAAATTGTGAATCTCAAAAAAAAAAAAAAAAAAAAAAAAAAAAAAGAGGCTACTATGTGCCTGACACTGTCCCAGGTGCTGGAGATATAATGAAGTGGTCTTTCCTCTCAAGGTGCTGACCTTGTAATGGGGAAGACAGCAAACACATACACAAATATATGCAGACTAAATAAAACTAGAATAAAGACAAAAAAAAAAAAAAAACCAAAAACCCAAGGTAGTCATATACATGCTAGCTAGAGAAAGAGGGGAGTTCCAGAATTTCACATTATCCTACAACTACTTAACGGTAGCTAGGAGCCGAAGTGGAGAACTAGGCTTAGAAAACTCATCTTCATGAGTTCAGATCTCAGACATTTTCTAGCTGTGTGACCCAAAGCAAGACACTTAGCCTTGTTTGCCTCAGTTTCCTTATCTGTGACCTGCCTGAGTTTTCTCATCTGCAAGATGAGTTGGAGAAAGAAATGGCAAACCGTTCCAGTATCTTTGCTAAGAAAAGCCCCCAAGGGATCACTAAGTCAGACACAACTGAAAGACTCAAACAACATAACTATGTAAATGTTCTTTTGAGTTCTGGTAGTCAGTGGATTTTAAAGATTAATAAAAATTTTTTAAATTTACAATTAAAATTAAGAATAACTTTTTAAAAAATTAAAAATAAAATAATTTAAAATTAAAAATTTAAATAAGAATTTTAAAATTAAAATGAATGAATGACATTTACATTGACATCTTGTCTAAAGTACTATAATAATTTGTAAAAGGAAATGATCTTGAGGATTTATGTAGCAGGCTTAGGGAGAAGTGGATTTCAAGCTGTTTCTTCAAAGGAAGCATTCTGTGAGATTGAGGCGAAGCGGGCGTGTTTTCCAGGCATGAAAGGCACGAAAATGGGAGAGAGTATGCCCTGTATGAGGAGCAGAGGACAGACGAGTTTGGCAGGATTGCGGAGTGCAGGACATCAGTTAACGTACATTGACAAGAACAGAAAGTGTCTTGAAAGGGTAGTTTGAGGCCAGATTGTGAAGAGCATTAAAGGAAGATAGAGAGGGTCCCCTGTGATCCTAGGGACCATAGCCTAGGGCCACTGGAGTTTTCCTGAGTAAGGGACTGGTGATCATTTGCGTCAGATGTAAGGAAAATCACTTTAATCATTCAAGGGGAAAGGGAAGTGTACCCTTGTGTGAGGGCACTGGGACTCTGCCACCAGGCTGCCCCTGGGTTAGCAGGCAGAAGTACAGAGGCTGAGAATGGGAGGAATTCACAGTAGCTAGGCTATCCAGAAGCTTCCCAGGTAAACTAATTATTCTTATGCATTGAAAAAAAAATTTTTTTTTCTATGCTGCTGAAGCAATGACTATTTTTTTCCCCAATAGTTTTTAAATAAACATCCTAGACAAAGCTCTGGTTGCCCACCCTAGTTACATCTCTGGGGACGCAGATTTTTTAAGGAGGTTTTTGCATTGGACTTTTTCTCTCCTGAAGACATTGGCAGAGGAAATGGTGGTTTGGAGTCCAGAATGCTTCTGTGCCACAAAGCCAGAGCTCTGTCCTGTGTGCAGCCTGAAAAGTGCATCGTGGCATTCTTTTGTGGGGTTGAAAAAACAAACCAAGCCCACATATAAATCTCACAAGGGAAGGAGAGCAAAGGAAAGTGGGAGGGGTAGGACTGGCTCCTGCCAGAAGGTTTTCTTGGTCTTTCTGGCCAAGATTAAGAACACAGGATTAGGCATCTAGAAAAGCAGATCTTTCAGGGATGGCAAAGTCAAGGGAAGTGCTCTGTGCTGGGAGCAACGGTCACCGCCTGAGTTTCCGTTGCCATGGCCCAGAGGCTGGTGAGTCTCTGCCAAAGGGAGCCAATCTATTCTGAGCATGTGTGACAGTTCCCTCAGCCAACTGGACCACTCGGGAGCTGGGCGTTGTGGGTGAATGAAATTTCAGGTTAATTTAGCATTACCCAGAAATCCCTTTTTGTTCAAACCTTGCTGTGGAGAGGCTTTCTCTAGTGTCTTTTCTAATTCTAAACATCTTGAATTTTATGAACTCTTGTTGTATATTTATGTGTCCCAATGTGTGAGCACACATTTTAGTAAGATAAGTTGAGTATAAAGGGCAGCTAGATGGTGCAGTGGGTAGAGAAAGACAGGAGGACCTGAGATCAAATCCAGCTTCAGATACTTAATACTGACCCTGAGCTAATCATCATTGCTTTGCAGAAAGAAAGAAGGAAGAAAGAAAGGAAGGAAGGAAGGAAGAAAGAAAGAAAAAAAGAAAGAAAGAAAGAAAGAGAAAGATAAAAAAGAGAAAGAAAGAAAGAAAAAGAAAGAGACTGAGAGAGAAAGAAAGAAAGAAAAAGAGAAAGAAACAAAGAGAAAGAAAGAGAAAGGAAAAAAGAGACAGAGAGAGAAAGAAAGAGAGAAAAAGAAAAAGAAAGAAAGAGAAAGGAAAAAAGAGACAGAGAGAGAAAGAAAAAAGAGAGAAAGAGAAAGAAAGAAAGAAAAAGAAAGAGACAGAGAGAGAAAGAAAGAAAGAAAGAAAAAGAAAGAGAAACAAAGAGAAAGAAAAAAAGAGACAGAGAGAGAAAGAAAGAAAGAAAAAGAAAGAGAAAGAAAGAAAGAAAAAGAAAGAGAAAGAAAGAAAGAAAAAGAAAGAAAGAAAGAAAGTACAAAGAAACAAAGAAAGAAAAAGGAAAGAAAGAAAATGGAGGGAGAGAGGGAGGGATAAGTATCTGCTATGTGCCAGGTACTGGACTTAAGTCCTGAGACTACAAAGATAGGAATAAAAAAAAATCCCTGCCTTCAAGAAGCTTCCATTTTATGTGGGAAGATATCATGTATGTGTGTATCTATATATACACTCATATATACATATATATACCTATGTATATATGTATGTATATATCTTGTTTTTCCAGATAGGATGTGCGCACACACACACACACACACACACACACACACACACTCATAGACATACATATATTTGATTGTTTTGGTCATGTCCCCCTCTTATTATGAGGTTTTCTTGGCAAAGATTAACTGCGGTCTGCCTCAGTTTCCTGTAAAATGGAAATTATAAGTGGCACCTCTATCCCAGAGTTGTGAGAATAAGATAAAACATTTTGTAAAGCTTAAATCTATCTCCCTTATGTGTGAGCTATTACTATGATATTCAAAATATTTACAAACAAATACAAATTAATTTGGGGCTGGGGGAGGATGGAGACACTAGGGGCTGGGGAGGTTAGAACAGATGTGGGTTGGAAGGGGGCGACGTCTGAGGTGAGTTTTGAAGGAAATCTGGGCTTTGGGGGATTCAGACATAAGCAGTCTTTGTCTAGCACTGGAGGAAATGGAGGGGCAGGATCCAGGAGTCAGACTGAATGGGGACAGACCCCAGAAGTTTCTCTTTGTGAATAAATGCCCTGTCTCAGCTTATTTTTCACTTTTCTTTTCCTGAAGTCAAGTGTAGACAAAGAACGCTAATTAACCAGAGGAACAGTAAACAGAAATTCAGAGTTTCTTCCTGGGGCTTTCTGGGAGGAATGATAAGCCTAAAAAAATGTTAAAAATCTTGCGAAGGGAAGTTCTCAGAGACTTAATTGGGAAGGAGCATCTGAACTCAAGGGGAGGGGGTAGGGAGAAAAGGCGAGCTCCCCCATCAGCCACACTGACCCAGCCACTGGCCCCCTTGCAGCTGGCTGGGGCCCAGAGATTGATATTATATTTTACATCAAACCTTTTTTTTTTTTTTTTAAATAACACACTCTTTATTCCCCCAAAACCCTCTCCCCCCCAAGGGCCTGATTTTGGGGTGCCATCCTCGGTGTCCCACTCCCGCCCTTAGCCTCTTTCTTGGACAGAAGGGAGTTGGGAATAACTTCTTGGGTGCACAGTTCCTAACCCCTGGATCAGCAGTGGACAACCTCCGGGCCTAGTCTCACCCCAGGGACGTGGGGTTGGCCAGTGTGAGGGAACTGTAAGGGAGCCAACACCTCAAGAGGCCAGCAGGAAAATCAGCTTCTTGTGTGCTCTGGGCAACGCCCTCCTGCTTCATGACTAGCCTTGAATGACCACCTCTGTCTATGGGTCAGAGAATTAGACCTGGAAGTCAGTTCAAAGGTCACGGAGGAAGGGGAGGTTGAGAGGTAGGGACCAAGATTTGAATCTTTTTGACTTCAAATCCAATATCGTTTCATTTGTGCCTTAAATTAGGAAAATCTAATGATGTTAATGGAAGGAGCTGATAAGACACTGAACTAAAATTTGACAGGTAGGATTTGGAGATTTTTTTTTTTTTTTTTTTTGATAAGTAATAGAACTTGCCTCAGATCATATTATCTGAAGCTGAATTTGAACTCAGGTCCTCCTGACTATAGGCTCACTCCTTTATCCACTATAGCACCACCTCGCTGCCCTGCCTAGAGATGTTCTTATAGAAAAAAATCCACCCCATTATTCTAGGAGACTGAAGAACTTTGGGTAATCTGATGAAAAAAGAGCCCCTGGAGTTCTTGGGACCCTTCTGAAAAAGTATTATTTCACGTGTAATATTATTAGCTGTGGGCAGCTGGGTAGAGTATGGACTCTGGAGATAGGAAGACTCTATGTGAGTTCAAATCTGGCTTCATATACTTCCCTCCTGTGTGATCTTGGGCAAGTCACTTAACCCCCGCTCACCTCACTTTCTGTATGTGTAAAATGAGCTGGAGAAGGAAATGACACATCAGAGTCTTTTCCAAGAAAACTCCAAATGGAAGAGTTGGACATGACGGAAACGACTGAACAAAAACAATCAACTACTATGTGCCAGGTGATAGGCAATGGGCACATGAAGACAAAAAGGAACCGGTTCTCGCCCTGAAGGAGTTTACCCTTGGGATCATGTATTCATATCTGGGTATAACAACTCACAGGATGAAATTGGCTGGCTAGAAATCCCCCTTTGGAAACCGAGGAAACTAGTGATCAGTCCTTGCATGGGGGTACCTGTGTTTCCATAAGTAAATACAAAATAGACAATTCTTGAGAAGACGGGATGATAGCATTTGTTTTTTCTGTTTTTAAATTATTTATTAGCATTCATTAAATTTTATTTTTGCATTTCAATTTTTTTCTCTCCTTCACATCAGTAGAGAAAACAAGCAATATAATAACAATTATTCATGTGAAAAAAATGTTTCAGTATTGCGAATGTTGCAAAAATAAACCACAAAATAAAAAACAAGAAACATAAAGTTTAAAAAATTGTTTCACTTTGCTCTCAGAGCTCATCACCTCTTTCTTTTTAAAAAAAATTAATTAATTAATTTTTACAAAAATTTTATACAGAGGTAATTTTCCAGCATTGACAATTGCAAAACCTTTTGTTCCAATTTTTCTCCTCCTTCCTCCCACCCCTTCCCCAGATGGCAGATTGACCAATACATGTTAAATATGCTAAAGTATAAGTTAAATACAATCTATGTATACATGTCCAAACAGCTATTTTGCTGTACAAAAAGAATCGGACTTTGAAACAGTCACCACCTCTCTTTCTAGAGATTGATAATCTTTTGGAATTGTCTTGATTAGACTAGCTAATCCTTTCCTAGTTGCTCATCCTTATGATATTATTGTTTATATATTGTTGTCCTGATTCTGCTCCCTTCGCTTTGCATTAGTTCATACCCAGGTTTTTCTGAAATCATCCCTCTGATCATTTCCTACAGCCTCCTTTCTTACTAGAAAACAAGCCTTTGCAAACATATAATACAATTTGTTCAGCCATTCCCCAGTTGATGAACATGCCCTTGATTTCCAGTTCTTTGCAACCACAAAAAGAGCTGCTATATATATATATATTTTATATATATATATATATAATATATATATATATATAAAAATATATATATAAAATATATATAAAAAATATATATAAATATATATAAATATATAAAAATATATAAAATATATATATAAAATATATATATAAAATATATATAAAAATATATATAAAAATATATATATAAAATATATATTTAAAAAAATATATATATATTTATATATATATATATTTTATGTAGATAGGTCCTTTTCTGCTTTACTTTGATGTCTTTGGAATACAGACTGGGCAGCGATACTGTATTACTGAGTCAAAGTGTATGCAGTTTTATAGCCCTTGAGGCAGAGTTCCAAATTCCTTTCCAGAAGGGTTGGATCAGTTCACAACTCCATGAACAATGTATGCGGTTTTATTTTTCCATATCCCCACCCGTATTTGTCATTTTCCTTTTCTATTATTTTAGCCAATCTGATGGGTACCTCAGAGTTGTTTTAATTTGCACTCCTCTAATAGTGCTTTAGAGCATTTTTTAATATGATTGGAGAGCTTTGATTTCTTTTTCTGAGAACTGCCTGTTTATATTCTGTCCATATTTAAATCAATTGGGGAATGGCCCTTATTTTTTATAAATTCTGCTCAGTTCCCTACACACTTGAAAAAAAAGACTTTTATCAGAGAAATTTGCAGAAAAATTTCCCTCCAGCTTCCTGCTTCCCTTCTAATTTTGGCTCCTTTGGTTTTGTTTGATGATAACAATTTTCTGGAACAACTCCTGGGGAGTAAAAGATGACCTAATGCCCCCTTGCTCTAAGGGCCTGGGAAGTCCAGCTGGGTAACCTGTGCGTAAGCCCAAAAGCAGTCCCTCCGCCTCAGGGGGCCAAGCAATCTGTCCCACCCCAGCAGAAGGAGCTTCCGGGACATTCCTCAGCAAAGGTCTCTTATTTGTTGGGTTTTTTTTCCTTGACAGGGTGTGGACGCCATCAAGTCCTGAGTAAGAAGACACAGACCCTCCCAGGGTGAGGCCCCTGGTTAATAGTACTGAGTGTATGGGAACTGAAGGCAGAAGGATTCATTTTCTATCTCATGGAGGGCCTGGGGTCACTCTCCAGCTGGGGGCCTTCTTTCCCTTTTTGGGCCTCTTTTATTTGATTGGACTATATGACTTTTAAGACCCCTTCTAGCTCAGTTTCCCCTCCTTTCCATGTCAGGTAGCAATTATCTTCTCCTGGGTCCTTTTCATATTTTATTTCGTATTTTAATTTACTTGTGCATCATAAGCCTTGTTAGACGGTCAGCTCCCAAGGGGAAGGCTTTTATTTCTAACCCTTGTATCTTTTATGGAAGGTTCAAGGGACTTTGCATGCACAGTGGGTGCTTGATAATCTGTTAATGGATCACAGGAGCATAGAACCTTAAAACATGAGTCCAACCCCTTCATTCTATAGATGAAAGTGTTTTAAGTGACTTGCCCAGGATTATACAGCTATTGCGTGTCAGGGCAGGATTTGAATCCAGACCTTCCTGGTTCCAGGTCCATCTGGCTTTGACCCCAAAGGACTTGGGTTCAAGTCTCATCTTTGCCATGTCCTGGCTACTAGATTCAGATTCTTTCTCTGGCCCGTCCTGGTGGTGTGACCTTAAACAAGTCAATTTCTTATTGTTCCAGGGAACTATCTGAGGTTTTAAAGTACACAGAAGGTGCAGACCTTCATTTGTAGATGTGGGCAGAGTGAGTTTTTCCACCACTTATATCAGGGTCCAGTTTAAAAAAAAATTGAATATTGATTATTGTTGAATTAAATTGAATTTCTTCTACGTCAAATCAAATCAATAAGCACTTATTAAGCACTTACTGTGTGCCAAGCACTATGCTAAATAACAGAGGTACAGAGAAAGGTGAAAATATGGTCTCTGTTCTCAAAGAGCTTTCATTTCTTTCTTTCTTTCTTTCTTTCTTTCTTTCTTTCTTTCTTTCTTTCTTTCTTTCTTTCTTTCTTTCTTTCTTTCTTTCTTTCTTTCTTTCTTTCTTTCTTTCTTTCTTTCTTCCTTCCTTCCTTCCTTCCTTCCTTCCTTCCTTCCTTCCTTCCTTCCTTCCTTCCTCCCTCCCTCTTTCTCTCTTTCTCTTTCTCTCTCTCTCTCTCTCTCTCTCTCTCTCTCTCTCTCTCTCTCTCTCTCTCTCTCTCTCTCTCTCTCTCTTACCTTTTTTTTGCTGAGGCAGTTGGGGTTAAGTGACTTGCCCAGAGTCATACAGCTAAGTGTGGGAGACCAGATTTGAACTCAGATCCTCGTGCCTTCAGGGCTGGTGCTCTATCCACTGTACCAACTAGCTGGCCCAGCTTCCATTCTAAGGGACAGAATTCTTGTTCTGGAGAGTTTTCTGAAGTCTCCATCCCTATAGCAACCATGTCTGATCACACACACACACACACACACACACACACACACACACACACACACACACACAGGGTGGGATGGTGCACAGATGAGCCATCAACATGCAAGGCTTTGCCCACAGATGAAATCTTGAGGTTTCAGTTGCTGTGATCATTTCCACTCTAAGGGAGATCTATGGCAATTTTAATCTTCAAGAGTGTGAAGATCACAGAGCAATGTGTATTAAGAATCAATCAATTTAAAAAACAAAGAAGAATCAACAGCGAAAGAGACACTCATTTGTGGGACCAGGTCCAGAGCAAAGAGCTGGAAGACACGAGGCTGCAAGGGTCCAAATAACAGGGCCGGGGATGAGTCACTGAAAGAACACAGAGCCGTAGGACAGCCGGATTTGGGGGTTTTCGTTAACCAGGAAGACCGCGCAGAACGGATAGAGGGGAATGGAACATCAACATCGGGGTGAAATGGCTACTTGCTCACAGAGTGAGCAGGCCGTACATTGAGTAGCGGGCTCTGGTCTCCATGGGTCTGCCTTGCTGTCCACACAACAAACCTAGGTTAACTGTTTGAGGTTTCTGACAAGGGGAGGTGGCAGGAAGCCTTCATTCTGCCTCCCTGGTTAACTGAAAAAGGCGGAGGCTGTGGGAAGGTCCTGGAACAGGAGGATGCTGCTAGGAGGCAAGTCCTCGAACCTGACAGGGTCAGGCATCTGATGGGAGAGTGAATCTGTAGCTGAAGGTTTTATTGAAATTTGAATAACTTAATGGGTATGGGTAATGAACAGTGACACTGGCTGTTTTCTGGCTAATCAAAAAAATAAAAAACAATCCTGGGGGCAGTTAGATGGTGCAGTGAACAGAGCATGAGTTCTAAAGTCTGGACTGCTGCTGACATTTAACACTTTCTGTGTGGCCCTGGGCAAGTCACTTAACTCCATTTCCCTTGCAAAAGCAAAACAAGACAATCCTGTTGTGATCTTATGCAAAAATAGAAACAATAGCAGTTTTTCCTTTAAAATTCTCCAAGTGTCACCAGGGACGGTAACATAGTTCAGGTGCTAAATGCCTTTAATTTGAATTTCTTTTACAAACTTATGAATTGGGGGGTGGGTGGCATCTATGTAGTGCAGTGGATAGAGCATTGGCCCTAAAGTCAGGAGGACCTGAGTTCTAATCTGACCTCAAACATTTAACACTTCCTGGCTGTGTGACCCTGGACAAGTCACTTTAGCCCAATTGCCTCAGCAAACAAAACAAAAACCAAACTTATGAATAGGTGGACATTAAAAAAAATTTTTTTTTTTTGCAGACTAGATTAAGAAAAGTATAACAAAACATTTCTTTCTGAATTAAAAAGACTGAGTAAATAATATCACATAGGGTGAGAGTTCTGCTCACCCTGCAGGGCCACACTGTGCTTCTCTTCCCAGGTGAGCAGCTCTTTTGCTTCCTATCACCCACTGAAAAAGGGTCACCTCTCTGTTATTATTTTGAAAAGCAGAATGAGAAAAGGCTGTTTTTTGAACCACAGGAGCCGGGTTTGAATCCTGCCAGCTTCATGCTGCCAGGATGACTTTCACTACATCTTCTTCTTTCTCTGGGCCTCAGTTTCCCCATCTGTCTGAGGTTGGCAGAGAAGTTGCCAACCTGCCTTTGTAGACGTGGGCTGTTTTCCAATCTGGGCCTCATTTTTCTGCTCTGTGACAAAAATGGGTTGGACTAGATGGGGAAATCTGGGCTGGAGTGCTATGGATAGATTTCAAGGTCTCTGTGAATGGGAAGGGGGAAAGAAAATCACACCTTGGCTGTTTTCACTAAGACAATTTTAGCATTTCCTTCAGTCATTGACAAACATCAGTGTGAGAGGAGTTCCATGGCCTTGACCAGCCAACCCAAAGGTCATCACACGCACAGTCAAGAACTTCAGACCAGGTGATTTCTGAGGTCCCTCCCAGGTTGTTCTCTGGGGTCCTGGATGGCAGCAGCTCTCAACGTGTGGCCTGGAGACTTCTGGGGCTCCATGCAAAGCTATTTTCCTAATAGTAAGAAATGTTAATGTTAAATGTTAATTTAATTGATTTAAGATAATTTTATAAAGATATGGGACTGCTTTGCCATTTCTTTCTCCTGTGGATTGAAGAAAGTGGATTTTCCAGGGTCACATTGCAAGTTAGTGTCTGAGATCACATTTGAACTCAGATCTTCCTGACTCCAAGCCCAATGTTTGAACCATTGAGCAGTCTGTCTGTCTCTTAAATGTACATAAAGAGAGAGAGAGAGAGAGAGAGAGAGAGAGAGAGACAGAGATAGAGAGACAGACAGAGACACATAAATAGAAAAAGACACACACACACACAGAGAAAGAAGAGATAGAGAGAGACAGCCAGAGAGGGAGAAAGAAAGAGAGAGAAGAGAGAGCAAGAAAAAGTGTGTGTGTTCCAAATAAACAAAAGCTCTATGCTTTGTCCTCAATAATTATTAAGATTATAAAGGGGTCTTCAGACCAAGCAGTCTGAGAATCACTGCGCTGTATATTATTAAATTCTGTGGAAAATGAGTTATTATCGCAAGAACATATTTTGTAGATCAGTGTTCAGGCTAAGATAGATCTCCTCTTGGATGCCGCCTGAGAGAACTTGGCCAGCTCATCACAGGCTTATCTCTGAAAAGGTGGGGCCCACAATCTGCATCCTGAAGGCAGCCTTAACTTGAGGTTTCTGGAAACCCCAAATATGAAGAAACAGCTCTGAGGAGTGTGGATCTGAGCCCCGCAGAGGGCCGGAGTCCCCTTTCCCTAACAGTTAAAAGCAAGAGGTTGGCATTTAAAGCATTTGATCAGCGTTTATTTTTACATCTGTCCTTCCTTTCCTTTTTGGCATCTACCTGCCTGATGTTTGTGAATGTGGGAGTCCAGGCTGTTGGAAGCTGCCGCTCTGTTTATGTTTTCTTGGAAGAAGTTTATTTTCTGCAGTTCTCCCTACTGTGGCTGAAGGGGTTGTTTAAAATTTTGACATTACCGCAATTCAGTCCAATTCAACAAACACAGAGAAATGTTGTCACCTCTTGGGCAGCAGGATGAAAGGCCCGCAGGACTTCAGAACTGGCAAAGACTGGAAAGGATTGGTCTCTGCTGAGGTACCAGCATCCCCCTAGTCACTCTGGGTGAAATCTTGAGAGTCACTTAAACATAATTTTCTTTTTTCTTATAAATAAACATGAATATTTCCAAATACAGAGAATAAAAAAAATGTCCTTTGTACAAGTGGAGGATCATGGGCGTGGAATATTGTTTGTACAATTAGACTTGGCAGATATGTCAGTTGTTTTGATAAAATGCCTTTTTTTTCTCATTCATTTTTAATCTTTGTCACTGAGTGTACAATACAGCTTGTACAATCAGACATGGCAGATATGTGAGTTGGTTTTGCCTTTTTTTTCTCATTCATTTTTAATCTTTGTTACAAGGGATGGAAGAAAAATATTTGGAAATGAAGGAAAATGATGTAAGACAAATGATAACAAGAGAGAGTGAGAGAGTAAGAGAGAAAGAAAGAGAAAGAGAAAGAAAGAGAGACAGAGACAGAGACAGAGAGAGAGAGACTGAGAGAGAGACAGAGAGAGAGAGAGAGCAGTGAGTAACTTAGAATCACAAAAGTTGTAGGCATTGTCTATATTGTTTTCTTGGTTGTGCTGACTTCACACAGCATCAATTCCTAGAAATTGCTCATATTATTTCCTTTTTTTAAAATTTCTTTTTTTAATTTTATAATTATAAATTTTTTGACAGTACATATGCATGAGGAATTTTTAAAAAAACATTATCCCTTATATTCATTTTTCCAGATTTTCCCCTCCCTCCATCCACTCCCTCCCCCCGATGACAGGTAATCCCATACATTTTACATGTGTTACAATATAACCTAGATACAATATATGTGTGTAAATACCATTTTCTTGTTGCACATTAAGTATTAGCTTCCGAAGGTATAAGTAACCTGGGTAGATAGACAGTAGTGCTAACAATTTACATTCGCTTCCCAGTGTTCCTTCTCTGGGTGTAGTTATTTCTGTCCATCATTGATCAACTGGAAGTGAATTAGATCTTCTTTATGTTGAAGATTTCCACTTCCATCAGAATACATCTCCATACAGTATTGTTGTTGAAGTGTATACTGATCCCCTAGTTCTACTCGTTTCACTCAGCATCAGTTGATGTAAGTCTCTCCAAACCTTTCTGTATTCCCCCGTTGGTCATTTCTTACAGAACAATAATATTCCATAACATTCATATACCATAATTTACCCAACCATTCTCCAATTGATGGACATCCATTCAACTTCCAGTTTCTGGCCACTACGTAAAGAGCTGCCACAAACATTTTGGCACATACAGGTCCCTTTCCTCTCTTTAGTATTTCTTTGGGATATAAGCCCAATAGCAGCAATGCTGGGTCAAAGGTTATGCACAGTTTGACAACTTTTTGGGCATAGTTCCAAATTGCTCTCCAGAATGGCTGGATTCTTTCACAACTCCACCAGCAATGTATTAGTGTCCCAGTTCTCCCACATCCCCTCCAACATTCATCATTATTTGTTCCTGTTATCATAGCCAATCTGACAGGTGTGTAGTGGTATCTCAGAGTTGTCTTAATTTGCATTTCTCTGATCAGTAGTGATTTGGAACACTCTTTCATATGAGTGGAAATAATTTCAATTTCACCATCTGAGAATTGTCTGTTCATATCCTTTGACCATTTATTAATTGAAGAATGGTTTGATTTCTTATAAATCAGGGTCAGTTCTCTATATATTTTGGAAATGAGACCTTTATTAGAACCTTTAACTGTAAAAAATATTTTCCCAATTTGTTACTTCCCTTTTAATCTTGTTTGCATTAGTATTGTTTGTACAGAAACTTTTTAATTTGATGTAATCAAAATCTTCTATTTTGTGATCAATAATGATCTCTAATTTTCCTCTGGTCATAAATTCCTTCCTCCTCCACAGGTCTGAGAGGTAGACTATCCTCTGTTCCTCTAATCTATGATCTCATTCTTCATGCCTAAATCATGGACCATTTTGAGCTTATCTTGGTATATGGTGTTAAGTGTGGATCCATATCTAATTTCTGCCATGCTCATAATATTTCTTATGCTGAAGTAATATTTCATTACATTCATGTGATATAATTTGTTTAATTCTTATTCTTCCAAATAATATGTCAGCATCACAAAATACCAAAGGACAGATCAGAGAAGACAAGTCATCACCATCATCACTACCTCATCATCATCATCATCATCATCATCATCATATCATCATCATCAGCAGAAGCAGCATATGCTTTTATTAAGCACCTACTATATGCCAGGCATTGAGCTAAACACTGAGGATCCTGGGAAGGACAAAAATCCCTGCCCTGAAAGAGCTCAGAGCAAGATGCAAACAGTTGTGCACAGTGTGTAAATAGGGCGTGTTTTTAGAGGCTGGGCCCAGCCCTGGTGGATGGGAGAGGATTGAGAAAGATCTGAAGTTGGGCTGGAAGTTTAGGCTGGAAGGGAGCCTGGGATGGAGGAGTGGGAGCATTCTAAGTAGAGAGCATAGTGAGAAAGCACAAAGTGGGGAGCTGAATGTCGGGAAGGCTGCTGTAGCTGCTTTGTAGCACATGAAGAAGGGAGGAAAGTGTAAAAAGGCTGAAAAGGCTGGAAGGAGCCACGTTTTAAGGGGCTTTAAAAGCCAAACAGAAGCTTTTTTCTTTGAAGATGGAGGTAATAAGGAGCCTCTGGGGTTTGTTGAGCAGAGGCCTGTGCCCCTCCAGATGACTTTGGCAGGGGTATGGAGGATGTACTGAGAGTGGGAAGAGATCTGAGTAAGGGCTTAGGCAGTGGTCTGGACATGAGGTGATAAGGGCCTGCCTCCGGATGCGGGCTGTGTGATAGAAATGGGAAAACAGGTACATAGAAGAGAGACATTGTGACAAAACAAACACAAAGACATGGCAATATGTTGGATACGTGGGGAAAGGCATGGAGGGCGAATCCAAGATTATGAGCCCAGGTGACTGGGAGGATGCGGGGGATGCAATTAGCAGGAAGTCTGAGGGGGAAATAAGAGAGTTCTGATTTGGAAATGTTGAGTTTGAGCTGTCTACAAGACATGTAGCTCAACATGGCCAGTGGACTGTTGGTGATCAGAAAAGAGAGGGCTGGATAAAGATCTAAGAATCATATGCAGAGAGATCATTATTGAATTCATGGGAGCTGATGAGTTTGCCAAGCCAACAGAGAGAAAAGACAGAGCCTTAGGGGACACCCACCATGAGTGAGCATTCCTCATGAACTTTCAGGAACTGAAAAGGAGCTGTCAGGTGAGTAGGAGGAAAAGCAGGGAAGAGGAGAATCTTTTTTCTTCCTCTTCCTCCTCCTCCTTCTCTTATTACTACATTATTTAAAAAAAATTTTTTTTCTTTTAGCTTTTTATTTAGAAGGCATATGCCTGGGTAATTTTTCAGCATTGACCTTGCACTCACTTCAGTTCCAACTATTCCCTTCCTTCCCCCACCCCCTCCCCTAGATGGCAGGTAGAACAATACATGTTAAATATATTAAAGTATATGTTAAACACAATACATGTGTACATGTCCAAACAGTTCTTTTGCTGCACTAGGAAAATTGGACTTAAAAATAAGGTAAAAATAACCTGAGAAGGAAATCAAAAATTCAGGGGGACAAAAATGGAGTGGAAATGCTATTTAGTGGTTCACTCTTATTTCCCAGAGTTCTTTCTCTGGGTGTAGCTGGTTCAGTTCATTACTGCTCTGTTGGAACTGATTTGAATCTTCTCATTGTTGGAGTGGGCCACAGTCCATCAGAATTGATCTTCATACAGTATTGTTGTTGAAGTGTACAACGATCTCCTGGTCCTGCTCATCTCACTCAGCAGAGGAGAATCTTAAAAACCCAGAGAGAGAAGAGGGA
The DNA here is from genome assembly GCF_048593235.1 of Sminthopsis crassicaudata. Classification (NCBI taxonomy): domain Eukaryota; kingdom Metazoa; phylum Chordata; class Mammalia; order Dasyuromorphia; family Dasyuridae; genus Sminthopsis; species Sminthopsis crassicaudata. The sequence continues at coordinate 738,437,227 of NC_133617.1, read as the reverse complement.
GATCCACAGTACGGGGAGGGGGGGGCACTCCAAAGCGTTCCAGAACGCTGAAGACTGAGAAAAGGCCCCTGGCTGCAGCAATCACGAAACCACTGCTGCCTCCGGAAAGAGAAAGTTGAACGTTAAGGTGGGAAAGACCTCTTATAGCTGGACTTTAGAAGGGCCTTTAAAGGCCCGTTCAATCCAACAGCTTCATTTTACAGATGAGGAAACTGAGGCACGAAGTCAGTAGATGAAATGTCCTTTGTGAGTGACAGGGATGGGCAGCCGAGTCTGGAGACGTGCAGATTCCTCTCGTGGGATGACCTTAGACAGGTCACTGAATCTTGGTAAGCGATTGTTTTAATTGAGCCAAGGAGGACTCGAGCCTTCCCTCCCCTCCCCCCTTCTAAATCGTTTGCAAGCTTGTAAACTCCTTTTGGACCGGGACTGGTTTGCTTTTCATCTTATCTCCGGGACCCAGCCTAGAATTGAGAACAGAACCGACGCTTGATTAAGCTTCTGAGACGGAGGAAGGATTCCTAGCCTAGGCCACAGTAGGATTGGGGACTAGATCTCTGATTTCTTGGGGATGAGGGAACTCCCGAGCGAGGAAATTCCCCCAACAAAAGCGCGTTATTTTTGTAGTGGCCCCCGGCACTGAGAGATTAAGGAGTCCGCTCCGAGTCCGGGGGCCGGTCTGTGTCCGAGGCCCACCGGGCCACCCGGCCTCTTCAAACAGCAGGCGCTTACTAAATGCTTGCTGAATAAGTAAGCGGAGTGAATCGGTAGCCCTTGGCACAGGCCGTGGCACAGAGTAGGAGCATAAATGGAGGGAATGGCTGGCACGGGGTCTGGCACACAGGAGGCGCTCAATACATGCTTGTTGAATGGTACGTGAGGGAGCCCATCGCACTTGGCAAAGGCGCCGATCGCTGCTTAGCGGCTGAGCACTCGGGGGGCTGAGGCAGCTCCGAGGTGAAGGAGGCAGCGGGGCTCGCCAAGTCCGGCCGAGTGTGACTCGGCTCAGCTGGGAGCCTCGCCCGGCCGCCCCTGGCGTCCGATCCCCGGGTGCCCAGCGCCGGCAGAGGGGAGGCGTGGCGAGCCCGGGGTCCGATTGGCCTCCGCCGGGGGCGGGGCCGAGCCCCGCGCCGCCAGGTAGCTCGCCGGGGGCGGGGAGGGCGGGGGCGCCGGACGCGGCGGGCCGCAGTGAGCCGGTCCGGGCGGCAGAGGGAGACGGCTGGCCAGCCGAGCACAGGCCCGGAAAGGCGGAGGGAGGAGGGGGAGGAGGAGGAGGAGGGGGAGGAGGGGGAGGAGGAGGGGCCGAGGCGCGCAGCCGGGGAGGGCCGGCGCAGGCGCGGGGCCAGGCAGGACGCACGCCCGGGGCTGCGGGGCAGCAGAGAGCGCCGAGAGCCGAGTCGAGCGGAGCCCCAGAGCCGAGCGGAGCCCGAACAGCCGCAGCCGCCCCAGCATCGCCCCGCCGCGCCCGGCCGCAGAGATGCCCGTGACCGAGAAGGACCTGGCGGACGACGCGCCGTGGAAGAAGATCCAGCAGAACACGTTCACGCGCTGGTGCAACGAGCACCTCAAGTGCGTGAACAAGCGCATCGGCAACCTGCAGACGGACCTGAGCGACGGGCTGCGGCTGATCGCGCTGCTCGAGGTGCTCAGCCAGAAGCGCATGTACCGCAAGTACCACCAGCGGCCTACCTTCCGCCAGATGCAGCTGGAGAACGTGTCCGTGGCGCTCGAGTTCCTGGAGCTGGAGAGCATCAAGCTCGTGTCCATAGGTCGGTGGCCGGGGCCCGGGGGCGGGGCGGCCGAGGCTGGGGGCACCCTCCTCCCTGCGGGGATCTCCCCCATCCCTTCCCCTTCTCGCGCCCCCCAAGCCCGTGATTCGCACTCCGGGGTGCAGGGTGCTCCCCTAGAAGTCGGGTGTATGTGTGTGTGTGTGTGTGCGCGCGCGCTCTGAGGGTGGGTCTGGCTCCGGAACTCTCTGGGGGGGGGTCCAGCTTTCACCCCTGTTCTGGGTCCTTTTTGCTAGGATGGGGGCGTGTAACATGTGTCCTGAGCTCACTTTTTTCTGGGGGACCGAGGGGGGGGGAGGGAGAGGAGTCTGGCCAGGGCTTCTGCAGGAGAGAGGGAGAGGATCTGGGTCCCGTCTCTCAAGTTTCCTTCCCTTGATATAGAGGGGCTGGGGGCGGGGCGGGGGGCTGAGTGGCGGAGGGTGCGGGGCGCCGGACGCCCACGAGCGCGGGTGGCGGGAGGAAGCTGGCTAGCTGCAGGTGAGACCTCGGGCTGGCGGGGGGCATAGCCTCGGGACTATTTCCAAGAAGTGTGGTCGACGCCAGCAGCCCCCGAGGAGAGGACTAACAAGGCTCTCGTACCTCCTCGACGGGTGCGTCTTTCGGGGCGCCGGGGCCCCTGCACCTGCTTGGGCGGCCCAGCTGGCCCCTGCTCACCCCGCTTTCCTGGGGACACCCGCTGGGCCGGCCCCCGGCTTGGGTGGCGTCTGTGCCTAGGAGAAAGGCAGCGCGGTGCCGGGGAGCCGCCGGGGTCCGGCTATTCCTGCGCTTGGTATCTGTCCGATCTAAGCCGTTAAAGCTTCAGTTCCTTTCCGGGATAGAGACTTCCCGGGGCCCCTCGCGTTTCTCTGGGTTTGGGCCTCTGGGTCTTTCCTCAGAGAATTTCTCCTCAGGTGAGGGCTGGCGGAGGGGTGGGGGTGGGGTGATCCACTGACCCCCAAGGGCGGGGAGGGAACCAGATGGCCGTCTGGGCTTGGGAACCTATAGGAAATCTTGCCCGGGGCTCGGCTGAGCTCACCTGGGCCTCTTACCCCTGCAGAATTACCTCAGATGAGTTGAAAAAGAAAGTCCATAGCCCCCTGGGGGGAAAGGGAGGGAAAAGCCGTCTGGCTTTAATGAATATTCCTTCCTGGGGTCTTGTGTGGCTTTGAGATTGCTAGGGTGGGGAGGTGTGGAGCTCTGGAATTCCCGGTCCTCTCCCTTTTTAACAACTCCCAGAGTCACCCCAGGGAACTAAAGGAACTACAACCAAAAAAAAAAAAAAAAAAAAACCCAACTCTGAAGGCCTGCAGTTAAAGTCTGGAAGCTGGGGTGGGTACTTAAGAAATTTGAATTGCAGAATTGTTATTTTCTCCAGTTTTTCCTGTGGATAAAGGACCCACCCTTGGTATCATCTAACTTAAAGTTCTAGAAGCTCACTACTACTCCTTCCATTCGTGGCCTTTGGGTTTGCCCAGAGTGGCTAACGGGGGTATTTTGTGTTATGTGGGGTACGTTGGTCTGGATAGAGCTTGCTTGGTGTTCTCATGGAAAGAAGGCTCCTCCTAAACGCAAAAGATGAGCCTACTTGCATCCACTGTTAGCAATTGGACCTTCGGCCAGCCTGAGTGTTTCCTCCATCTGCAAAATGGGATTCATAATCCTTTTGCACTACCCAACTGCTGAGGATTTGTAAATCAGAAGCACTGTAAGATGGGAATGGTTGTTAAAAACTTATAGTGTATGTCTGATTCTCTACTTAGAGAAATTGTCAGACGCTGAACTGTGCCAGATTGGGCTCTCTTGCCAATTTGTGGTGTAGGTGGTAGTAGATAGGGTGCTGATCCTGGAGCCAGGAAGATACATGAGAGTAAATGCTGCCCTAGATACTTCCTAGCTGTGTGACCCTGGGCTAGCCATTTAATCTCTTTCAGGCCAGGTAGGGAATAGGAGTTTAATAAATGCTAGATGACTTATTGACTCAGTTTCCTCCTCTGTAAAATGGAGACAAAATATCAATTTACAGGCTGTTTTAAGGACCAGCTACATTCAATGCTTCACCAACTTGAGAGCACATTAACCAACTCTGTTAAGTCCTTTGCAAACTTGAAAGCACCATATAAATGATAATAAATGATAGCTGTTGTCTATTGTCTTTGTCCCTTTTCCCAGCACTGGTTTGGTGTTCAGTTCTGCTTCTGTTTCATCTGGTGTTCTGATAGCAAAAGGAAGGTCATGGGGTAGGTAGGATTATGAGTTTTCACCCAAAACAAAGGTGTAGACAAAGTTTGGCTCAACCTCTTTTTTTCACATTTGAAGAAGTGGTTGAGGTGAGATTTGAATAAAAAAGATTAAAAGAAAGAAAACATAGGAAGTCATCTCCCTAAAACATGGAATTGACTATGTAACTCTTGCTCTAAAGCCTTCCATGAATCCCTATGGCTTCTAAGACAAAATACTGTTTGAGGCTGGCATTCAAGGCCTTCACAATCTTACTTTTTTATTTGAATTCTTCAAATAGTCTGTTTTATTCCTCCTGATTTTTTTTTCTGATTTTTTTATTTTTTCATCCCTTAAGGCTTAAACCATGAACCATTTCTTCTAAGATACGATACCCTAATTTTTGTTTCTGGTCTCCTAGTCCAACCTCCCCTAAGCAGAAAGTGCTCTTTCCTTGTCTTCCCCAGATACACTTTAGAGAATTTTTCTGAATTTCTATTTTATTCTTACTTATCTGTGGTCCCCTTTATCTGCTCCTCCTTTCTGAAGTGGCAGGAAGAATTTTTCTTTTTGCTTCTACTTCAGTTCAGTGAATGAATGGGGGGAAAAAGCAGCACTTATTAAGCACTTACTGTTGTAGTACACTTTGATATGACGCTTACTGTCTTAAGTGAGTACTCAATTGAATTAACATTATAACACATTTTACAAAGCAAAATCAAAAATATTGTCTTAAGTTTCTGTAAGGAGTCCTCTCTGTGGGTGTCTCTTTCAAAGTTCCCCAAACTCCCTCAAACTTTCTTTTAAAAAATTCTTACTGATCACAATATTCCATTGCATTTCCATGCCATAGTTTATTCAGGCATTTTCCCAGAGACTCCTATTTTTCATAATTTCAAATAAAACAGCTTTTGAATGTTTTGGATGATATTTTTAGGAGAAATGGGATTCCTAGATAGAAAAGCATAATTTGATTCTTTTTTTGTTGTTTGAGGTTTCTTAATTATATATCAATAGACTGGCAGGAGGAACATCTAGTTGGTTTCTCTGAAATTTACTACTCCCTGGCTTTTGATTTGGTTCAGGAAAATATTTGAATATGCTATCTTTTTTTTAAAGGCATTACAATTAACTTATAAAGGAATCATTTCATCTAAAACTAACTCATAAGTAGAATAATCTTTAATGAAAGAGTCTCAAAGAATGCAGATCATTTGACTTTAGGTAAATAGAGTCAAATTTACTCTAAAGAGCTGGATACATCTCTCCCTATGCCTCTCTACTGTAGATTGTAACTATTATCTCTCCTAATCCTTCCCGGTAACCTCCCCAAACTGTGGAAATTCTGGCTATCTTTCTTGAGTCATTTAGCAAATACCCAGAGGCACCTAAGTGATATAATCAACTTGAAGTCTGGAACACCTGAATTCAAATCCAGCCTTTGGGAGCTGTGTGGCTCTGGGCAGTTTCTTTAATTGTAAAATGCGGGATAATAATAGCATCTACTTCATAGGATTGTTGTGAGAATCAAATGAGATAATATTTGTAAAGCACTTTTATAACCTTTAAATGCTATATACATGCTAGCTATTATTATTATCTTCTAAGATAACCTCACCCAGTAATAATCAGCCTCCCTCCTGTGATAGTCTTCTGTTATCTTCATATTTTATATATATGATCTGTCATATATCGTTATTCACTTGACAATATGTTGTTCCTTAAATTTAAACCAAGAAACATTAGTAGCAACAAATGGCCTACTAAGTGCCAGGTGATACAAGGCTTAACAAAAATAAGATAATTTCTCTGCTCTCGGGAAGTTTATTGGGGAGATAGTTACAACTTGTGCCAAATAACAAATGGAGAATAGATTTAGTTTTTAAGAAGTATAAAGAAAACGTTATGGGCATTCAGAAGTCCAGGCAATCACCTTAGGCCTTGGCTGGGCAGGCCCAGGGCGTGGTGGGCCAGAGTGGTGGAGGGGCCAGCAGAGTCTCATCAGTGAGGTGACCAGGCCTTGAGGGATTCCAAAGTTTGCTAGAGGTAAAGGTGAGAGGGATGGGCCAAGGCCTGACAGTGATGCATGATGGGAGCAAAGACTGGGAATCCAGAGCCTATTTACTGGATCAGGAGCAGTGTGGTTTGCTTGGAATGTACTGTAGGGGAAGGATAGGAGATGAAGCTGGATGGATTGGTTGAAACCAGATAATGGGAGGATTGGAACATTAGACTAAGGAGTTAGGACAGCTATCACATTCTATCCATCATCCATTGTTCTAAGCTTACTAACCTCAATTCCTTTGCCTAGTTCTTACTGTATATGTTGTTATAAACATATTTTGATTTTTTTAAAACATTAAAATTTTTTTAAAAATTAGTCTCTTCATTTATTATTAATTTTGGGGGGGGTCCAAACTGTGATTTCTGATGGTAAAGTGGATAATGTGCAGGGCTTAAAGTGAGGAATACTTGAGTTTAAATCTTGCCTTAGATACCAGCTACCCATGTGACCCTGGGTTTCCCCTTTTGTTCTGTAAAATGATGATAATAATGCTACTCACCCGGGGCTGTTGTGAAAGGCAAATAAGATATTTGTTAAGTGCTTTACAAATCTTGAAGCATTGTTATATATGTTTTTATAGAAATTTTTCATATTTAAAATCACATTAAAATACATTATCTAAATGCCAGCTGCTGCTGCTGCCAGCTGCCATTATTATTATTCTATTGAATTCAGTGAGCTTGTCATTAGTTAACCCTTTGTCATATTAGCCGCCAGTTAGCCAGGTCTCCTCCAATCTGTCTGCTGGAGTTGAATTGCTTTTAGCCTGAGTGATATCTAGACATAAATCTTTGCTGATTTCAGGCCCCATTTTGCTTGCCTGTCTATGTCTTGGGATTTTGAGCTTTCGAGCACATTAGTTCTCTCTGCCAACTTATGGCAAGTGCCCATTTGATAACTGAGTTCTGACCCTCTGTCCCCACTGCTGAGGTTGATTGACATCCATCCAACAGTCACATGGCTTAGTTTGTTCAGCTTGCTATGAATCATCCTAATTTCTCTCATCATGAACCATTTCTGAAGAACTGTTTCTTTCAATTTTCATTCAATGGAAGTGGTTCTCATTTAGTAAACATCTATGAACTTTAATTTTAATGGTTAATAAAAAGCTGCAAGTAAGTGTAGTATACTTTTAACACGGGAGTAAACCAAGGACATGAGATAGAGGAAAGTGGATAGCATTTGAGCCAGAGATCCAGGTCAAATCCTGACCCTACTACTTACTTTATCAGTTAAGGTCATGCTAGAGCTGCTTTCAAAGTATTCTGGTCCAGCGCAGTTAAACATGTGGCTCACAACCCCCTCCAGTTTGGCCTGAGCCAGATTAAAATGTAATTGAGAAATATTTGACAAAAGTATAAACATATAATAAACCAGCTCACATTACATTTTAAAACTAAGTTAATATGCATAAAGATCCACAGGGATCTTTATGTATGGAATAGCGCCTCCAATTTCTCTGTGAGTCTGCTGTCTCTGATCTAGCCCAGCCAACTTTCTCTTCTTAAAGAGGAGAAAACTGTCTCAATCTCGGCCTGTGCATTTTCCCTAGACCTTAACACACTTTTGTCTAGTCTGTGCATCTTAAAACATGCCAGTGGCTTCAAAGGGCATTTAGGGGCCCAGAGACATGAAGTTAGTGGCCCAGAGGCGCACAGATAAGTCAGAGTTGGAATTTGAATCCAACAGGATCTACTCCATAAATCTGTCCCTCCTTTGCTTTTTTTTTTTTTTTTTTTTTTTTTTTTTTTTTACAATGGTAATTCCATTGTCAAGTACAGTGCTATGTATGGAATAGAGGCTTACTGAATGCTGATTGACTGATTGGGTAATTGATTTGATGACCTCATACTATGGGAAGCTCCATTGAAAAAAACAGGGGTGTTTTACCTGTGGAAGAAAAATTTATAGAGGACATGGTAGCTATCTGCAAATATTTGAAGAGCTGAGGAGAAGGATCAGAACTAGGAGTAATGTATAGATATCCCAGGGGAAAAAAGACAGCAAACTTTTCAACCATCCTTATTTAACTGTCCAAAGTAGAATGAACTGCCTTGGGAGGTGGTGGGGTTACCCCTCACTGGAGGGCTTCAAGTTGAGCCTGGCAGACCCTTTTGAGGGTCTTTATTTCTATACATATATACATTGAGGCTTTATTTCTATACATATATACATTTTTTTTTTTTTCTGAGGCAATTGGGGTTAAGTGTTTTGACACAGATAGGAAATGTTAAGTATCTGAGGTCAGATTTGAACTCAGGTCCTCCTGACTTCAGGGCCAGTGATCTATCCACAGTGCCATCTAGCTGCCCCGTATTTATTTTTTTTCAGGCATATATGACTCTTTGTTCCTCCACTTGAGGTGTTCTTAGCAGAGATAGAGGAATGCTTTGCCATTTCCTTCTCTGGCTCATTTTTACAGATTAGGAAACTGAGGCAGACAGGGTTAAATGACTTGCCCAGAGTTATACAGCTAGTGAGGGAGGCAGAATTTCAACTGGGGTCTTCTTGACCTGAGGCTTCCCTAGGCTGAGCCTATGGATATGTTGTAAAGTTTATTATTGGATTAGATCATGGAATTTTAATGTGTGTTGGGGGGGGCTGTTTTTAAAATATAATTTGATAATTGTGTTTCAATATAATTTTTTCCTCATAATCTTAGGTACTTTATGCTTTGAAAATATTGTTCAAAGAAGTGATTCAGACATTGGATCCCCATGAAGGCAGCTTCTTTTTTGTGTCCCCATGATTTAGGAGAGTGCCTGGTCCGAGGTATTGATTGAAAGTAGTTGACTCACTGGAGTTGCTATTAGGATGACTCATCTTCATGAGTTCAAATCCAGCCTCAGTTACTAACTCTGTGACTCTGGGCAAGTCACCTAACCCTACTTGCCTCAGGTCTACCACCTCAGTATCTTTGTAAAAAAAAACCCCAAAAAACAAATCAGACATGGCTCTGCAATCCTGTTGACTTCGGGAGAATGTTCAAGGAAGCCAGACATAACAAGGTTAGGGGATGGATGTGGAGTCCCTTCTGATGGGAGAGTCTTTGTCACATTAAAAAATATCTAATTTGTAACTAGCTCTGATTTGGATCAGGAGAATTCAGGCCACAAATGTCTTCTACACAAGGGGGTCTCGAAGCTGATCTTACATAGGAGGGTACCTGCCAGACTTCTCACGGTAACCCCCAAGTTTAGCTACTAGTGTGAAAACCATTTTGGTTCGAGGAAAAACAATGTTTTCTTACTGATTAAAGCTGTGAAAAGTTAGGTGCGAGCTGATCTCTGCTGGACGGAATAGAATCTTGGAGTGATTTAAATCTTGCTTGTTTCAAGCTGAGTAAGACCTTGGCTTTGTGCCAGGAGAAATATTGAACTATATGATATCTTTCTTCTATTTTTCCTGAGAGTCTCGAGCTGGCTTCTAACACATTCCCTTAATCAATTGCAGGCCTCTTGCCTTCTCGCCATTCCACGGCAAGCTCTGCGCCGTGAAGGGAGGTAGTGGCCCGGATTTTGGTCAGGAACATGTGGGGAGGCGTGGGGGGCTCTAGGCAGTCAGCCCCTTGCTTGATGTCCTTTTGGAAGCCAAGATTTTTCTGTATCGGATTAGAAAAATTCACTACTTCTCGGGGATTTACTTTGTATACATTTCTAAGTACAAGTTGTCTCCTCTGATACATTGTAAAGTCTTGGACCAGAGATTGTTTTCTTCTTGCTGTCCTATCACCAGTGCCTGGCTTTGGCTTCGTAAATACTTCTGGATTGGTTTAATTCGAGAAAAAGAAGAAAAAAAGAAATAATGATGTTGCCAGAATACCCGATTTTCTCCTTTTATTTAGTGCTTCCCCTAAACACCCAACCCTCCCGGGAACTGACTCCTTAGATGCTCTCCCTCCTTCCTTCCCAGGGTACCCGGGTCGCAAGAGATCTCAAAAGCCATCCTGGGCCAGCTCTTTGATTTTCCTGAAAAAGAAACTGAGGCTCAGGAGGTTATAACCTTGGTCAAGGTTACATCAGCGAAACCTTTGACTCCAGAGCCATTCAGGGTCCTCCACTCAGAGTGGTCTCTTTAGCCTTTTCTAGGCTGGCATTTTCCTGCAGAAATCAACCCTCCCTGAGATCAGGGACAGAGATTTTAAAATTTGGTCTTGCACAAAGTCCGTGCTTTAATATATGACTCCTTCACCAGCCCCCCCCCCCTTTTTTTTTTTTAAATTCAAAACTTTTATCTAACCCATTCAGGGTGATGAAATCTTGGGACAGATTCCCTGGCTTTCGTGAAGTAGCACAGGCCCTAAGTGAGAAGAAAGGCAATTAATTAGAATCCAAGAGCTAGCTAGAAGGGGCCTCAAGTCATCTCTCCTCCATCCTATGGGGAAATGGAGGCAGAAAGCTTGTTCAGTTTCTCGGCTATCTGAGGCAGAGATGCTTTGGCAGCCTTTTTGAATGTGGCTCAGCCAGAAGTGATTCATGGGTCCATAAATCTAGAGCTGATCTAAGTGCCTCATTTTACAGATGAAGAAACTGAGGCACAAGAAAGCCAAGAACACACACAGAATCCTAGATCTAGCATTAGAAGAAGGTACATTAGAGGCTGTTTGGGTGAGGAAATTGAGGCTCAGAGAGATTGTCATTTATTCAAGCTCAAACTGGCAGCAAATATCAGAAGCTGAATTTGAACTCAAGCTCCTTGACTCTAGAGTCACTCCAGAGCTCTTTCCACTGTTTCCTTTTGATACTCTTACCATTCAGACTTGGTTAAAGGTGAATTGAAAAACTGCCTCAAGCCAACCTTTCTTCTATCTTTATTAAGGCTCTATACTCCAAAATCTTGAACTGGAGTCCTTTTTCTAGTTCTGGACATAATGAATCCTTATTTCCTTACTCTTGATATGATGTAACTTGAGAACTTGAAGTTAAAGGTCACTTGAGAGTGTCAATGAACCCAACGTAGGCAAGGAAGTTGGCCCCCTTCTCACCCATGCCCCCTTAAAAAGGCCATTGGAGTTTGCTGATTCCTTTTCTCTGTAATTGTGGGATCTGAAATTGGAAATGGTTTGGGTGGGAGGGGAGTGGATTGGAATGGACTTTCAGGGGAATCTTTGTTGACAGCTGCCACAAACTGATCCCTGGGCCAGAAATGACTTCACCCCCAGCTTTTCCTGCTCTCTTTAAATATTAACAGGGATGGTGTGTTGGGGGCTGATGCCTTAGCTAGTGGACAAGAAGCAAGGATGAGTTAAGTTTCTGAACTTTTACGGGGAAAACCGGACCCTTTAATATCCCGCTGGGCAGGAGGTTTTTGCTTGGTTAACTCGTGGGCAAAATTGATCCCTCGGTGGCCTCTTAAGAAGTTCATAGTGAACTTAGTAAATTTAGTTCTTATGTCCCTATAAGTAAGCTTTCCTTCAGGGAAAATTAAATTAAGTCAGCAGAGATTTTATTAAGTACTTACTCTGCACCAGGAACCGGGCTCAGTGCTGGAGCTCCAAAGAAAGGCAAAAGGTAGAACCAGTCCTCAAAGGGGCATGGGGCCTAATGGGGAGACCACATGCTATGTACCGACAAGCTATTTAGGGGCTAAATAAGGAATAGCCACCAGAGGAAGGGTGATGGGCAGAGGCTTCTGGTGGAAGGTGAGATGTTGGTTGGGATTTGGAGGAAACTCCAAGATTTGGAAATGAGGAGGAAGAGAATTCCAGGCTGGGCAAGCAGAAGATGGAGCGCCCAGTTTGAGGGTCAGCAAGGAGGCCGTTGGCACTGGATCCAGACATGTGGGTGTGGGAAGGAAGGTGAGAGAAGGCTGGAAAGATGGGGAGAGGCGTGAAGGTTTTAAAAGCCTGCCTGAGGAACTGGGCCCATTTCTGCCTGCTCAGCCTTTTGCTTGGCTCGTGCAGCTTTAGCCACCCTGTGCTCGCCCCCCCAGATCCCCTGCATCATGGTGAGGGGGATAGATCTTAACACAGTGACTCTGTTCCCTCCTGTCATGGAGTCAGAGGTACAGAGTTGGAATGAATAATCTTCCATTTTATACATGAGGAAATGAGTCCCGGGAAATCACTTCTCCCATGTCCTAAAGCTAGGAATCATGGGAGGGAGCATTTGAATGAGGTCCTTTGACAGTCCTGTAGCCCAGTTCCTCTAGGTGAATTGATCTCAATTCCTTTTTCCTATAGATGTGAGGACTATGTTTTGTGCCCACTAATCAGAGGGCTGATTTCTTTGGTTTTCTTTTAAGGATTCACAGATTGAGAGTTTGCAGCGACCCGAACAAGCCATCCATCTTGTGCCTTCTCAGGGGGCACTGGTCCCTTTGGCATGTGGTGTGAAACACGCAATCTCCCTTCTCTGAAACAGGCTTTTAAATGCAGGAAATAAAATGCCCAGGACTCCAGTTAGCCAAATTCCATAACAATCAGGTTCCTGGGCCCCTGGTTAAGCCCCCACGAGGTAGAGCTTGAAGGGCCATGGGGACCTCAAGTCCATTAACAAATTTCCAGATGAGAAGTTATTTGTCCAGGTCCCACACGTGATGAGATGGGCAGGATTTGAATCCAGGTCTTATGGGTCTCTCTCCTCCCCAGTGTCCCCAGTTTTCTAGCCCTTCCCCCAGCTACCTTTGCCTTTCGGTGGGCTTGGAGTGGCGCTGATCCAGGCAGTCTTGGGGCAGGGGGACATGGCAGGTTAAGAATCTGGGAGTCTATTAAAACCAGACCGGGTTCTTTCGGCAGACCTCCCCCTCCAGCAGCCAGGCTCCCTTTGTTTTTTGTTGGATACCTTCTGGACAAGCAGCTCCCTGCCTTGCTAAGCGGAGCGATTTGGCTAGTTCTGTTTGTTGTAATCTGAGAGCACATTCCTGAGCCCTTCCCGTGGGGGAAGGCGCCCTTTGCTTGCTTGCTTGAGAATGAAGCTATTGTGTGGATAGGTAGGTTGGCTGGGCAGCCCGGGGAACGGGGAGGAGAGGGGGCAGCTGTGGCAGGCCCTGGGCTCTGAGAACAGGCTTAATACACACTCAGGCCTTTAACTCTGGTCAGCCAACTCCGAAGGGTCTACCTTGTGCAGGAAATTACCCCTGTAGTTCAATGGAGTGAGTCCCTGCAAGTCGGCTTAGAAGACCCAGATCCAAATCCACATCATTCCCTTTTCTCTCCCTAACTTTGAGTGGTTTAATTCCCAGAGCTCTGTCCTCTGTACAAGTCTGCATACAAAATAACCAGTGGACCAGCCTCTGGCTCCTGGGAGCTTAGCGGGCAGCCTTGGATAAGCAACTACCTGGTCATTTGGAGAGAAGGAGAGGGAGGGAGAAGAGGAGAGAAAAGGAATAGGGCAGTAGGGGTGGGGAGAGGGTGGGGAGAGGGAAGTTTTTTCCTTTTCTTTTTATTTATTCATTCATTTATCTATCACTTTGTTCATTTATTTATTTACAAAGCATATGGTAATTTTTCCAACATTGACCCTTTCAAAATCTTCTGTTCCAAATTTTCCCTTCCTTCCCCCTCCCCCTCCCCTAGCTGGCAGGTAGTCCCATACATGCTAAATATGTTGAAATATATGTTAGATTGAAATACATGTTAGATGAAGTTTTCTTTTTTTTTTTTTTTTTTCCTGCTATTGGTTTCTTTTTTTTTTTTTTTTTTGTAATTTTTTTTAAATTTTTTTTTTATTTTATAATTATAACATTTTTGACAGTACATATGCATGGGTAATTTTTTACAACATTATCCCTTGCACTTACTTCTATTCAGATTTTTTCCCTTCCTCCCCCAACCCCCTCCCCCAGATGGCAAGCAGTCTTATATATGTTAAATATATTACAGTATATTCTAGATACAATATATGTGTGTAGAACCGAATTTTTTGTTGCACAGGAAGAATTGGATTCAGAAGGTAAAAATAACAGTTTACATTCATTTCCCAGTGTAGATGAAGTTTTCTTAAAGTAGGTAGTATCTGAGGTTGGCTTTGAAGTAAAAAAAATTCATTTTTAAAAAAAATTAGTTTTCAGTGGTTAAATTCTTTCCTTCCTCTCATTGAAGGGTAAGAAAAAAGAAATCGATTACACCTATATAGACACAAAACAAATTTGTACATTGGTCATGTTCTAAAAGGAAGGAAGGATGAAGGAAAGAAAGAAAAAGAAAGGATGGGGAAGGGAAGGAGGGAGAAGTGAAGATTTAGAGTGAAGGAAGGAAAGGAAGGAAGGAAAGAAAGAATAAAAAAAAAGACTGGAAGAATCAGAAGAAAATAAATTTCAATCTTCAGAGACTTTGGGCTCTCTTTCTGGAGGTAGATAGTACTTGGAACTCATCATGAGTTCTTTGGAATTATGGTTGGTCACTGTGTTGATGAGAATTACTAATTAGGGCTTTCATAGTTGATTATGAATATAATTATTGTGTACATTATTCTGGTTCACTTTGCATTAGTTCTTATAAAATCTTCCCAGTTTTTCTGAAACCTTCCCCTTCATCTTTTCTTTTTATCTCTTTTCATCATTTCTTAGACCATCACAACTATGTACCACAACTTGTTCATCCATTCCCTCATTGATGGACTTCCCCTCAGTTTCCAATTCTTCACCTCAGAAAGCTGCTTTAAATGAATATATTTGTACATTTTGACCCCTTTTCCTCTTTTTAAAAAAATCTCTTTGAGATATAGCTCTAAGAGCAATATCTTTGGATCAAAGGATATGCACAATTTAATGACTTTGAGGGCAGAGTTGCAAACTGCTTTCCTAGAATGTTTGGACTTTTTCATAGCTCCACCACTAGGGCATTGATGCACCTATTTTCACACATTCTCTCCAACATTTTGTCTTCCCTTTTTATCTTAGGCAACCTGATGAGTTTGCTTTTTTTCTAATTACTAATTTTTTAACTATTACTGACTTTGAGCTTTTTTTATAATATGCTTCCTCTGAAAACTGTCTATTCATATCTTTTGACCATTTATCAATTGGGGAATGATTCTTACTCCTGTAAATTTGACTCCTCCATATAATTTTTAATATGTGATAATTTAATGTGATTAAAAAAAAAAAAAACCTCATCAGATAAATTAGCTCCCAAGATTCCCCCTACCCCAGTTTCCTAGGACATGGAGAATACCATCCAAGGGTATGACATGAGTGTCCTGCCAAGAAGTAGATTAGTAGAACCTGGACCATAAAATTCATAGCGGGAGGTAAAGAAGGAGAAAATTGGACAGATAGAGTCAGGTTGTGAGAACTTTAGATGTCAAACAGAAGGTTATCTGTTGGATTTTTGAGGTACTAGGGAGCCACTGGAGTTTGAATAGGGAGATGCCTTTTTTAAAAAGCACTTTGGCAATGCAGTGGAAAGTGGGTCGAGTTGGGGAGAGACTGGAGGCAGGGGGATGGATGAAAAGACTTTGGGAAGTCCAGTCGAGAGGTCATGAGAGCCTGGACCAGAACCATGTGAAAGGAGAGAAAGGGTTGCATGGGAGATGCTGTGGAAATGGAATGATGGACTTGGCAGTTTGGATACATGGATAGGGAGGGTGAGAAACTGAGAGTGCAACAAGGTTGCAATAGGGAGCTACCAAAAGCTATTAGTCAGGGTAGTGAGGTCTTTGTCCTATCATTTAGGAAGATAATAGTGGCAGCCATGCAGAGAACTCATGCTAGAGAAATGGATCACACCATTGCACCATCCAGGAGAGAAGTGATGCGAAGCCTGTTTTTGTGTGGGTCAAGAATTAGCTTTGGACAGTAGAGATATGGGAGGAGGAGCCACAAGTTTCCATGGATGCATTTATGTGTGTGTGTGTGGGGGGGATTAAAGGAAAGGTTGGTTTGACTCCACTTGGGATGCTGGAGAGATGGAGGTCCCTTCCAAAAAAATAGAGAAAATGAGAGGAGAGGTGGACTTAGAGAGGAAGATACTGACTTCCCCCTTGGACTTGCTGAGGTTTCTGGGAGGGGGCCTGGAGTTCAGCGGGGATTAGTACTGGCTATATAGTTTTAATCATTATTTACGTAGATCTGAAGGAGTCTTGATTAAGCAAGTGCAGCAGAGAAGTGAGAGGAATGGAGGGAGAGAGACAGAGGATAAGAAAAGAAACGAAGGTGCTGGACACACATTTAGGGGTTGGGAATCCATTAAAGAATACCAAAAGAATGCTCAGAGCCAGAGGTGGGTGTTCTAGAAGCAAAGGTGAAAAAAGAACATCTTCAAGGAGGGGATCAAAGGCTAAAGGGGTCAGAGGTCCTTAGAGACCAAGGATTGAAGAAAAGCCATTGCATTGAACAGTTAAGAGAGTCTAGATAACCTTTGAGAGCTGTTTCAGTAGAGGAGGGTAGGGGTGCGGGGTCAGAAATCACATCCAAAGGCCTTCAAAAGTGAGTCAGCTTTCTTTGTCCATTCATCCATATTAGACACTTTCCCACACAGTGAGGGTTCTGTTCTGATCTGTTTTTTTTTTTAACCCCCTTTTCTTTATTTTATAAATTTTCTGTTGAGATTTCCTTTTTTTTTCACCATGTACTTCAAATCTTTTTAAAATTTAATTAAAATTTTTTTTCCTGTTCCCCAATCTTAGTGGCAATTATAATTTCCCTATAATTTGTAACATGCCTCAGTTTACTCAGATAGTCTCTTATAGCTAGATTTGGATTCTCTCCAGGTTGATGTTATTTTTTTTCCCATTAGGCATATTGCCCAGTCAATGCCTGCAAGATTTAGGGTCTGCAAGGAGATCCAGACCAACCTGGCAGTGCTTGGGCCCACAGACTCTTTCAGACTCTGCATTTTTCAGGGTTTACCGGGAGAGACAGGCCCGGAGGAGTTTGTAACATTAGAAAAAAGAATGGTATAAACTTTATTGCACTCTATTGCAATAAACTATTGCAAGGATCATAATTGAGGACAGAGACCAATTTTTTTTTTCCTTTAAAAAGTTTTATTGCTGCCTTTTTAATTTTTATATCATAGTCCCACATGGATGTTCTTCCCTCTTGCTTTGGCCCACTCCTACCTCCTTAGTCATCGGCCTTGTCAAAAAGGAAAAGCAATCCACACAGCGAGTCTGAAAGTGCATGCAGCTTTCTTGCTCCCATAATCCTCTTCTCCCTCACTCAAAGATGGAGGAGGGATTTAGAGGGTTGAGAGCTTAGCACAGCACCAGACACACAGTGAGTGCTTAATAGACACCCCCTGCCTTGCCAAGATTGGTGATTACAGTTACTTGGCCTTGGGTCTCCTATTGAGAGAATCCATTTTCTTGCTTTGTCTCATTTTTATATTGCTGTGACTGGTGCCGATTGATCACCTGGTTCCACTTACTTTGCTGTCCATGCTTTTATGGCGCCGAAGATGCTTCATATTGAAACGCTTGTGGCAGTTTCTTATGTAAAAGGCAGCCAGATTTTAATAACCTGGTGGATGAGAAGTGCTTGAAATCCTGCGTCGGCTCCAGAGAACTTGGGTCTGGGCCCCTTTGTGACATTTGGTGTCAGATCCTTTGGAAGTGTGGGGAGAGTGTCCAAAGCACTGGGTCCCGGCTGTGTACCAAACTTGGTTCTGTTAGCTTAGAGTTAAGCGGTCTCAGAGATCCCTTGAACTCTAAGATTCCGGGCTCCTCGGAGAACGTCTTGAACAGCTAAGAATTCTTTCCTAATACCTCTGATGACATCCATGGTCATTAAGTTTCTGCTTAAATACTGCTGATAGAAAGAGAGCTTGTTGCTTTTAATGGAAGTTTATTTTATTGATGGCTCTAGTCAGTGGTAACTTTTGTTTTGAAGCACAACATGACAGATAGAGAGCAAGTCTTGGAATCAGGATGAGGATTTAAAATATATTTTTTAATACACATTGCTTTATGAATCATGTTGGGAGAGAAACGTCAGAACAGGAGGAAACATGAGAGAGAAAACAGAAAGAAGTGAACATAGTCTGTTGATTTATATTCAGTCTCCTCAGTTCTTTTCCTGGATGCAGATGGCATTTTCAGTCCAAAGTCTGTTGGGATTGCTTTGGATCACTGAACCACTGAGAAGAACCAAGTCTTTCATAGTTGATCATCTCACAATCTTGCTGTTACTGTATACAGTGTATTCTTGGTTCTGCTTGTTTTGCTCAGCATCAGTTCATGTAAATCTTTCCAGATCTTTCTAGAATCAGCTTGTTTGTCATTTTTTGTAGAACAATAATATTCCATTACCTTCACGTACCACAGCTTGTTCAGCCATTCCCCAAATGATGAGTGTCAACTCATTTTCCAGTTCTTTGCAACCACAAAAAGAATTGCTACAGTTTTGCACATGTGGGGCCTTTCCCCTTGAGGATCTCTTTGAGATCCAGGCCCAGTAGAGACACTGCTGGGTCAAAGGGTATGCAGTTTGATAGCACTTTGGGTATAGTTACAGATTGCTCTCCAGAGTGGTTGGATCAGTTCACAACTCCACCAACAATGCATTAGTATCCCACTCTTCCCACATCCCCTCTAACATTTATCATTATGTTTTCTTGACGTCTTAGCCAATGTGAGAGGTGTGAGATAGTCAGAATGAACGAGCCAGGTCATCCTAGGCAAGCCACTTTCACTACTCTGTTGTTTAGTCAGCTAGTCTGATTCTTCCTGACCCTGTTTGGGGTTTGCTTGACTGATTCTGGAGGGGTTTTTCCAGCTCATTTTACAGATAAGGAAACAGGCAAACAGGATTAAGTGACTTGCCCAGGGAAACACTCCTAGTAAGAGTCTAAAGTCAGATTTGAACTGAGGCAGGACTTTCTATCCACCACATCACCTGGCTTTCCTTCTCATAATGTCACTAGCACCTCTGTCACTGGTTGGTGTTAGAAACAAATGACTAAATATTCACTGCCCTCTGCAGCCTTTAAAGTCATTATCAGAGGTGCTTAACCTTTTATGAGTCAAGGCTACAGCCTAGTGAGCTTTAGACTTTTTCAGAATCTTGTTTTTAAGAAAATAAAATATATAGAATTACAAAGGAAACTAATTATGCTGAACTATCATGATTAAGACATTAAAAAAAATTAGGCTCCCTGAGTGAAAGATGGCTCTCGGTATCATTCATCCCCTTTACTTCCCTCTCCCTTTTTCCTTCTCCCCCTTCCCTTCCCCACTGTCCCTTCCTCATCATTGCTTTCCTACCTTTTGCTTGCCTTCTGAAGAGCCACAGGCGGAACCTCCGAGGGTCTGTTTTTAGGTAAGTGCTTGGAAGCCGCCGAGAGACTGGCAAGTTGAACCTGAGTTATCTCCAACACTGAAGGCTTCCTGGCAAGCTCAGCTGTTGAGGTGTTCTTTCCAGATAGCATCTGGGCCTGCCGGCGATGGCTGCTGTCTTACCCTCTTCGTTTCCAGAGGGTCCTTTCTTGAATGATTTTTGTTGCTGATAGAACTGATTCTACTGGTGGACTCTGGATGGTGTGGGGCTTCCTGCCTCATGTCTCTGGGGCCTGGAGGAGCCCCATTTGTATGTCTTTGTCTCAGTCTGGGCTTTGCGGAATTGGAGACTCATCCCCACCCTAGCCCCAGGATTGATGAATTTTTTAGGCACAACCTTGAAAGCTTATGCCCCAGCTGGGAGCTATCTCACGCTGATGAAATCACAGTCTTAAAAATAGGATCATAGATTTAGATCTAGACGGGGACCTCCAGGATCCATTACCTAGGCCAGCCTGCTCATTTTTATTTAAGTTTTTTGAGGCCACGTCTCCTATCTCATCCTGGCTGGTTGTCAGTGAGCATCTGGAGAGCCCTTCTTATGTGGCCGGCTTTGCCCTAAGTACTAGGGGTACAAAGAAAGGCAAAGTGACTACCTGCCCTCAAGGAGCTCCTAGGCTCTTCACGCATTGTTACATGTGAGTGACAGCAACATGCTGAAGTTAATGTCCCCATAAATATTACTATGAACAGATGAGGGGAAAAGCTCTGGTTCTTTTCAGTCCCAGTTTCCAAAAAACTGAAGGTAGATAATAGGTGTCAAGAAGAGATAAGGGAGAGGAAGACAGCTAGGGAGGAGTGTAGTGCCTGTGGAAACCAGGAGAGATTTAGAATAGGCCCCATGGCTTGGCTTTTACTTGGTTTTTCTTAAGATTTCCATTCGCAAATAGTCCTTGGTCTTTGGAGCCATGTTCTTCTCAGGGTCCATGATGTCAGTTGCCAAATTTGGTTCGAATTTTATGGTTTTTCCCTCCCCACTGCCCTTGGAGGCTGTTAATGCATTTGTTCTCTTCAGACCTTTGCCCTCCTCTCTGTTTTCGGAACTATTGACTTCTGTCCCTTTATTATTTAAGGTCACTTTGCTTTGAACCCAAGAGACTCCTTTTCTCCTAATTACACTCCCAAGTTTTGTCCTGAAATGCATGTTCTTAGTCATGATTCCAGCTGGCCTTGGGTCTCCATAGTGGGTGGGCTTAGCTTTGAAGGCCTCGGGTCCCTTCTCCATCTCAGCTTCCGGGATCTGAGGAGTTTCTCATCCTCTGAATTGCTTCTGTTTCAGACCATCGCCATTTGGGAGGTAGGCGAGGAGGCACATGGGCTGCTGGGTGTTGTGGGGTTTTATCAGCACAGTGGGGCCACTGTCAAAGTGGAGTGAGTGGAAATATTTTAGTAGCTTCCTATCTGGCCCATTCTCTAAGCTCAATTAGTTGCTCTCAGCTTAACTGTGTCCCTCCTGATGATTATGTCTGAAAGGAGAGCTTAAAGATCAGCTGAGGGGAGATCCTTCCCTCCCAAATACACACAAGGTGATCCTTGACATGTCAGAGCTTGAGGGTAGAGTTGAGGCTTAGTGAGGTGCTAACTGTTGGCTGGGCAGTGAGGATCCCTTCTCAGCTAGTTGTAAGCAGCAGAACTGGGACCTGAAGCCAGGAGCCAATATTCTTTCCAAGACAGTCAGCAAATAAATTTATTAAATAACTATTATTTGGGGGCAGCGGATAGAGGGCTGGGCCTGGAGTCAGGAATACCTGAATTCAAATCCAGTCTGATTTATCTGGGGTTTTTCCCAGGTGAGAATTAAGAGAATTTGTTCATAAGATTTTGCAAGGGAGAGTATCAAAAATTATCCTTGCATATGATTTGAAAATAAAAAGCTTTAATTAGAAAAATGAGAGAGAGAGAGAGAGAGAGAGACACACACACACACACACACACACACACACACACACACACACACACACAGAGAGAGAGAGAGAGAGAGAGAGAGAGAGAGAGAGAGAGAGAGAGAGAGAGAGAGAATGTGTCCATTTAGCTTGTTTTGCAGTCCCAAGTCCTTTGGATCTCGTTGGAGTCATACACAATGGCTACTTTACCACTGTAGTTGTAGCTTCTGAGGTAGACTAAGCGAGCCAGCCTAGGTGGTTGTCTGGGAAGAGTGCCGGACTTGGCATTGGGAAAGGTCTGAGTTCAAATCCCACTGTTAAGGCTTACCAAAGGTTTTGTCATAGGCAATCATGAAGGAATCACTGAATTAACACGGACCAAACCTCAGATTATCTGGCTTACCTGAATCATTTTATAGAGGAAAAAACAGACAAGAGGTCCCACAGGCAGTGAGCCTCCGAGGCAGTATTTGAACTCGAGGCTGCTGCTTTTCTCATTAGGCCACGGGGCCCACCTTTTATAGAAGCTCCATCTGGTGTCTGTTTTGGAAAGGGAAGAGGCTGGAAGGGGGAGGTGGGGAAGAGAGGCTCCTGCTGTATTCTAGGGGACCAGGGCACATGGGCACCCACAGAGCTTCCTGGTGTTCTCTGGTTCAGAGTAGACCTGGAACCGTAGCCAGGAACACATCGGGCTGCCAGCTCCGCTTCCTTGGCTCTGGCCTGCTCTTCATCCTCCCTCTGGCTTGCTCCTCTGTTGGCCACCTTTCAGCACCTGGGTGAAAAGGGTTCTGAAGCTCAGCACCTTGGGGCGAGCTGATAGGCAGCCGGCCAGCCCGCCTGGACAGCAGCTGCGGCTTCTCCCTCCGGGCTGCCTTTCATTAGAATCTGCAGGGAAGGCTGCAGCAGCTGCCTTAAGGATGATCTGCAACTGCTTGATTTTACAAACAGGGAAACTGACTCCCAGAGAGGTAGAGGGCTTGTCTGAAAACTCCTGGGTAAAGAAGCAGAACCGAGGCTTCTGACCCCATTCCTCTGACTTCAGATCCAGTCATGTTTGAGCCAGGGACACTAGAAATGGCCCCTACATTTATGTAAGGTTTATACAATGCAAGACAAACATCTTATTTGATCCTCACAAAAGTCATGGAAGTAGGTGCGATTAATAATAATAATACTAACAGTGATCCCTGACATTTATATAGTACCTACTATGCGCCAGGCACTGCCAAGCACTTTACATAAATATTATCTCACTTAATAACTCATGATAACCCTGGAGGTAGATGCAATTAATACTAATAATGATAGCTGACATTTATATAGTACCTACTATGGGCCAGCGCTTAGTAAATTTTATCTCATTTCATCTTCACAGTAACACAGCAAAAGTTGGTTGTGTTATTTTCCCCATTTTTACAGTTGAGGAAATGGACAGAGGTGAAGTGACTTGCTCAGGGTCACAGAGCTAGTGTCTGAAGTGGGATTAAACTCAGTTGTTCCTGACTTCAGGTCTAGCATTCTGGCTGTCGGTTTGAAAAGGGGCAACTGAGTCATTCTTCAAATTTTCCCTACTCCCTTTCTTCAGTTAGTCATAAAGGGGACTTACTCAGCAGGGGATTGACAGCTATTTCTAGAAACCATCTATGAGTGATAGTTTCCTTTTCCCTTTTAAAAATTGCTGAAATTAAAACTTTTTGTCTTGTTTTTGTATTACTGACATTTCCCGGTGTATCCGTCCCTTTTCTGGAGAGTAATTTTTCCAACAATTCAATATCTCCTGAGTCTGAGATTAATAAGCAGTGTTCCATACCCACTCCCTTTCTCTGGAGAAATAAAAGTCTTTGTTTGACCATAATATCTTTTTTTTTGATTATTTTGTTGTTCTTTCCATTTCCATCGCCATAGTTATTGAAGTTTCTTGGTTTTGTATACTTTACTTTGCATCAGTTCATTGAAGTCTTCTCACACTTCTCCATAGTTTCTTACATTTCTGTAATGTTCCACTGGGCAGTTCGATGGTACTACAGTGCACAAAGCCAGCAGGCCTGGATTCAAGAAAATTCAAACCTGGCCTCATACATTTATTTATTTTCTGTGTGACCCTGGGCAAGTGACTTAACCTTGCAATATTCTATTGCATTCATGTGCTATGGCCATATGGCCATTCCTCTTTTGATAGGTCAGAGATAACAATCCTTATCAGAGCTATTTGATAGATACTTCCTCCCCAGCTGACTGCTTTCCTTCTTAACCTTTTGTTCATACAAAACCTTTTTATTTTGTAGTTGAAATTATTCTGTTTGTACAAAAACTTTATTCTTGTATTGAAATTATTTTATCTGTTGTAATTGCATTTATACCTCATTTGTGAATTTAAAAAGCCTAAATCGTGCTTGTGAAGGATACTTGATTTTTTTTAAAATTAAACTTTTTTGTGGCCTGATTTTTAGAATGTGGTGTAAGAAAGTATTCTCAACCTCATTTCCACCAGGCTTCTTTTGAATTTCCCCAACCATTCTGTTTAAATAGAACATTCTTTCCTAGGGTTGCTTTAGATTTTATTGGATACTGGATTATCGGGTTTGATTATTTTTTGTTCTTCTAGGAAGATGTTGATTTAAGTTCCTTGAGGACAAGAAGTATTTAATTTCTAAATACTTTGTATTCCCAATGCCTGGAAGAGCAAGTGCTTGCTTATGAATGTGAGGGGAAAGATTACTTCAGAGTTAGACTTCAAAGTCTAGTCATTTGTAACCTAGATTTCTGTTTAGAACTGCCTTTCCTTGATACTCCAAGAGGGAGTGGGGTGAGGTGAGAGGACAAAATCAGATGCTCATAGTGAGCTTCATGTACAGTTTTATAATGAGAATGTCCTTCCATGCCCCCATAGCTTAAAAGGAAAAACTTAAAATCACATTTTTATATGGTTTAAGTATATTTTAAGATATGTAAACATAGAAATATATTTATATTTATAAGTAAAATATTTATAAATGAATATATTAAATAATATAAATATTACAATTTTAAATTTATTTTTGCATAATTTTAAGTTAGAGTCTGTGTAATTTAAAGGTGATTACAATAGTGTGTGAAATCAAATAAGCCCAATTTAGCACATTAGTTTTCCAATCTTGTAAATGAAATAACCTCATCCTTTGCCATCTTCTTCCGTTCCGCAAAATCATGTAGGGTGCTGCAAGTACAGCTGGGCGTAATGCCTGGAGGATTGGGTTTGAATCTTGCTTAAATGTGGGGTTCAGGGCAAGACTGGATGACCCATAGTCTGTTTCCCTAACTCTCTAATGAGGCTGATAATATTGGTACTTATTTACTCAGAGGGCTGTTTTGAGGTTTGCCAAATGCAAATAGGTGCCATGGTGGATAAAGTGCTGGGGTAGGAAAAGCTGAGTTCAAATTCTGCCTCAGTGACTAGTTGTGTGACTTTGGGTATGTCACTTAATCTGTATTTGCCTCCGTTACCTCATCTGTAAACCTCACAGGATTCTTTTAAAGATTAAATGAGATCGCTTTGCCAACTTTGAAGTACAACATAATTGTTAACCATTATCGATAATATACTGTTAATAATGGTTTATTAAAAACATAGCGATGGCAGTTTATTATTTATAATTGATTGTGTATTGTTACTTAATGATATTTTAAAATTACACTTATGAATAATAATAACTGAATCATTTTATAATTGGAATAAAGTTCTCATTGCCCTAAAGTGGATAGAGAAATACTCAGGGGAATCTTTATCCTCAAAGGTCAGATGTTAAACAAGCCTGTGAATATGCAGTTGGAATCTCTTTTGTTTCTGGCTTAAAGTGGGATTGGGGGAATAATGTAAGTGGGTCCTAGTAACATTAACAATTATATAAAAACAAGTGCTTGTGGTCCTTGGCTTTCCCATGAGCCAGGGCAAGTCATTTTGAATCAAACTGTAGAATGGCCAATCCCACTGAAAAGGTAGCCCTGGGGATTTCTGGGTAGAGGAGCCCCAGCATGTTCACTGAGGGATGTCCCACAGAGCATCCCGTTTCCCAGGGAGATGTTTATGCCACATGAGGGCTCAGGATAGTTCTGCAGGCTTCTCATGTGCAGACAACATGGGGATATTTATTTGTTTCTAGGGAGATGTGATTAAAACTAAACAACACCCATCTTTTCCTATTTCCTTGGAGTTTACTCTTCAAGTAAGAGTTACTTGTAACTCTTTGGTGATTCAGTTAAAATTCCTTCATTAACCGACCCAAGACTTGCCTTGATTGTGACATTGTGACCTTAGAAATGCTTCTTTGTCCAGAGTGACACAGTCTCCCCACTGGAAAGAATCTGGTCCTCCTGATGGTCCACAGCTACCTCACCTAGTGATGTTGGGAAAATCATGAGACCTTCTGGACCTCAGTTTCCTCAGCTGTAAAAAGGGGATTCAATTTGAAGGCCCTCTCCTGCTCTGTATTTGATCCTCATAAAATGCTTTTTTAGTATTAAAATGAAACATTCTACAGATTTCAGAAATAGAGAGTAAAAAAGCAGAAGTCTGTTAAGAAAATGGCCTTCCCTGTGGCTGCAGAGCTTTCTCAGGACAGATTCTGTTCTCACAGCAGTTCTTCAGTTGTGGAGGGAGATTGGGACAAGGGTTACTGCTGCCTTTGCCTTCAGAACCTCGGTGGACTCTTCCTGCCCCTTCCAACTTCTGTGACTTTGGCCACATCCCAGGGTGATCCCAGGCCCAGCATCCACATCTGTAGAAGGGGATCGGGCCGGACAATCCCTGATGACATTTCACTTCAAAGTGAGAGAACCCTAAATTTGGAGCCAGGGATCCCCCAGAACAGGGGAGTCGGGCCCTAAGCTCCGCCTGCTGGGCAGCCACAAGCTCGGTTTTACTCTCTTTCTCTCTGTTGGGGCTTTTAGCTACTTGAGGCTCCTTCATGAATTTCACCCAGTTCAAGCTCAGCCAGAAAAATGACCTTTTTGTGTATTTAAGCTTTTCCAAACAGTTTTGCAGAAACTTTCCTCCCTGTCAGAAAGTCAGTTTCATGGATGGGAAAACTGAGGTCTAGACGGATGCTAATTAGCCTGCCTGGGACTGTGGCCTGGGTAAGGCAAGGTTAGACCTGGGCTTCCCCGGCTTCCCCTTAGGATTTGCTCTGGTGTAAGTCGAGATGCAGTCACTTGATCTGGTGATTCTGTCCTGGGAGATGGCCAAGTTTTAGAAAACAGAAACCTGTAATACTTTCCTTCCTAGGACATACAGGAGGCACTGAGACAACTGGGTGGTGCAATGGTTACAGCCCTGGGCCTGGAGTCAGAAAGATTCGATTTCAAATTCTACCCTCAGACGCTAGTTAGCTGTGCACCTTAAGCCTCAGTCTGCCTCAGTTTTCTCAACTGTAAAATGGGGATAATATCAGCACCTACTTTCTAAGATTGTGAGCATTAAAAGAAATAACAGCCGTAAAGCACCTTATAAACGTCAGCAATATGGCTCCTGCTGCTTCTTTTTTGGGGGGCAATCAGAATTAATTGACTGACTCAGGATCACACAACTAGTAGGTATCTGGGGCTGGATTTGAATTCAGGTCCTCCTGACTCCAGAGCCAGTGCTCTATTTGCTTGGCTGCTCTTTTTTTTTTTTTTTTAAATTTTATAATTATAAAAATTTTTTCACAGTATATATGCATGAGTAATTTTTAAAATAACATCCCTTGTATTCATTTTTCCAGATTTTCCCCTCCCTCCCTCAACCCCCTCCCCTAGATGACAGGCAATCCCATACATTTTACATCTGTTACAGTATAACCTAGATACAATATATGTGTGTAAATCCAATATTTCTTGTTGCACGTTAAGTATTAGATTCTGACAGTATAGTAACCTGGGTAGAAAGACAGTAGTGCTAATATTTTACATTCATTCTCTGGGTGTAGTTGTTTCTGTCCATCATTGATTGAAGATTTCCACTTCCATCAGAATACATCCTCATACAGTATTGTTGTTGAAGTGTACAGCGATCTTCCGGTTCTGCTCATTTCACTCAGCATCAGTTGATGTAAGTCTCTCCAAGCCTCTCTGTATTCCTCCTGCTGCTCATTTCTTACAGAGCAATAATATTCCATAACCTTCATATACCACAATTTACCCAACCATTCTCCAATGGATGGACATCCATTCAACTTCCAGTTTTTAGCTACAACAAAAAGAGCTGCCACAGACATTTTGGCACATACAGGTCCCTTTCCCCTCTTTAGTATTTCTTTGGGATATAATCCCAATCTGGTTGCTCTTTTTATGCACTTGAAGGGACCTTGAATATTGAGTCTGAGAGACACAGAGAGAATATAGACCCCTTCTGCTGGAGAAATGGAAACTATCTGGGTGAGCTTTAAATAAACAGTTAAATTCTGCCCACAGGGAGCTGGCAGCTGGCCAGGGGCAGCAGAGATGTTCACACCCTGTTCTTAAATCGTCACTGCATTTCTAATTATGAGGTGGGCAGCCGGTGAGCTTGTCTCCTTCCCACCCACTGCTCGGGCCCAGGGATTTGACTTCTCTGTCTGGATCACCTCTTTGTTTTTTAGGGAGGACCGACTAAATTCTGTAGGTTGTTTTCCTTCCTTCATTTCTTTCGAGCTCTTGGTTTTTTCTTTGGCAGATTGAGTGTATTTTGGAGCGCGGAAGGGTCGGTTATACCCCACGAACATAGCTCTGAGCTCTTGGGTCCCAGATCAGGCCCTCAAAAGGCAAATGGTCATTGGAATCCAGATCATCCACCTCCAATGTCTGCAGTGCTTTTTGATGTACCGCGCTTTGCCCTCCCCAGCCCTTCTTGGTTATAGTTACTCCATCCTGTCTTAGTGGCTTTCCCCCTATCCCGGAGACAGGCTTCAAGGCTCCAGTGGAGAATCTTGATTGAACAGATGCTGAAAAAGGGTCCACCTGGCCTCCGTGCACACAGCCATGCTGTTAACTGCCCCTCCGTGCCTCTTTGTGCTCTGAAACAGAACAGGAAACCTTGGCTTTCCATGTCTGTGTTGGTGCTCCTGGGCCACCCAGAGCAGGAAAGGGTCTGGGCTGAAGGATCTTGGGTCCCTTAAATGACTCTTTTGATAATGGACTCATTGCCTCCATTAAGGGCCTGGGCTTCCAGCCAAACTTCTCATTCCTAATTTAGTTTCCAAATAAATGGTGATGCTGTTTAAACCCATTGCTTTGGTGTTTTAGGCAGTCACCTAGTAAAGAAAATATTCTCAGCTCATCTTAAATCTTATTCCTTGTGGAAAATAAAATGAACTTTGGAGACTTTGAGACTGCAGCTTTCCTGCAAGTCGATGCGCTTACAGCCTTTGTGAATATTCTTCTGGTTGGGCCCACCTTACAAAAGCCCTTTTTGTAAAACGTTTTGGTTCAGTTTTGTGACTCCCCGGAGCTTATCTGTGGTTGGTTAAATTTTAATGGAGGCGTTTTCCTGATAACCAAATCTGAAAAATGGAGTTGAGGGGGATGGGATGAGAGCTATCTTTTTTCTCTTGTGCCCCTCAGCTCCTCCATCCCGTTGTCAAATTTCCTCCCCATGTTCTATGGCTCAGTTCAACTGTAGAAATCAATCTCTGTACAGAAAAAAGGGTCTGTGTTTAAGATCTGACATGAAGTGTGCACATCACCAGAGAGGCCCTTCTCCAAGTCTCAGTTTCCTTATCTGTAAAGTGGGGTTGCTGATAGTCTTGTAAATAAGTGTTAGAAGGGAATTCCTTCATGGTCTGGAGCTTAGCTTCTTTATTTTTAAGATGGAAAATTGGGTCCAGAGAAAAAACAATTTACTTAAAGACACAGAGGCTGTAATGGTAGATCTGGGATCCAGCCTTGGAAAACTGCTTCATAATGTAAACATGATTTATTTGTTCATAACTACAGTGACCATTTTGTTGTTCAGTCGTTTCAGAATTGTGTCTTTGGGACCCCATTTGGGATTTTCTTGGCAGAGATACTAAAGCGTTGCCATTTCCTTCTTCAACTCATTTTTAAAAACTTAAAATTTTTTTTCATTTTCAACATTCACTTTTTTAAGCTGAATTCCACTTTTTCTTCCCTCTCCCTCCCCAAGATGGCAAACAATTTGATATAGGTTATACACATTGTCATAGTACATATATTTCCACATGAGTCGTGTTGTGAAAGAAGAATCCAAACAAAAAGGAAAACCATAAAAAAGAAAAAACAACAATGGTGGAAATAGTATGCTTTGATTTGTGTTAAGACTTCATAGTTTTTCCTCTGGATGCTCCAAGTCATTTTTTAATAGATGAGGAAACTGAGGTAAACAGGGTTAAGTGTGGCTTAAGGGTGACCCAAGCTACTAAGTGTCACTCCCTTTACATTGGAAATCAGGAAATGTCTCTGACAACTTGGGCTAGTCAAAGGATCCTGGATTTAGATCCTCTATTTTGTCTGTGTGACCCTGAGCAATTAAATGAACCTTTCATTGTGCCAGACTTTTGGCTAAATTACTGAACTCTTTGAGAGGGCCTTCCCTTACAATCAATTAAGTCAGAGGCTAAGTTAAGCAGCCACAATCACGACACTGATCGGGAGTTCTAGAGCCGATTGTCACTATTGGCTCCAGGAATTTCGCCAAGCACTTCTTCACTTTGCTCCTCAATTTCCTTGGTTAAATGGAAATGGATGCAATGGTTAGTCCCCAAGGTCCAACACATTGAGGTTCTTGGATTTTCCTCCAGGATATAATTAAGGATTCAGAAAGTGTTTAGTCTGTTAAGAACTAGCTCAGTGAAGTTTCTTTAACTAGACCTGGAATTGACACCCTGGGCCCTGGTCATATGTTAACCATTCCTCTGAAGGAGCCTCCTCCCGCAGAGATGCATGAATGAGAACTTCCTCCTGCCAATCCCAAGTTCAGTGACTTTGGATGATCCGGCCTGGAAAAATTGAATCAAAGTGTCGGCCGTAGCCAAGGATTTCCCCAAACAGTAATCACTTCTGATTATTTCCAGGGTGTTGCTTTTGGCTCCGAAAGCCATTTTGTCCACTGTGGTTCTGAACTTCGGCTTCTTTTGCCCGCTTTTACGAGGAGCCGGGGCATCTGTTCAGACGGTGTTTTTCTTTCACTGCCCTGACCTTGACTGGAGGGAGAGAGCCCTCATTCTGCTTTTTGCTGTAGTTGCTGTGAGCTTTCAGAAGAGTCGGAGGGTGGGGAGTAGACGCCATCTATCCATCTCCTTTTGAGATTCCCTGGAGCATCTTAAGCGTGGTGCCGTGCACATGGTGGGGCGATTAGGGGGCTTCTTGCTATAGACATTCAATGCCCTCATTCATTCTGAAGATCTTTGGTTGTCTGGGCTAACTGGGACCATAGGAGGAATTGTGTGTAAGTGAAATCCCCAGGTGATGTCTTAGAGAGAAAAAAAAAAGCTTTTGTGGAACCCAGGCAAGATTGAATGAGGCTGTGACTGAATGTCAGTTAAGATAATAATGTGTTTTTACCTTTTGAGGCTGAGGATTCCGATCTAAACTGAGTGTGTATGTCCAAGAAGGGGCCCAGCCTTAGCGAATCAAAGGGAAACCACATGAAACCGCCGAAGGCAGCCCGTTGCTTAGTTTGGGGGCCCTTGAGTCTGAGACTTCAGGATCTGAAGCCCATTTTCTTCCTAAATTTTATTCCAATCCCTGGAAGACTAATATGTCTTCTTGAAGGGTTCGGTGAACCCTTTTTAGTAGATGGCAAAAGAATCTGAAACAAGGACACTTAAAATTAAATATTGCTTCCTGAAGCCTTGTGATTTATTCTTTTTTTGTGGGGGAACTTTGCCCTGTTGGAATTTCAATAGATAGTCCTCAAAAAATGCTTACTCTGTGAGCCTGATTTTGTGCTGAGCTAAGAACTGGGGGTGCAAATATTAGGGCGGAGGAAACCCCACCATCTCAGTCTCTGTGCTTAAGGGCTGTCTATTCTAAGGAGGTCAAGTCAACCCATAAAGAGGAACTGGGCTTTTGTAGAAATTGGGATAAAAATTGTGCTGGCCTTCTCCAAAGTATGCTGACTGCACTCTGACCTCCTGTTCCTCCTCCTCCACCCTCCTACCCAAGCTCTCCTCCTTGGAGCCTTGGACTTTGCCTAAGTCTTTGTAGTCATCCATGCTGCTGCCCTCCCCCCAATCCATTCCAATAAAAAAAACCCCAAAACTATTGACTCTATTAGAATGTAAGTTTCTTGCTTGTTTTTACTTCAGGGTTAGCCCAGTACTTAATATATGATGAGTACTTAAATGTTTTCATTCATTCATACTTAACATATGTTTCCTGAATTTGCCCTTCCACGAAAGATTTATTTTCCAAGTTTTCCCACCTGATAATGGCTGACCTATTTTGTGACAAGGAGCCTTATCATGGAAGGAGGATTGTTTTAGATCCTCCTCTGTCCAGGACTCCCCCTGTGACTTTTGCAAAGTGACTTGACTTCTCTAAGTTTCAATGACCTTAGCTGTAAAGTGTGTGGGGGTTGGGACTGGAAGATGCCAAGATTTTGCTCTGAAAACTAGCCAGAATATTCTGGAGTGGGAAGAGCACGAGAGCCAGAAGTCATCTTTTTCTTTTTTTTAATGACCTGAGGAGGAAACACTGTAATGATGGGGAGAAATAATAGGTAGTCGGTTAAAACACTTTTTTTTAAACTTTGCTAAACCTATTTTTTTGTGGGCGGCAGCTGGCATTGGGGCCCGTGGAGGTAGATTGAGGACAAGACTCCCTTATATGTTGAACACTGACGATTTGTGGCTATAGACCCTGTAGAATGGTGGGTACTTCCCCCACAGGGGGATGTAAGAAAGTAAATGAATCTAGTTTGAATGCTGTCAGATTGGAGACTCCCTATGGCTGTTGGCTGAGAAAGTTGAGAAGCTTTTTATCTCTCCCTTTTTTTATCTTTTATCTTTTAAAAAAATCTTTTATCTCTTACAGAGCCCCCTTCTCTCTGTCGGGTTAGGCTAATTTGAATTTTGCTGGGTCTCCTGGGGGAGAGCCACGCCTTTGGTCTGTGACCCTTTGGTCATAAGTAACATTCGTCGAAGTGGACGGTGTCAGTTGGCGATAATAAATACACTGCTCTTCCATTCCTTAGGACACTTGGGCTGTAGGGAGCCACTCTAGGGTGGAAAGGGCCACTCTGTAAGTGGTGACGTCTCCTTGCTAGACGGTCCCTTGTACAGGGGATCCCCTTGTGAAGGTATAGCATGAGATGACCTCCTAGTTCTTTTTCAACTTTTACATTTTGTTATCATTTCCCAGATGAGGGAACTTGGCAGCTTGGTGGTCTAGTGGATAGAGCCTGAGGTCTGGAATCAGGAAGAGCTGAGTTCAGGTGCCCTTGTTGATATTTCATGGTTGCTGAACTATGGGCAAGCTATTTAAACTCTGCCGGCCTCAATTTTTCCATCTGTAAAATGGGGATAATAATAGCACCCAAGATTGCTGTGAGCTTCCAATGAGATGATATTTTAAAAACCCTTTGCTTAAAGTGTTAGAAATATGAGCCCTTGCTGTTATTGTTACTATTTTTTTAATTAAAGCATTTAAATTTCAAAACATATGCATAAATAAAGAGGACAGTGGGAACTGAATGTGGACCACAATATTGTATTTTTACTTTTTTGTTGTTGTTTACTTTTTTTCTCATTTTTTTCCCTTTTTGATCTGGTTTTTCTTGTGCAGCATGATAAATGTGGGAATATGTATAGAAGAATTGCACATGTTTAACATAGATTGGATCACTTGCCAGCTAGGGGAAGGGGTGGGAGGAAGGGAGGGAAAAAATTTAGAACACAAGGTTTTGCCAGGATGAATGGTGAAAATTATCCATGTATATACTTTGAAAATAAAAAGCATTAATTAAAATTAATAAAAAATTTTAAAAGCATAGATAATTTTCAAAATTTGTCCTTGCAAAACGTTGTAATGATTATTTTTCTTAGTCACTGCCACAGGCCTGGTAGAAAGGCTGGTCACTCCCCATTCTGTGTCCAGACCTTTTTGTCATGTAACGCCGTGTAGGAAGGCTGACTAAAGGGATATATCTAAGGGGGAATGACTCTCGTCCAACTTCAATCTCCCATTAGTTTTATAGGCCCCAGACCTTTCCCGGTCTCTTCCTTACTAGATTTTTCCTCCTCCCTCTAACATATGGAAAATGCTTAGCACAGTGTCTGGCACATAGTAGTTAATAAATACTTGTCCCCTCCCCATCCCTCACACCCAGTGGGAAGTAGCAGAGCTGGGATTTGAATCCAGGTTTGCTGAATTTTAATTCATTGCTCTTCACGCTACATCATACAATTCTCCATAGGTCTTTTAAGTTAATAATCTAACTTAAAAATAGTTTTGAGATGAACTAGGGAAGGAGAAACACTTTACGAAATAATTCTTGGCCTTGCACAAGTGTTTCCCTGCTGAACTCCCTCTAAGAAGCCAGCTTCCTCTCTGCACTGGAAGCTGGGATCCAGGAACCTGTTTTCTTACTCAGAATCTTTTTTTGGATAACTATGTCTTATAATTCATTTCCTTTATAATTGTATGGATTTTAAAGCATTTTGCTGGGAAGGAGCCCATGGGCTTCATTCACCAGATAGCCAAAGGGATAACCGACACAGAAAACCCAGGATAGAGAAAATCTGAGTGAAAGTGTGCTTCTTTCTTTACAATGGATTTTTTTTTTTTTTCTGAGACAGCTGGCGTTAAGTGACTTGCCCAGGGTCACACAGCTAGGAAGTGTTAAGTGTCTGAGGACAGATTTGAACTCAGGTCCTCCTGACTTCAGGGCTGGTGCTCTGCAATGGATTTCTTAGAAAGCCTGAGATGAAAGAGCCCTTCAGGCCCCCTACAAAGACAGCCTCTGTATAATCCACCTGTCAATTGAGCATCAATATCTCGTTTGGGGATTCCTCTCCTGCTTTCAGGCAGATCATTCCCTTAATTGTAAATTTTTTTTAATTTTCAAATTTTTTTTCTCAATAGTACCTTCCCAAATCCATGTTAAATATCATTTTTCAGCATTCATTTCTGTAAGATTTTATGTAATAAACTTTTTCTTCCTCCTTCCCCCAAGACAGCAAAAATCCGACATAGGTTAAATATTGCAATCCTTCTAAACATACTTCCATATTTGTCGTGCTGTGAAGGAAAAATCAGACCAAAGTGGATAAAAAAATCATGAGAAAGAAAAAGCAAACAAATAAAACAAAAAAAAAGTTGAAATAGTGTGCTTCGATCTCACGTTCAGTCTATAATTCTCTCTGGATGCGGATGGTATTTTCAGCCCAGGCTATTGGAATTGTCTTGGATCACCATGTTGCTAAGAAGAGCTAAGTGGATCCCAGTTAGATCATCGCATCATTAGGAGTGACCTTCCTAATTAGGAATGTGCTTTTGCTGTGTGTTAAGAGGGGTCTGCTGGGACCCGTTGTCAGAAGCTAGCCGTGTGTATAGTTTAGCTGTAATTTTTTTTTTAAATTCCAAATTCTCTCTCTCCCTCCTCCCTCCTTGACAAGGCAGACAATTTGATATAGATTATACGTCATTTGCAGTCATGTAAAATTAACTATAAATTTTTAAGAAGAAACCTTAAATCCATCTTTTTTTAGTTCTCATTTTAGAAGTTTCCTGGCATCAAAGCTATAAAATGGTATCTTTGTCACTTGTATACATCTGCTGTATGGCCAGAGGTCCTTCCACATCCAAATCTGTGGTGATATTGTAGAGCAAGGAACCCCTTTAGCTTTAGTTATCCTATGTTCCTGGGCTGAATTTTAGTTGTTTAGAAATTGTTTCTAAGACAGTTTGGGGATGGCCTTGGAGGGCAGGGTAAGGGCGAGCCCTGTTCTGACCCCTCTGTACAGTGAAGCAGTAGAAAGGTAAGCCGTTGCCTCCATCCCACAGTTTGATCCTAACCGGGCTCCTGTTTGGGGGCTGGGGAGGGATGAGAGCTTCCAGGGGATCAGCACCTAGCAGAAAGTGACCTTCCTAATTAGGAATGTGCTTTGGCTGTGTATTCAGAGGGGCCCAAGCTCCTGGGACCCATTGTCAGAAGCCGGTTGATGATGTCACTATTGGAAAAGCGAGCTTCAAGGGCTTGGGAAGGGGCTCCGGAGCGGGGTTTCTGTTTTGGTAATAAATAGAAGTCTAGTTTCACAGGTGGAGGGATTTATTACAACAGGAAGCATTACCCGGCCTCCTGTTGATGCCGTCACTGCCCCGGCTTCCAAGTTCTCCTTAACGACCGCAGGTTTCTAACCAAGCGTGGCTTCATGACCTGCATTGGCCAAATGCCCTGGAAAGTTAACTGGGACCTGGCAACCACTTTTTTTTAGGGGGGGAGGGGAGAGCAGGGGTTGCTGGGAAAGGTGTTGTTGGGGTTGGTCATGAGTCTTAGGTGTGGCTCGGAGGTTGGGGGAAGGCAGAGGGGATGAGGAAATGCTTTCTTAGAATACCAGGGTAGTTAAAGAAAATCCATATTTGTGGCTAACTGGCTCCCTGATGTCCACCTTCTGGCAGTCCAGCTGTGTGAGCTGACGTCTGGCAGTTTGGGAAGAGAGAGACTGCAGAAATCCAAGTGATTTTTCTTTTTTGACCTTTGATTTGGAACCTGTTTTACACCCAGGAAAACTGTTGAATTTGTAGATGTTTCTCCTGTCCTCTAAGGATCCTGGGATAGAAGCCATTTAGTGCTGATTTTGAGAGCCCTAAGGGTGAATTGACTTCCTGGGATTACACAGTAGAACTGAGACAGGGATCTCCAAATCCAGCCCCGAACCCACTTTGTGGGCTGGACAGTAGCACCCAATCAGAGTCATCCCTGAGATTTAGAGCTGGGGAGAACCATAGAGGTCTTCTAGAACAGCGGCCCCCTCATTTTCCAGATGGGAGACTGAGTGCCTCCAAGGGCATGCCATAATTAACATCTCCAGGAGCTGAACCCCAGCTCTTTTCCACGGCACCTGCTTAGGGAGCAACTTTGGCTGGTGGCCGGCTGCACAGGGGACAGTTCCTTATACCATTTTATGGTAACTGGTGAATCATTTGCTACCTCCCATGATCCTCAGAAGGACAAAGATAATAGATACACTTGTGAGCTTGGGGCTGGAGAGGGAGGGATTGACTATTGGCTGGATTTTTATAGAAGACCAAATCTGTCCAGACAGGTTGATGCTCTGAAAGCAATTACTCTTATGGTTTGCCTAATGCTGCTCAAATGACTTACTAATTATCCCATCTCTTTACAGGGAGGGAGCTGCCCTGTGAGTTAGCCAAACTTGACCTTGCACATGGCCTTTGGTGGTGGTGATGGGGTGATTTGCTGTCTGGGCCGTTCAGTGTTTGGGAGCCGTGGTCCTAGGACCAGAGTGGGAAATTCTAACAAGGTGTCTGATGATGGTGCTCTGGCCAGTCTCTGGCTGCCATCTTTTTTGTTGGTTGTTTCTGAATGTCCCAGGAGTGGGGGCTTACTGCTGGGTGACTTTGTGGTCCGATAGAAAGGGAACTGAATTTGGACTGGGGTTCCAAACCCAGCTGTGCCTGGATGTTAGTTAGCCTTTATTTTCTTCTGGAAAGCGACTAGGGAGGACCAATGGCTTCTGTGGCCCCTTCTAACTCTGTGAGCCTATGAATTCTTCTTTAGTGGAAATGTATCTCTGGATTATAAAAGGAAGTAAACTCATTATGGCCAGTCAACAATTGGGAGGGGGGAAAACCAGGTTCAAGTTTAGATCCTGCTATTAACTTAGTTGGGTGGCTCAGTTGCTCCTCCTGGTTTCCTTTTCCTCATCTGCTATTGGATTATTAGGTCTCAAAGGACCAGGCTGGCTCTAGATCCCAAATCACTCTCTGTAAGAAATTCGATCCAGCCCTGAGGGTCTCTCTCAGGTCTCTTGTGTTCTCCTAAGATGGTGATATGGTCTGTAGTCCCGGAAGGATGCTTCCCATCAAGTGTGGACTCAGGGTCCTGGTTTAGGTTTTGCAATTTGTTTTCATAGAATAAGGAAAGTGACAGGTGATCCGGTCATTATTTGTAAAGAATTTCAGGGTGTTCAGCTCAATTAGGAAGGGATGTCTCAAAATAAAACATCTGGATTATAGTGGAAAAGAGAGGGGGCTTCCATGTCAGGAAAACCAGTCCTGCCTTCTATGGGAAGCCTTTCCAGGCCCTGGGAACTATCAGAGGGTCTTTCCTCTGTGTAGTATTTCCCATATCTAGATTGTTTATACGTAGCTCTTTTTTCCCCCCTTTTAATTACCAGTGACTAGTAATGTGCCAGGAACTATGAAAAGCAGCCTTGTAAAGGGCTCAGCAGCTTTTACCCCCAAAGTACTATTCTTCCCTAAACACACCCTACACCCCAATTCCCAAAAGACTATTTTATGGAAAACTCACATGATGGTCAGAAAAAGCGGTACGAGGACACTCTCAAGGTCTCTCTCTAGAACTTTAGAATCAATTGTATGGCATGGGAGGTGCTGGCCCAGGACCGCCAGCATGGCGTGCTCTCATCAGAGAAAGTGCCGTGCCCTATGGGCAAAGCAGAAATGAATTAACACAAAAGAAACACGAGATGTGCAGAATTAGAGAGGCCACCCCAGATGTTCATAGGGACCCATGTGTCTGACCCGTGACTCAGCATCCCGAGCCCATATTGGTCTGATCAGCCACAGCTGGACACCTCGTAACTCCACTCTAATGTAGTGATGTCATTTTGATCCTCTCTGAAAATGAAGAACAACAACTCTTCCTGTAATAGTGTCTATTGATTGAACGACTTAAGCTTCCTCAGCCTTGGTTTCTTTATCTGTAAAAATGAGGGAGTTGGTTTTGATGGTTTTCAAGGTTCCTTCCAGACCCCAGGCTGTGGCTGGGTGATCCTGGCATTTATCTTCAGCTTAATTTGTGGAGAAGGAGCTGACCTTCCTTGGTGGGGGGAGTTTCCTCACTGGTCAATGCAATCACAGGCCCTGTCCTTGTCCCTTTCTTTAGTAATTAGAACTGCCAGAAAGTGGAATGAGCTGCCTTGGGAGGTAGAGAGTTGTCTGCCATTGAAAGTGTTTAAAGAGAGGATTGCTGACCATGAGATTAGATTTCTTTGTCTCCAATAAAACAAGGTCCTTGGATAAGAGGTTGAGTCATAGACTTTTGGAGTGATCTGTCCCAATTATCTGCTAAGTAGCTGAGCTGGGATTTGAACTCTGGACCTTTGATTGTAAACCTAGTTTGTCCAGGGTATTACCAATAGCTTTAATGGCTCACAGAGTCTTCAGTCAGGAACATGCTCCATATGCGTTATTAAGCAACAGTAGGTGCTTAATAAATGATCAAATGCATTTCTTGAACAGCCGCTGTGTTTTAGCCTAGGCTATCTGGCACCTACTTAGCAACAACAGCGGTTGGGAAAAGTCTTTCATTTTCTGGGTTCTGTTTGTTTCCACATTTACCCAGCATGATTGTGTAGCTGTAGACTAGTCCCTTGATTCATCAGCATTTTAAGTCACTTGGCAATGTTCTTAAATTAAAATTAGGAAGGAACAGCTGTTCAGTGACTGTACTAATGAAATCACAGGTCCTGGTTCATTTTTTATCTGGAGTCCACACCTATGACTCCAGATAAAAAATGAACCAGGACCTGTATGGAATAAGGTATTTCTAGTTGTAATACTAATTCCTTTTGTAAATGAGTGGGGGGTAGGGACCATGGCTTTGGTCATGCGTTGCTAGAACTCAGCTTTTAGTAGCCATTTTAGTTAATGGAACTGTTCCTCAGGACTGGCTCCAATCCTTTGGTCAGTTTTTATCACTGTGAATCTTATTTAAAATGCATTGTTTGTTTAGGGGATGTTTTTTGTGATAGTGCCTTTTTTGACCTTTATAGTCGTATTCTGTTCCCTTTATTTTTAGGTAGTCTTACCAGCACAGGGCAAGAGCAGTCAGTTTCTGGCCATGAAACTCTTTCCTGATAGGATGGACCGCTCTGGCTTCCTTAAGTCCTAGTTAAAATCCCACCTAATATTGGTGGGATTTTACTAGAGTCTTCTCTTTGCTAATGATTTCAGCTTTTCTATATTTAATTTGCTTTGCTTCCCTTTCCCTCTTCATTCCCCTCTCTCCATCTCTCTCTCTCTCTCTCTCTCTCTCTCTCTCTCTCTCTCTCTCTCTCTCTCTCTCTCTCTCTCTCTCTCTCTCTCTCTCTCTCTCTCTCTCTCTCTCTCCTTCCATCCATTCAGTTTATCTATCTATCAATCATATCTATCAATCACTCATCTACCCATATGTTCTGTCCCCTGTTAGATTGGAAACTCCTTGAGGGGAAGGATTGTCTCGCATCCTTTTGTATTCCCGGGGCTTAGCACTGTGCCTGAAACTTAGCAGGATATTTAACAAATGTTCATTGTTTAATCTATGAAAGGCAGGATTTGAATCCAGATCTTTGCAACCTACATATTGACCTCTTCATGATTCCTTTTTTGTCACTAGGTCTTTAGCAATATCACTTTGCTGTTATCCACATGCTGTTTGTAATTTTTGGAGAGAGACATTTGGCTCTTTTCATTTTTACAGGATTTCAGGGAAATTCTTTTCATTTAAAGAGAAAGCTCAAGAGGTCTGGAGCCCTCACTTGTCCCTGGGAAGTGGAATTTACAGTTGTTTTTTGGTTTCAGGATGAGTTGGTCTGTGTGTGAAGCCATTCCCTCTTTCTTGAGTTCAGTTCTTAAAATAAAAAGGGTTGACCTGGGGGGACCTCTGAGGTTATTACTTACAGCTCGAAGGCTGAGCAATACATTTCATTTTAGAATCTCATTCTGGCTTAGATGAGATGGGGCTTGGTTTATAAGTTCTAGAGTCAGGAGAAAGCTTGGAACTTGCCCATTTTACAGAAGAAGGAGGTAAAAGAGGAGAAATGATTTGTGGGTCATCAATACAACCAAGTGGAGATTTGAACTCAGATTCTGTGTGAAGTGTGTGTGTGTGTGTGTGTGTGTGTGTGTGTGTGTGTGTGTGTGTGTGTGTGTGTGTGTGTGCGCGCGCGCACCCCTTTTGTTTACTCCCTGGATTTTCTCTGAACTTTGTTTATGGGGGGGGGGGGGTCTGGAGGCCTTGGTGCAGAGGAAATAGGAGTTACCCGGCACACTTCAGGGAAGTCGGGCGGTTCTACAGGTGGGTAGCTGATTTAGTTGGTTCACACAAACAACCTGGTCCCTTCTGCAATTAGTGCCCCGGACTATTCTACCAACAAGCCAAAGGTCATGTGCTCAGGAAGGAGCTCTCTGCACTTGAATTTGGTCAGATTTTTCCTTATTAGATAAGGCCAGGTTTGGGGGGGGGGGTAAAGGGAATGGGGAAGGGCTGTAGAAATGCCTCTGATCTCACAGCACTTGGAAAACTGAGCAGGGGAGGCAGGAAGCAAAGCCTCCTGAGGTTTTTTCATTTAAAATCTGATTCCTTACATTTAAATTCTTTTTGTTCTTGGAGGTCGAGTATTCAAAAAATGAGAGCTGAACTGTCTTAATTTAAAAAAAAAAAAAAAGACCTTGTGTTTTGAGTTGGATTTATGTTTTTTTTTTTTTTTTTTTTTTTTTATTAAAGCTTTTTATTTTCAAAACATGCATGGATAATTTTTCAACATTAACCCTTGCAACAGCTTGTGTTCCAATTCCCTTCCTCCTCCCCCTTCCCCTACATGGCAAGTAATCCAGTGTATGTTAAACATGGTAAAAATATATGCTAAATCCAATATGTGCACACATATTTATACAATTATCTTGCTGCACAAGAAAAATCATGGATTTATGGCTCTTGAGTCTGTTTCTCTGCCAGCCACAGCCCCCCCTTGGGGGACCCTGGAATCTGCTGGAGCAGAGGGGGTGGCCCCGGTGAATGGAGCAGAATACTGAGGAGGAACATCTTGATTCCATCACCCCTCATCCAGCGTCCCCTCTGTGGCTTGCCGGGTAATTACTTAGCAGACGGAGCACAAGGTTTGGGAAGCTGCACTTGGGGTTGGCGCGGCTGAGCGCCCGTTTACTTCTTCTGGCTGTGTTGCTTTGGAAGTGCTGCTCCAAGCCTGGAAGTCCATTATCCTTCTACTCCTCCCGCAACCCGGTCGCCCGTTTTTCTTTGCATTTGTTTCTGGTTGTCCTATTAAACCACGAGGAATTGTCCCTGGCTTTCTGTGATTGCAGAACGTGGTGCTGGTAGAAAGAACTGAATTTTTGTAGAGACCCAGTTTGATATCTGGTCTCTGGCCCTTACTGGTTGAGTGGCCCTGGGCAAGTTAGAAGCCTCAATTTCCCCGTTTGTAAATGGGTAATATCTGCATTACTTGCTCCAGGTCAAATGAGGTAATGTATTAGCACACAACTTAAAATGGTCAAGAAAACCCCAAGCGGGGCCCTTGTACTATTTTGGTATATGTCTGGTGTTTTATTGATTGATTTAATATCACTCTTCATTCAGGTGGTGCAGTGAATAGGGAGCCAGCCCTGGAGTCAGGATAACCTGAGTTCAAGTCCAGGCTGTATGACCCTGGGCAAGTCACTGTTTACCTAAATTTCCTTATCTATAAAATGGACTGGAAAAGGGAAATGGGAACCATTGTCAAGAAAACCCAAAATGGGGTCACAGAGAGTCCTCCTTGTCTGAAGTGACTCAACAATAGCTCTTTAGCAAGCATTGAAGCGCCTACTATGTGCCATGCCCAAGGAGAGACAGAAAAGGGGAGAGAGAGGCAGAGACGGAGAAAGAGATTCAGAAAT
Source organism: Sminthopsis crassicaudata (assembly GCF_048593235.1). Lineage (NCBI taxonomy): Eukaryota > Metazoa > Chordata > Mammalia > Dasyuromorphia > Dasyuridae > Sminthopsis > Sminthopsis crassicaudata. The sequence goes on along the minus strand of NC_133617.1, from coordinate 738,395,265 downwards.
AGAAAAGGGGAAAGAAAGACAAGAGAGAGAGATTCAGAGAGACAGAGAAGAGATGGGGGGAAGAAAGAGAGAGAGATGGAGAAAAAGAGAGAAGGGACAGAGAGACAGAAAGCACGGGTGTGGATACAAGAGAGACAGAGAGATACAGAGAGGTACTGCTGTCCTCAGGGAGCTTGGGGAACTAAGGAGTGGGCTTTGCGGATGTGAGGAGCGGAGCTTTTTGCTGTTCATTATTTTGCAGGATTCTCTGGGTCCCCCATAGGAACGTGCTAAAATTGGAAAGGCTCTAGCTTAGTGCTCAGGATGCGCCTCCAGCTTACAGGAAAGCTCCAGGGACAGACAGAGAAAGGATCTATGGGGTGGAAATTTGTGAAAGGCCCAAGGGCAGCTCCAGCCCCTCCCTGTCTCTCCCGCTCCCCCCTGTGCATCCCTGGCTTTCCACAGCCAGCAGTGAGGTTCTCCTGGAGTTTCCCTCTCCAACCTTTTTACACTCAGAATTTTTTTTCCTTCTTTTACTTCATGAAGCTCCTTGGCAAATCTCCCCTTTTGTTTAGTGGAGGTTGGTGGCCTGAATGTGTTAGGGGGAAATTCTTGGAGGATTGGAAACTCTGAGAGATAATCTAGCCCAGCTCCCGTGTTAGAAATGAGGGCCCAGAGGGAAGGGGCTTGTGCTCCTGCAGGGAGTAAGCAGAGCTGGAAGTCACCTCTAGGTTCTTGTTGAAATTAAATGTTAGAAACACACACTCACAGGTTGGATCCTGCTTTCCCTGGTACAGGGCACTCCCTGAGCGGGGATGAAGCACCTTCTTTGAAAAACGGTCTTTGAAAATTTCCTACACCAGGAAAAGTTAAATGACTTGGCCAGGGACACAGGGCCTGTGCATATCTGTAAACTGTTGTGAACAGAGAATTCTGGGGAACAATCCCTGAAGGGCTATAACTGTGCATACCTTTTAACCCAGTGGTGTTTCCATCCCAAAGAGATCCTAAAGAAGGGAAAGGGCCCCACGTGTGCAAAAATGTTTGTGGCAGCCCTTTGTGCACTGGCCAGAAACTGGGAACTGAGCGAGTGCCCATCAGCTGGGGAATGGCTGAACAAGTTCTGGTATATGAATGCTATGGAATATTATCGTTCTGTAAGAAATGACCAGCAGGATGAATACAGAGAGGCTTGGAATCAACAATTACCCCAAAGATCACACAATTACCCATCTTTTCGGTTGTATTCTTTACTGGTCAAAGCATTTTCAACATTTTCTTAACCTGATCTTCCTAGCAGCCCTCTATAGGCAGCAGAGGTATTTTTAGCTCCTTTTCCTGTGGAGAAACTGAGTCTCACAGTTAGTGACCAGCTTCAGGTCATTGTCAGGGCCAAGTTTCTGTGCCCTCTGTTACACATTCAGAAGCTCCAGGTTAGTCGTCATTTGTGGTTTCTTTTTGTTTCTTTGACCTTGTCTTAGAGTAGGTAGCAGAGACAGAGACATCCTGGGCTGGATCCTGTCTCTGGCACACGCTGCTGTGTTACCCTGCATAAATCCTTTCAGTTCTCAGGGTTCTAGGCTGGGATGTCCACCTCAGATGGAATCAGATCCCTGCAGGCCACAAAGTGACTTAGAAAACCTGTGTTGTAGCATATTGAAAACCATTTCTCAGTTATTAACCTGGTTCCAGCCCCTGGGTGGGAGTTTAGCAGAATTTAGTGAGCTGGGGCTGGAGGGCGGGGGGTCCTCACTGAGAGCTTCTCTGTTCTGCCTGTGAAGTCAGAGGTGGCCTCCTTGCCCATGGGAGGCTCAGCTGTGAGGGTACCTGGCGGTTGTTCTTGTCTCGAGTGCACAACTACTCACGGTATTCTCTGTTATTTCTACTGCCTTAAGCTTAGTGCAAGAAGCCTTTGTTGACCTGGATACTGATCCCATCACCAGTTTTCCCTCGTTCTCCCCATTCCTGTGGCCCCCAGCTTCATCACCTGGTCCTTCTGTGCAACCTGTCTCGCCACACAAATAGCTAATCTGTTCAGGGACAGTGTGGACCATTACATAACCCATGGAGGTTGAGAAGGACCTAAAACGGTGTGCTGCTTATTGTTCTCCTCGTGGCCGTCTCTTGATTACTCTCTGGGTGGCTTTGAGTATCCATGATACACATATATGAAGTGCACGTAATTGATTTCCTGCCACCTAAAGGCTGCTTTTCAGGTTTAACCCAACCCAACGTTAGTACAGTCTTGGTTTTTATCCAAAAGAGTGAAAAAGGAGCAGTTACTAAAGTGACAACTTCTCTGGGTCTCAGTTTCCTCATCTGTAAAATCTGATCGTTGTATTGGTTCATTTTTAAGATCTCTTCCAACTTGAGAGCTTTATGATCCTTTGAAAAAAAAATATTTTTTTTAAAGCAAGAAAGTTGTTTTATTTAGTTGATTGAATCCATTGTAAGTTGAATTGGGGGAGTGGCTATGTGCTGGGATGGTAATCCTTTGATTTCTTGAAATACTCATTTTCCTAGCTCCTTTTTGGGACCCAGCAATCAACTTTCTAGTGAATAAACACTGTACAGTTTTCCATCAGAAACTTCAAAGGAAAAGTCTATTTTGGGACACTTGCCCTTTCATAAATGCCGGTTAGGGCAACACCCCGGGAAGGCAAGCACGACAAGCTCTGGCATTATAAAGTTGGGGCTTGAGGGTTTCGTCAATTAAGCTGGCGATGCCCGAGTCTGGGGGCCGTCAGCCTGCAGGCCATGGCGCTGTGGCCACAGATCTGTGGGTGTGTTTCATAAAATGACTTGGTGTGAACATATACCATCTGTCAACTGAATAAATAATGTCTTCCATATGCTTTATGGCTTTTTTAGATGTATGTTGATGTTGTGATGATGAATAAAATACAAAGTCATGTTACTGAGTTGATAGTGGCTTTTTAAAAATTTTTATTTATTTTTAAAAAGTTTTATTGGAGAATTTTGAAGAAGAGAAAATAAGTTATTATTTTCAAACAGTTCATTAAAACCTACCGACAAAGAACAGTAATGCCCCTGTATTTTCCCATTTTTTTTCTGAAAGAAACCTGTTTTGTTGGCTCTTTGCAGTCATAAATGTGTCTTTCTTTAGAGTCTACGTTGCCTCAGTCCATGCAAGTGTTTGCAGGTTTCTGCCATATTTTCTTAATTTTTAATAATCTAGCACTACTGGTGTGAAGTGGGAATCTCTAATACAGAGGGGCTTCTAACATAAAGAGTTTTCGAATAGGTGGCAGCCCAATTTGCGCTTTTTCTTCTTGTTTTCCTAATTCTCCACCAAAGCCAGAGTTTGGCCCATTTATTTCCAGTTAACAATATTCCTTTCTATTTTGAATCTTCTAAGTACAGAGTTAGTTGCATAGCACCTCCCCCATTCAGAAGGGCTTTCCTTGAGGGCAGGGACTCTGGTTTTGCCTTTCTTTACATCTCTAGCCCTTTACACAGGGTCTGGCACCCAATTATATGGCTTAATAAATGCCAGTTGTTAGGCTGATTCCAAAGCTCCGGTAAAAGTTATTGAAGCCACTTGGTTTCTCTCTTAAACCATGAAAGCACCAACATATTCATTAGCCTCTGGATAACTTTGGTTACTTAAAGTTACTAAGTTACTCAGTTACTTCAGTTACTAAATTACTTCAAATCCTGCACAGGATTCTGTGTTACTCTGGTCAGATTACTTAGCCTCCTTTCAGCCTCAGTTTCCCCATCTGTAAAATGAGGAAAATACTTAGGGTTGAATTTTATTGCTGCAAACTGAATAAGCACAGGAGACGGATTTGCCCTTTGTGAATCGGTAGGTCAAACGAAATGGATGGCTAATGTTCCTTATTCAGAGGCTATATAGAATGGGATGGACAACTCGGTGAGAAAGCCCTGTGGAAGGGCAAGGATTTTGGCTCCTATTTGAATAGGATGAGGAGACTGGTCTGGATTGTTTGGGGATGAGAGAGCTTTTTAAAATGACTCCAACTTTGCCCTGGAACAAAGACCCGTCTTTGAAACATCAGCAGTCTTCCCGTGATGTGGGGTTGCGGTGAGTCATGTCAAGAATTGTTGTGGAGATCACCCAAAGGGCAATGGGGAGGCAGGTGGTGGGTGTGAGCAGCCTCCAGTACCTCCCATTATGGAGCAGGAATGAATTAGGTTAGGAGATGTGCTACTGAGGATGTTAACAGAGCTGTATGATGGAGAAAGGTGGGCTGATACCCTGATGAGAACAAGGCCAGAAGATCCTCCGCTCTCTGGGAATCTGTAGCTTTCTTGAAGCTACACATGTTCTGTTTTCAAAGTTTTTCTAATACTTCTTGTGGTTAGTATTCATTTCGTCTCGAAAATGTTTCTCCATTCTCCCATTCCAATTGAATTCAAGCTTCTTGAGGACTGGGAATATTTTATATCTTTATATCTTCAGTGCCTCTGCTGCTAATGGTAGATGAGAGATTAACTATAGGAATAAAGATCTGTAATCTTGGGATTGTGCTCTATATTCCTACATTTACTTTTGCCTATATTTGTCATTCTTTAAAAACACAACTTTTATGATAATTTGCTTTATTTTCCTCCTCAGCAATATAGTAAAAGTGTCAGAAAGACTTGAGTTCAGTTCCTACATGGGATTCTGTGTTATTCTGGTCAAGTCACTTAGCCTCCTTTCAGCCTCAGTTTCCCCATCTGTAAAACGAGGAAAATAATGATGCTTATTTCTTGGTGTTGTGAAACTTAAGACTTAAGTACTCCATAAATGCCAGCATCATCATTAGGAATAATAATAGTTATAATTTAGTTTCTCCCCTCCATTCTTTAGGAGGCAAAAAGAAAAACAAACCTCTTGTAACTAGTACACATAGTTGCACAAAGCAAGTCGGCTGTGTCCAAAAGTGATTCAGCCATTCTCCAGTCTTTGGGCACCCTGTGTCCTAGGTAGTGCTTGGCTCTTAGGTAATAATGGAGGAGAATCCACTGACTGCTGTGGTTATGACTTAGCCCGATCTCAACTCCAGCAGTAAATCACTTGGCCCAGGGAAATGACAAATTTCTGGTCTCGCCAGCCCCCTCGTTAATCTACACATCGTGATTATAGCTTTGGCTTGGAGCCGTGGGAAATGGGACAATGAACAGTAGTTGTGGGGACTCTATCTAGCCTCTTGTCAAGTTTTTGTTTGGGCTTATTAGCAGGGAGCGAGGGTGGAAATGGGACAGCTCTGTTGTCATCCTTGTGGCAAAAATGGAAAACTAAAAATTGAAGCACTCTGACTCTCCCAGAAAATATGTCTGTGGAAAGAGTGCTGAGTTTGGGGTCAGAGGGTCTGAGTTCAAATCCCACTCCTACTTGTGTGACTTTGGGAGAAGCGCCGCCACTCTTTGGGTTTCTCTCTGGTCGGGCTAGATCTGATCTGAGGTTATGTCAGTCAGACCCATTGGGCAGTGTGGTAAAGCCTACCAATATGGTGATTTTAAACCTCCAAAATAAAAGCTACAGATTACAAAGAAAACCAACCATATGGAAACAAAATTATAAAAATATTGGGGAAAAAAATTGAGACCTCTAAGGTTGGGGTGATTTCTGAGGTCTCTGGATTTCTGATTCTTTGGTTTTTACTAATATCCTATCTATCCCAATAGATGAAATACTGGAATTCTCTCTTACTACTTACTGTTCTCTACATGTGAATTTGAATCTAGTATTGAGTCATTCAGCTTGGAAGTAGATGAAAGGATTAGATAATCGGGTTAGAGAGTCCTGTTCTGATGTCTTTCTGCTCGATAGCTTCAGGAGCTGGAGGAGGTGCCATGTTTAAACTTTTGAGTTCTAACAATGGACTCTTCTCGGTGTGGTAGGAATGTTGCAGGTCGCCCTGAGCTGGAAGGATGCAATTTGAAACACCACTGGTGACTTATGCTTATCAGTGGTGTGATCTGGCTTGGACGCTGCTTTTTCCAAAAGGAACCCCACTTCTTGGCTGAGTCAGGGAAGAGTTATTAGGGTTGGGTGATACAGTGGAAAGAGCTGGAATCAGAGTGAGTTAAGGCCCTTCCTGATCTTCAGTTTCTTCATCTATACAATGAGGAAATTGGACCAAAGCTCTTCCACGTCTCACTTGGTGACTCATTATGACTCAATTGGATCATCTGTGAAATAAAGATGATGAATTTAAACGAGGACTTGCTGAAATGGAAACTGAAAGTGACCTTCACTCTTGTCATGGTGGTCACTCACCTTTGTCTTTTCACTGGATTCCCGCAGGCAAAATGTGACTCAGGTATGACCTCCCTAATTTGGTAAGGCAAGAATCCCAAACCCTGGAGGCCCTGGCAGTCAGGAGTGCATCTGGAGCACCAGTTAATGTCATAGCTGAGGGCAGAAAGTGTGACAGACCTGGGTTCAAATCAGGACTCTTCTTTGGCCTTTAGTTTCCTCATGTGAAATGGGTGCCTCGCTCAAGGCTCAATACATACATACATGGCAGGCCCTTAATACACAATCAGGATAGGACTACGTGGTCTCCTCAGGAACTTTTAGCTCTGAATCTATGACCAGTGGATTCCTGAATTGTGTGTATGGATGTAAATTGTAATGTTCTGATCGTCTCTCAGTTTTAATCCTTCTCTGGGAGGAGGTTTCTTTTCTGTATAATCTTTTCCTCTATGAGCAGGTTTCTTGGGAGGCTTCTGGAGCCTCCAGCCAGCCTCTTCTTCTTCCTGAATCCTGGCTCTGAATCTCCTCCTGCTTTTGTCCTTTCCCAGTCCAGACTGCTCTCCAAGCTCAATGTTGCCTCTTTTTATCCTGCCAGAGAATGGGCGTGGGATCATACATGGGCTTCTGGGAAGAACCACTTCAACCAATGAGCTTGCTCCTCCTAGAATTCCTAAGGTGTAAACTCCCTTTAAAGGCCGGAACCAAAGGACTGAGCCAGAGAACTGTCAAGTCAACCTGAGTTCTCACCTTGTCACTGTCCAGACAACCTGAGTTCTCACCTTGTCACTGTCCAGACAACCTGAATTCTCACCTTGTCACTGTCCAGACAACCTGAGTTCTCACCTAGTAATCCTAACAGTAAATGAAGTTTATATAAAACACATAAATATATCCGTGTGAATGTGTGTGTAGATGAAATTTGTTTTAATTATAAACATGTTATATGTGAGGGATATAGAAGACCCTTACCCAAAATGACTACTCAGATCACTCAGTAGAAGGCAGAAAGCTTGTTTATTGAAAACCTCCTGAGAATGAGCCATCCCATCCCCAGATAAGAAAGAGAAAGCTCTTGCTAGGAGGGCTAAAGAAGTAGTAAAGATACATAACTTTTTTATAAGAGATTACATCACAAGTAAGAGAGCATTGAGAAGGGGGAGGAGGAGGCAGCTAATTGGTTGTTGCTACTCGGAGAGATTGGAATGGAAGGTTTCTGTTTCCCTAAAATCTCCTGATTTCTAGGAAACAGAAAATCAGGCCTTCAGGCTTAATCAACCAGATAGTGGTCCAGCTAATAGACTAAATATCGATAAAGGTCAAATACTGATAAATGTCCTCAGCTCAGGTTAAGTAAATATGGTTATAGCTGGCCAACGCTCAGGTAAATATGGGTCTGCACATATTATATAGGTCGTAGGGGAAACACAGGAATAATGAAAATAAAATACAGAAAAAGAATTCACATATTCTTGTAAGTTCTTCACTTTATCTCGCTCTATTCCCCATATTATACACTCATATATAATTATACACACAACATACATGTACATGTATGTTCACACATGTTTCTATGTGTCTGCTATATAAACACATACTTGTATTCTTGTCTTTTGCCACGCTGGGATTATGTCATTGAAAAGAAACTTCTAGGAACAGCTAGTTTTTCTCTTTGTAGTCCTGTTTTGCTGAGTATGGGAGTAAGTGCGTAGAAATTGATTTATTCCTGTTTGGACCTGCCTTTTCTGCAGAGGTTAATCTTTTTGCTGATGGATTGTCATCCTGAGTAATTCCTGTTACAGTCTTCCCATGAATCTTCCCACTGGGGATCCACCCAACAGCGTGTTGTGGGGGAGGACGCTCTCTGGTTCTCTTACTACTCGGGACCCCTTGCATAGATTCACACCCTCTCTCTGAATCTCCTCACTACATCACCTCCTTTTCTGGTCCTGCTGCTTATCAGTAAGCCCTCTTAGGAATGTACACTCCCCATCTAGCTTTTCATCAAACTTGGAGTTACTTGTCATCGAGATCCTTCCAAGGTGGCGGGGTGCCATGATTCTTACAGCCAGATGGTTTGCTCAGGAGGGCGGCATGTATGGCAGGAGGAGTTTGGGGCTCGGAGTCAGGAAGATCTGGATTTGAGATCTGCCTTGAATGCTTATTAGGTTAGTGACCATGTGCAAATTCCATAACCCGTCCACGAGCATATTTCTTCCTCTGTCACGTGGGGAGTAATACTGTCTCCAGCATAACAAGGTCTGCTTTGCAGAATTATCTTGAGGCTTAAGCAAGATCAAATCTATAGTGTCTGGCACATGTTCCAGGGCGACGGGAATCCTGCTGCTGCTCTTGTTATTGTTAGTGAGTGAGTCGTTGGGGATCACTGGGGATGTCCAGCAGCAACGATTTGGACCTCGGCGATCCAGCTTGGTGGTGGACTATGGGGGAACCATGAGGGAGCCTTTCCACGAGCTGGTGCCGGTGTCTGCAGTTGTCCCTACCCAGGGATTGTTGCAAGGACCACGTTATATATTGTAATTAAAACTCTGCAAATCTCTATGTAAATGTCCCCGACTAGCCAGTGCTCAGTTCAATTTGTTTTAATGCTTTGGCCCTGGGTAGGGGCTGTCTGGCCTCCTGAAACCTCCTACTGCTGCTTTCTCTCTCATGTCTGTCTGGAGCTTTGGGTAAACAAATCACTAAGTCCATTCAAGTCTATAAAATCTTATGACTGTAATTAAGCAACCTTGGTAGGAGCCTAGTGAGACTTCACTTTTAAGATGAGGGAGTTTCTTGTTATGGGTGTGTCCTTATGGGGTATGGGAGATGAGGGTGGGAGCTGAAATGGGGCTTAGTTTTAGAAACTTAAGGGAGCCTTGCTTGGAACTCTGTTTCTTCTAGTCTGGAAAATAAGGCGCTTGGACTCTGAGATGGCTCTCAGCTCTAAGAGTGGGATGCTTTCTGGGCCTGTGGGCCGAGAGCCAAGGAGCCCCCAGGAATGTGGAAAGACACCTCCTGAAAGGTCCCAGTTACTGCTGGAATCAAAGGACCATTCATTGGGGCAGGATTGGGTGGAGAGAGTGTTATTTCTTTCAAGGAAACTTCTTGTGGACAGGATCCAAGTTTGGACGCCCACCTTGAAACAGAAATACTGCATATCATGTATTTCAGGATGAAATAATTATGAAGTGTATGTTTGTGTGTGTGTGTGCACAGAAGTGTGCAATTTTGTCAGGAGGCAGGTACAGTGGAAGATGCTTTTGTGAAATACTTGACTTAGAGCTTGATTTTAGAACTCTAAAATATACATGGATTTGACTCTTCTCCCTTTTTTCCTTCTCCCCTCCTCACCCCTTCTCATGTTTTCTAAGTATTTAGCCCTACTCTGAATCATAATGAGCATACAGTCCAAGATTTGGCTGAAAGGAACCTCAGAGACCACCTTGTCCAAGTTCTTTTTTGCAAATATGGAAACTGAGGTAGACAGAGATCAAGTGACTCAGCCAGGTTCACACAGCAAGAAGTGGCCTCTGCTTCCAAATCCAATGATCTGTTTGTTCACCTTTCAAACTGGTTAAAGAGATGCTTAAATAAAAATCGGTCCAGATTTTCTAGATTTCCTCTTCTTCCCCCATGTTGTTGGTCAGTACTTCAACCTGTACCCGAATCTTTGTAACTCCATTTGTTAGAAACACCAGACTGGTTTGCTATCTATTGAGCCACCTAGCTCTTCACCCTTTCCCCATCCCATCCAGAAAAAAAATAATCAGGAATCCAGTTTCCTGACTCAAACATTTTTGGAAAAGTCAAAGGGGAAGAGAAAAGAATTTAACCTGGAATTTCTAACTCTGACACAGAGCAACACCCGAGTAATCAACAACACATTTTTGAAAACTTTCTCATTTGAAAAAATTCAGAGTTCCCAGTGAAAGCAGGCAAGAGGAAGTGGGATTAATTAATCCTGTGGGATTAATTCTTCACTCTTGGGCTCTGGTCAGTGGCTTGGGCAGAATGGATTCACAGCAGAGGTGACCAGTATGGACAGTCATTGCCCTCTCCCAGAAATCACGGTAGTCTCCCTCGTCCTTTCGCCCTGAATGACATAGAATGAGAGCCTGTTTGGGAAGTGCTTTGTGGGCCTTCAATAAATCACGGGGGAAACTTCAGTGGTGATTATTGTTATTTAAGGCTTTATAATTAAAGCATACACAAGCTTTTTGCCATATTCTACCGTTGGCTCACACATAAAGAATTCTTCATAGCTGGACATTTAAAGGTGGAAACTGTTTTTTTTTTTTTTTCTTCCTTCTCTCTTCTCCCCAAAAAAGTCCATAAGGAGAAATCTTTTAGCTAATTTTGCTCTTTAGAAACCACTAAATTTTCAAGTCTTTTGTTTTGTTAGCTAATTGATTTGAAATACTGAAAAATAAAATTGGCAACGGATGAAAACGAGGGCAGGGACCATGTTTTTGCTGTGGTTTTGCCCAGGGCTTTGCTGTGCCTGGCACATAGTGCTTAATAAATATTTTTTGATTCCTTGATTTTTTTTTTTGCACTGTCCACGTGGGGCTGTATTCCAGACAGACAATCCTTCTAGTGTGTAGCTTTGTAGAAACAGGTGGAGGCCTTTGGGTGCCATCCTGGAGTGACGAAGGCATTTCAGAAGGGGCCTAGTGACTGGTGGCCCTGTTCACGGGGCACTCGGGGCAGAAATGCCTGTTACATCTGGGGGTGGGTGGTCTGGTCTTTGGATGAAGCTGATTGCCAGAATTCTGGTTGTTCTGATGAGGGTTTGAGCTAAATTATACAGTCAGGCCCACAGGGAGCAGAGAACAAAGCTCTTGTGTGAATCTGAAGATGGTCAGATCTCTAGAACTGAGAGGGGACCTCCGAGTCTAGACTGTTCCATAAATTTACAGGCAAGGGGGAAATTGAGTTTCCAAGCTAAATTGGAGTTAATAGCGCAAATAAAATTGGAATCCAAGTCTCAGTGCAAGTCTTTATTGCTATTTTGGCTAAGAACACAGTTTTTCAGTGTCTCAAACATTATACTCCCCTTAACATGACCCCATGTTTGATGCCAGAAATGCTTAAGACATAAATGAAAGCCTTACACGTATATAGAAATCATTGGAGACTTTCACTTTGAATGACATCAAAGGAATATAGATGCAGAGCTGGAAGGGACTGAGAAATTTGGCTAGTCCAAGGCTTTCATTTTAAATGAAAAGATTTGTCCAGAGTGTCACAGGTTGCAAGCAATGGAGAAACCCAACCTTGGGTCCTCTGGTTCAAATCAGGCTTTTTTTTTTTTTTTGTGCTGCATCAGAAAGGCTACAATTTGCCTTAATCTTAATTGACGTAATACTGAGTCATATCTTATGGTGTCTTCATCTACGGTTCTCAAGTTTTAAGTTTTTAATCTAAGGTTGTTTTGGGCTAGTTTGGAGACAAGGCTGTTACAATGCTCAGCACAGAGTAGGTGCTTAATATTGATTACTTTTGTCTGACACCCATTGGTGTAAGGGTATTTTTTGTTTCTAAGAATTATTTCTTGAAGCCATAGCTTTGTTGAATATGGTAGATTGTGATAGATTCCGCCCCAATGTGCTGGTTGGAATTCTAAAGGCACTCTGTATTGAAAAATGAATTCGTTATTTGTTATTACAAAGATATTAATAACTAGTTATTAGTTATTTGGACTACTTTGGAGACAACTATTTTGTCTGATATTGATTGGCGTGGGATGTTGTTTGTTCTTAAGGATTGTGGATTCCAGTGGATTCTGCCCCATTGGATTAGTTGGAATTATTAAGGATCTGAATTGAAAAATAAATGAATTTAGACCTTTATTATTTGGACTCGTTTGGAGACAAATATTACTTTTGTCTGATAACTCTTGGTATGGGATATTGTATTCTTAAGGATCGTGGATTATGGGGGATTCCATTGGATTCTGCCCCATTCGGTTGGTTGGAATTATTAAGGATCTGAATTGAAAAAGGAATGAACTTGGGCATCCTTTGTTCTTTCTTTCACAGATAGTAAAGCTATTGTTGATGGAAACTTGAAGCTCATTCTGGGCCTCATATGGACCCTCATTCTTCACTACTCAATTTCTATGCCTGTTTGGGAAGACGAAGGAGATGATGACGCTAAGAAACAAACTCCGAAGCAGAGGCTGCTGGGCTGGATTCAGAACAAGATCCCTTATTTGCCCATCACCAATTTTAACCAGAATTGGCAAGATGGCAAAGCGTTGGGAGCCCTCGTGGATAGCTGTGCCCCAGGTAAGTGCTTGTCATCCCTTCTTGAGCTCCGCCTTCATGGCTTGGTTGAATTTCCTGTTTGAGTGGAGACTTGAAAGGGAAAGTTCCTCTCTCAGCAGTAAAACTACCGACTTGTCACAGCATTGTTTTTGTGGCCAAAAGCTTAGAATCCTCCGGGCAAGTTGAATGTCCCTTCCCCCATCACCTAGGGCTGCCTCCAGTTGAGTCACCCATCAGCCCCCAACCCCACCTCCATTTTGAACCAAGTTCTTATTTGTTTCAATCAGAACTCACCTCACTTAGTATCTATACATAATTGGACTGGGCCTGATTGTTTTAATTTAGGCTAATGTGGTCTTACTCCCTGTCCCTTCCAAACACTAGAATAACATTCATTCATCAGCTTGTTCAGCGGGCCCTTCTCTGTCCCGAGGTTCTGAATTCTAGGTGAGGTTGAGGGAAATGGGTTTGCAGGTTGGCTGTGGTTCTTTGACTTTTGGAAATTTGGAAATAGCATTTCCCAGCCTGAGGATTCTGATTCCCAGAGAAGGTAAGTCAGAGAACCATTTTTTCCTGGCCTTTGTGGTGAGATGAGTGGAACGAAGCTGTATCTTTCCCTGGTATACAGCCATAGAGAAACGAAAATGTCCATTCCTGGCAATGAACTCTGACCTTGTTGAAGAATTCTTCAATTCAAGTCAAGTCAGACATTTATTAAGCACAAAGTACCAGGAACTGCACCAAGTGTGGACCATACAAATAAAGCAGAATGATTGTCCCTGGTCTCAAGCTGTTTCCTTCTAATAGCAGAACACTACTCAAAAAAAGGAAGTGTAGGTAGAGGGAATAGGAGAAGGGACCACTGGGCCGTGTTCAGTGAGTAGAGCCTCGAGAAGAATCTCTGGTCACGGTGGGCCCAAATGGAGACCTGTGCCGATTCTGGGAGAATATTCAGGAGAATATGGAAGGGACCAAAGGTGGTAGCCTTCATGAAGTGTTAGAGCTTGAGAATACGAGGAGGAGGAGGAGGAGGATGAGGAGGGAGGAGATGGACTCAGACGAATAGGTGACAAGATCATCTATTTGGGAAGTGCTATAGGAACCCAAGAAAGGTGAGAGGAGTCTTGGCTGGAATCCCTGCTTCTGAGAGCAGCTGGGAATTAAGCCAGGCCCTTGAGGATGGGCAGCAAAATTAGTTTGCTTAAAATTGGAGCCAATGCCATTTGGGGTTTTTTGTATTATCTTCATTTCCAAGAGTGAAAAAAAAGGTAGCTCTGAGAGAGAGACAGGAAGAGAAAGAGAGATGGAGACAGAGGGAAGTATATTTTTCAGTTCTTCTTTGGACTAGAAGTTGTTAGTAGACATGTTTTTAAAGAAAATGACAGACTAAATAATTTGGAATTTGTGGCTTTATGTAGCCTGTAATTAAAAATTGCGTATTTCAGTGTTTTGTTGATGGTTACTAAGTTTAGAATTAAATAATTACACAATAAAAGGCCTACTGGAATTCTGATTCTCCTGGATGAAGAAACAGCATGGGCCAAGGAGAATAGATCAGAATGAAGCTTGGTGTGTGTGGGGTGAGGAGGCTGACCAGACCAGGGAGGGGGGAAGGTTGAGAAGCTGCTGGAGATGAGGTTGGATGGCTCCAGGGGGCCAGGTTCTGGAGGCCTTTGGGTCTAAACTCAGTGACTCTTGGGAACTTCTTGGGAAGTGGGAATGCTCCCCAAGTCCTGATGACTCATGTCATTTGAAGTTCCTTGAGTGGTACAGGAGAAGGGAGAGAAGAGAACCAGTGGATGGATGGCTTCTTTGGGAAGAGACCCCTAGTGGAGATTGGGAAATGCCGAATTTATAGGACACCAATCTGAACCATCTCTGTAAATTCTACCCATGTTGGAAAAAAAAATAATTAACAAGATTGAGATTGAAATGGTGAATTTCCTTCCATTTAAGCCTTAATTGTATTAAAGAAAAGGAGGGTAAAGATTCCCAGAACTAGAGAGAATGCAGGTAGAACAGGCTCCATGTGGGGAGTTTGGTGAATGACCATTGTGGGGAACGTGGTCTGATTTTGGTGCATTTTGGGAAGACGAAGCATCAGTCTCTCTGGATAATTGCTGCTGCTGTCTCCATCAGGTGGATGACTTAGCTTTGGGGTAGTGGTCCGCTAAAAGTTCTCTGTTCTACAGGTCTCTGCCCTGACTGGGAATCTTGGGATCCCTCAAAGCCGGTGGACAATGCCCGGGAAGCCATGCAGCAGGCCGATGACTGGTTGGGAGTCCCACAGGTAAGAGCCCTTCCCTCCTCCATCCTCTCTGGTGTTCTGAGTAGTTTTCTGTCAAGTCAGTCAGTAAGCATTAAGCTCCTCCTATGTACCAGGTGCTGTGCTAGACCTTGGGTGTACAGCTCTTACCCTCAAGTTGCTTATTCTCTATTGGGGAAAACAAACACAGAATAGAAAGGAAGGACTATGGATACTGAATATGGATCACAACATAGTATTTTCACCTTTTTTGTTGTTTATTTTTCTTCATTTTTTCCTTTTTGATCTGATTTCTCTTGTACAGCAAGATAAATTTGGAAATGTTTAGAAGAATAGCACATGTTTAACCTATATTGGATTGCTGTCTCAGGGAGGGAAAAAAAAAATTAGAACACAAGGTTTTTTTTTTGGTAAGGATGAATATTGAAAACTATCTTTGCTTGAAAATGAAAAGCTATTTAAAAAAAAAAAAGGATGAAAGGGAAGGTATAGAAGAGGGATCTCGGGGAAAAAATACGCAGATCTTTTTAAAGAGTGATGTGAACTCAAATACTGATTGCCATTATTACTGCTATTGATTTGATTCTTCTTCCCCAAGCTAGAAGTAGACTGGGACTGTGGGTAGGTGGCTGGAGTATAGCTGCCTGTGGACAGGTCTTAGTTGGACCTATTGTGGAGAATCCTAACCAGTGGGGAATGCTGGTCACTCTTGAGGGATGGGCAACAGGAGATGGAAAACAGAGAAAGAAGGCTGGGTCACTTCTGTTTTGGTTTTGCCAAATGGCTTGACTGGACTCTTTCCTCATCTGGAGTCCAAATTGGGGAAAAGGACTTGTGGGTTTCATTGGATAATTTATTGGGAAGTAATTGAGAACTGATCATCTTTATGCAAAAAGACACAGATTGTTTTAAAAACTTCTTTGTTCATTGTCAGAGTTTAAGATGGCAGGTGTATTATCTGAGGAATGACCGCTCTATTCTCTTTAAGGTCATCACTCCTGAAGAAATCATTCATCCCAACGTGGACGAACACTCTGTCATGACTTACCTGTCTCAGTTTCCCAAAGCCAAACTCAAACCTGGAGCCCCTCTCAAACCCAAACTCAACCCGAAGAAGGCCCGGGCCTATGGCCGAGGTGAGGAGGACGCTGGGAGACTGGGTTTCATGGCAGCTTTATTCGTGTTTCTATGAAAGTCCATCTTCTCAGGGAAATCTCCAGGTGTGAGCTGTTGGTGGAATGTGTGTTGCAGGGCTGGTTCCCACTCCCTGCTAACTTTGTGATTGCAGTTGCCCCATCTAGATGTAAATGGAGTCATTGTTAGTCTTTACTAGACCAGCTCTTTGCTGAAACCTCCTGGGTATGATCCCCATTATGCTTCCTACTGGCCTGGTGCAGGCTTGCTTAACAAAACCAGCAGTAGAAATCAAATCCCTCAAAACAATCTGATTTGTAACCTGGAGAAGATGTATTTTTTAAACAAAGGTCTAAAATAGTGGTAACTCCTTTGAATTTGAATTAAAAAAAAATGAATAAAATTTTATTTTTTCTCTATCCTCTCTTGGAAGGAAAAAAAAAAAAAAACTTTTATAACAAATTTGCTTAGTCAAAAAAAAAAAAAAGAAATTCCTCCATTGGCCACGTTTTAAAAAAAAAAAGTATCTCTTTTTCATTTTTCATTTAATTTAAATTCTTTTTTGTTTTCTATATGAATAAAATTCTATTTTCTTTCTCAATCCTATATCTTTATCCGTCTTCGGATGGAGAAAAATAAAACTTTTGTAACAAATATGCAAATTTAAAAAAAAAAAAAGGATTCCTGCATTGGTCATGTGTTTTTAAAAGTATCTCATTCTTTTTCATTTTAAATTACTAATGTAATTAAAATTAATTAGTAATTTAATTATTTTTTGAAATCAATTTTTTAATTTTTAATTTTTAAAATTAATTAGTAATTTAAATTACTAATGTAATTTTAAAAAATAATACAATTCTGTTTTCTCTCTGTATCCTGCTTCAGATGCAGGAAAAAGAAAAACTTTTATAAGAAATAAACATCATCAAGAAAAAGGTCTAAATTTTGACCATGTAATTTAAGAATTATCCATTCTGCCCCCTGAATGTGTCCATTTTCTTGGGGTGTTGGGCAGCATGCTTCATCATCCCTTTTCTGCACCTTGTTTTGATCATCAAAATTATCTCTTTACAATTTTGTTGTGGAAATGGTGGTTCTGGTTCTGCTCACTTAACTCTGCATCAGCTCATATGAATCTTCCCGGGTTCTAGGACATTCCCTTCTCTTGGTGATAACTTTTAATTAAGACAGTAACGAATGTAGCTTTTGGAGAGCTCGATTCCTGGACTTGGGTTCAAATTCTGGCTCCACCATTTCTACCCGTGTGATCCTGGCCAAGTTCCCTGACCTGCTGGTTTATAAAATTAAAGGTTCCCACCGAGCCTCTTCCAGCTTTAGCGCTATATATCTGTGATAGAAGAGCGCTGGAGCTTTGGAGGTTGCCCAAAGCCAATGCAATTAATTCTCTTGTGGGTTAGTGGTATAGCACAGAGCACTGGGCTTGATCAAGGTCTGTGTTCAAATCTAGCTTCCTTGCGTCACCTGGGATGGCTCACTAGTCTGTCTGCCTCAGTTTTCTCAACTGTAAAATGGGTGTGCCTTCTAGGGTTATTGTGAGGATCCAGGAGTTAAAAGGTTATGTGAAATATGTCCATTGATCTGCAAACCTCGTTGTTCATTTGGTTCTGACTCTTTGTGACTTTGTGTTTTTTGGGCAAAGATAATGGAATAGTTTGCCATTTCCTTCTCCTGTTCATTTTCTCAATGAGGCTAATGCGGTTAAATGACTTGCCTAGGGTCACATGGCTAGTGCGTGTCTGAGGCTGGATTTGGACTTAGGAAGATGAGCTCTCCTGAACCCGATAGCTGCCCCTCGCAAACCTTAAAATGCTATATGAGTGCTTAGTGGTTACTTTCCTGCTTAGAATGAGTTTATTCTTTAAAGTACTAGCATTAGCAATAGCATAATGTCATGGGTTTGTTATTTTTTTTTTGCTGAGGCAATTAGGGTTAAATGACTTGCCCAGGATCATACAGCTAAGATAATGTCATGGTTTTACAGTCCTTTAACTTTTGCAAAGTTCTTTTTTTGTAATCATTTTCTAAGAAATATTGTGACGGGGATCATTATTCCTGTTACACAAATAAGAACATTTGGACTCTCCTAAATTTACCAATCTACCCCCAACTCGGAGTCCAGTACTCTGCCCACTAGCAGGTGAGCTCTCTGAATGAATGACAGCCATCACTTACCTAGTGCTTTTCATACATCAGAGACTCAGGGCAAACCTGCCTGGTTGCTGTTCTTAATTTTTACCCAGCCTCCTCCTTAGTGAGGAAGCCCCACAGAGGCCAGATTAGCCTCCAAGTCCAGCTTGTTATCCTCTGGCTACCGTGCCTCCCCAGAGCTAAGCCAGTGAGCTCTGCTTTCTCTAAGGCCATCCAGCGAGACTAGAATTCAGGCCTTAGGTCTTCAGCCTTTGAGTTTCCTTGAAAGGTAACAGGCTAGAACGGCCCGGTCCTTTGGTAGACGGACCTAAGGGGCCGGATGAAATCTGTCCCGGAGCTGATGGTTTGTTTGTAAGGAGCTTATCGCCGACTTTCATATTTCCTCACCCACCATGAGTCAGTTTCCTTTCCCCGTCACCCCTCGCTCTGTTGTTCGGCCCTCTTCCTTCATCTGCTGCTTTGTCCGGGTTGGTTCAGCCCGAATGGCTTTGTGTGGAGGAGCCCCAGTGGCTATTTTGGGAGCTGGGATGGGCAGTAACGGGGCCCCCGTGGAAAGTCTGACTCGGGACGGCGCACCTGTCCCATGATGTCTCAGAGGCGCTGGAGCAGCCAGCGTTCTTGGAAAAAGAAGCTAAGTCTGCTTGTGTTAATGTGCTGTTTGTTTGGGAGAAAAAATCTTAATGAGCAAGTGAAAGAAAATTTCCATCCCCTTTGTTGTAAGAGGGATTTTGTCTTTCTTGAGTTGCCAGGATTTTTTTTTTTTTTTTTTTTAATAACTTGGTTTTTAAAAAGAATAAGAAATGAGAACACGGGGATAAGATAAATCTGTATAGTTACAGATGTCTCCTTAATGATGTAAATGACTCTGAGAGCTGTGCCATTGGAGAGAGAGGATCAGACCCATCCATCTATTTGAGAAAAAGTTGGCAAACCATCCTCTCTGGTCCTTTCGGGGTGGCACAGTAGCTTTTGTTCAAAGGACCCAGCAGGGGAATGTGGCTGAGACTTGTGATTGTGACCACTTTTTCTGAGGCAGAAACTCACGGTTGCTGGTTTCAGTACAAACCTTTTTGTGCCATTGAGATCAGTTTAATCTGTTTTACTAAATAATTTCTCACTCTCCAGTCATGGCCATATTCAAGTTCTTTCTTGTAAACTCATTATGTCAATCTTTTTCATTGAGATCAGGTTTAATCTGTTTTATTAAATAATAAGTACTATCTAATTGTCCAGTCATGACTATATTCAAGTTTTTACTTATAAATTAAACCTTTTTTTGCCACTGAGATCAGATTTAATCTGTTTTACTAAGTAATTTCTAACTGTCCAGTCATGGCCACATTCAAGTTCCGACTCGTAAACTCACCATGACGGTGTACAGCTTGATGTTGGCTAGTAGAGCCGTTTTCTGTCTTCCATAGAAGAGTTATTTCATTCTGTCCTCCTAGTTTCCTGGGCTTGGTCCAAATCTGCGATTTTGTCAGCGTAGTGTGGAAATTCCCTCTGAGGCTAGAAATCATCCTCTGCCCTGTCACTTAGTCATCTGAAGCAGAGAAGTTGCAGCTTGCTCCTGGTCACACAGCATTGCGTTGTTGTTTTTTTATTTAATTAAAGCTTTTTATTTACAAAGCTTGTGCATGGGTAATTTTTCCAACATTGACCCTTGCCTAACCTTACATCATTACATTTGATGAGCTAGGTCTTATTCTTGAGATTCCCCTGTGTCAGTTTTGTAAAAGTGACTTTCTGGACACTGCCCAAGTTAATGCCGTGACTTCAGTCCGATAACCTTTCTAACCTTTGTAGCACTTCTGGTAACTTGTGTCGTGAATGTTTAACAGGAATTGAGCCCACGGGAAACATGGTGAAGCAGCCGGCCAAATTTACAGTGGACACTATTAGTGCTGGACAAGGGGATGTGATGGTTTTTGTGGAAGATCCTGAGGGGAACAAAGAGGAGGTATGTGGACTTTCCTGGGTCAGTACTTGGTCACAGTGTGTACAACACGACCTCTGCTCCGGGGCCTTCAGCCTTTGCCCATTTTTTCCCATAGCCACTGGTTGAGGGTATCATGTACCGGTTAGAATTTTTCATGGATTCTCTTAGGACATTGAAAGTCATAAAGGATACTTGACTTCCTGTTTTGGAGGGTGATTTCCTTTAGACAGAGACAGCTCTTGTTTAGTCAGCACCAATAAACATTTATTATATACTTCCAGTATGTTGTATGCACTGTGTAAAGCCCATGGAATATGAAGACAGAAATGAAACAATATCTGTCCCCGTGGAACTTACTTTCTATCAAGGAAACATGTACACAATAATTAGAAAGTGATTTGGGGGAAGGGACCAAAGATGGAAGATATACCTTAATATCAGATACTTATTTAAGAAAATAACACAAGGGATCCAAGACTGTAGAGACTTTCCAATATGGCGTTGTACCATTATTGATGGATGTTCATGGACATTCTAGGATTTAAGAGTCCTCATCCCCTGAAGTCAGGAATGCAGGGAGGCGGGTGGTATTTTTGAAAATGAACAATGGACTTCAACCTTTTCCTCTTTAAGAGAAAATGAAAACTTGGTGTGTTTTTTTGTTTTCATGAATTTATGACTCTGTGGCCTTTTGTTTCAGCACTTTTGAATCGCTGTTGGTTTTAGGAATGTCTTGGAGAAGAGGTTAGAGATCCCAGGTCAATAGCTTGAATGACTGGCCTGGAAGGATGCTGGCTGCTGGCTAAGATGTTCCTTTGGCAGTATTTTGTGGTCTCTAATGTTCTTGTGCTTCTGTTTCCAGGCACAAGTGACTCCAGACAGTGACAAGAACAAGACTTACTCTGTTGAGTATCTGCCTAAGGTCACTGGACTTCACAAGGTAAGAGATGGACTTCTGGGGTGATCTAACTGCTAACATAGGATGGGTTGAGCCACCTTGAATTCCTGGTTAAAAGAGGAATTAAGTACTAATTGTTTTAGTTTCATAGAGCTTTACTCACTGAACTTGTTTTAAGCAAATCTCTAAAAGCTAAAACAAAACAAAAGACAAAACCTCTGATGTTTTTGAATGATTAAATCACTAAACTGTGGGGCTCTTTGTAATGTGAAAGCTTAAATAATATCTACTTTAACACTTCAAGTTTACTTCAACCATTTTCTTAAGATTTCAATCCTTGAAAATCCCATGAGGAAAAGAAGGGGCCTGAAAAATTAGAATAGGGAAGAATGGAACAAAACATGGTAGCAGAGGGATCTTGTCCTGTCCAGGAAGATGTTGGAAGAACTTGATAATAACAACAATAATAATGACAATAATAGCTATTAGTTAGATACATGGCAAGCATTGTATTAAGGACTTTAAAAATATGATCGCATTTGATCCTCACAATTCCTTCTTATTTCCTTCTCTTCCTCCTCTTCTCTCTCATTTTCTTTTCCTTCTTTCTCCTGCTCCTCCTTTCTTCTTCTTTCTCCTCTTCTTTCCTCTCTTCTCTTCCACCTTCTTCCCCCTCTCCTTTTTCATCCTCCTCCTTTTCTTCTTTCTCCTGAGGTAATTTGACTGCACGGTCTCTGAAGTCTTCCCTTCTGCTCCAACTTAATGTTTCTGGGGTCCAATGATTCGGTTCCTCCCAGCATTTGTTTATTTTCCTAGGTTTTACTCAGTCCTTTTTATTTTCCATCACACTGAGTCCTTCCTTGACTTCTTTTTTCCAAAGCACCATCTCCTTCTACTCTGATTAACCTTCCTTTGTAACATTGAAAAAAAAAAACAGTAACAAATGGTTCATTAGAACCAACCGAGGTCTGCTAGTGTTTGCACAGTCCCCTTTCTCCTCACCTTCTCTTAAGGAAAGGGTATTTGATCATCTCTCACTGGGCTGGTGATGGTTTGGGGGTCCCTTAGGGTTTGGGTCCTCTGGTGACTGTTACAATGGAGCTGGCCAGACCTGAAGCCGCTTTCTCTGATCCTCACAGGTCACAGTTCTCTTTGCTGGTCAGCACATCTCCAAGAGTCCGTTTGAGGTCAATGTTGACAAGGCCCAGGGCGATGCCAGCAAAGTGACAGCCAAAGGACCAGGCTTGGAAGCCACCGGCAATATTGCTAATAAGGCAACTTACTTTGACATCTACACAGCAGGTACTGCGCCTCTTTCTTGCGGGACTTAATGGGTTGTTCCCTAAAATCATGGCCCCCGGCGTGTCCCTTCTTTTCTTTGAGTCTTGGTTTCTTTTTTGTGGAAGGTGGGGATTGGCCTCCAAGGGTCCAATCAGCTCTAAATCTCATCATCTCCCAAAGATCTTAGTTTCTGTTGGAGAGGAACCCCATGCACTCAGTGAATCCAAAGTGATTCCATGGTCAAAAGTGGGCAAATAAAATTTTATCCTGGAGCCCAATAATGACTCCTTTTAGGAGGTGCCACTTGAGATGACTTAGAACACTTAATTTTCTGAAATTTTGATCAGTAGCTTTTTTGTGGGTCAGAGCCCAAGTTGGAATGTGGTGAATGTAATCCCTGAGTATTGATTTGTTGTGAAAAATTGGGATAAATCCTAGGTTGGATAAGTGTTTCTGCTTCAGGGGAAACATGCACTAGTTTAAAAAAGGACCCAAAAAACTACATTTCTGTCTTTCTTTTTTAGCTTTTTATTTTCAAAATGCATGCAAAGATAGTTTTCAACATTCTCCTTTACAAAACCTTGGGTTCCAAATTTTTCTCCCTCTCTTCCTCCCATAGCAAGCAATTCAGTATATGTTAAAACATGTGTAATTCTTCTCTACATATTTCCACAATTATTTCCCTGAACGAGAAAAATCAAATGAAAAAGGGAAAAAATGAGAAAGAAAAAAAGCAAACAACAAAAAACTACGTTGTGGTCCACATTCAGTCCCTATAGTTCTCTTTCTGGATGCAGTCTGTACCTTTCTTGATAATTTTGGATGGCCTTTGAAGAGGGAGCAGGCTAGCTTAGGAGTAAGCGAACTAAGCCTATGATCTTAGTGGACTACCTCTTCCCTTAATTTTTTGGAGGAACCCTTTTTAGAGGGGCAAGTTGAGAACTTGAGAACATCAATGGATTAAACTTTCCCAGTATAATATAAAAGTTCCCACAGATGCACCAAAGCCATTCTTGAGCTCTATCAACTGAAGAGAGAGACGGGTAGATGGGCTGCTGTGTGTCCTTCAGAATTAAAAAGAAAAAAACATAACTTTAAGAGTTACTTGCTTGGAGGGAGCTATGACGCCAGGAACTTTGGAGAGCAATTTAAGTAATCTCCATCTCCCAGGACTCAATAAACTTCAGAAAGTAACTAGGCCTTTGGGGGGGGGGGTCTAGTTTTAGTTTCCAGTTAGGGCTGAGCTAAGATTTCCAAAGTAAATAATCATTTTGTGCCATCTGTTCTCTAAAACTTTGACATGATTTTGTACCTTGAAGCTCTTCGTTGAGTCATTTCTCTTCTTCAACTAAGATTTTTTGGTATCTTATCACTTTGAAGCATCTCTTCTGTGCTAGGTACTCTGCTAACTGGTGAGAATACAAAGAATAAAAGTTCTTGCCCTTAAGGAACTCAAATTCTATGAGGAAGATGTCTAATCTCTTGCAAAATGGTGGCTCTTTTGCAGGAGCTGGTGTGGGAGACATCGAAGTGGAGGTGGAAGATCCCCTAGGAAAGAAAACGGTAGAAATGGTCATGGAAGACAAAGGCAATCAGGTCTACCGCTGTGCCTACAAACCCATCCAGGCTGGTCCCCACATGGTCAAGGTCTCCTTTGCTGGGGAATCTATTCCCAAAAGCCCCTTTACCGTGAATGTCGGCGAAGGTAGGCACTTTAATAGGATACGTGTCTTCTTGAAAGTCTCTTATTTGTGCTATTTGAATTACTGTTGTCTCCCAAGGAATCTAGCTGATACAGCAACGCCTTTCGTGTTTCTTGCTCATAAAAAAGCAATTTTACGATTATAAATGTCTTAAAAGTTCATGGCACAAAAATGATCTGTGCTCTTTAGTGCCTCCAGAGAATTAAAGATGAAGCCTTTTTCTCCAACTTCTTCCTTTTGTTTTTTCAACCCCTTATTCTCTCCTAAACCAGTACTGAACTCAGTTTCTCCTTATTCTGTCCTCTGCTCCTGCACTCTGCAGACTTCTCTGTCCTGATCCGTTTCATTTGGGGCATTTTGGACTTCACAAGGAATAATGGCTTCCCTAGTGAGAGGGGCTGTTCCGAGACGGCTTGCTGGTAAGGGGAGGGAGAGGCGGTGGTCCTGGCCTTCTCTTGGCTTGTGCAGTAGCATGTCCTGCATGCCGTGTTTGTCGTCCTTGTGGGTAAAAAAACCAAAGCACTGTGGTCATCTCTGAGTCACTGATCAAAACCTGCTGGGAGCCAGGGTATCATCAAATGGTCCTATACAGGAGCCCTCGCAGCTGGCTTTATTTAAAATGCCTCCATTTGCTGGTGGCTGGACTTACCGTACGTAGACTGTAAAGGTCAGTCGTAACCCACCGTCAGTGTGTTACACGTCCTAGCGTTTTTCTCGTCCTTTGATTTATTTCACAATTCCTTTACTTAATAAGAACCCTTTTTATTAGAAGAGCCCTGTTTACATTGATTTCCATTATGATCTGCTGATTTCTCACTCCCCTTGACGCTGGATGGGATTATAAGTTCATTAACAATGTTTGTCTCCCAGAGACATATTTCAGGAAAGTCTTTAAATAAATAATAATTTTAAAAATCCCATGAAAGGGTTTGCATAGTTGGCCTTTCTCTTTATGGAGTAAACAGCTGAGATCATTGGCCCATGCAAAGAAAATACCTTCCTCTCTCCTATTGAAAGTTACTTTGCTTCTTTTTTCTTGCAGTAACAGGAAAGCCAGTGATGGGGAGCCTAAGGCTCTAGAGACAGGGACCGCAAAGTCAGCAGTTAGGATTTAAGAAAGGATGGTCTTGTACCGCAGATTTTGTCCAATGAATTCTCATTTCCTTTGCTAATGAGACTTGCCCACGTGCCATCAAGTTTTCTCATGTGTTTCCTGTGCTGCTTATTATTATTTTTGGAAATAGTCCATTTGTTAAAAATCAGTCTCTAATTTTTGGCCTCCTCAAAGGTGGATATATTGTGAGCAAATTCTGATTTTCATTTGAGTTTTTTTTTTTTTCTTTTAAATCCACTTTAAACTAGAATTAGAGCTCACCGAGTAGCATTTTTTGGTAAAGATTCGTGGCTGTGCACATGGCAACCATTTTATTACATGTAGTTGTTGAGCCTCAGACAGTCTCGATTAGTCGGGATTGGGTTGGACCAGTCAAGTATTTTTGTTGTTTTTTCTTAAATTTCTTCTCCTTGACTCTAGTCTGGAAGAAAAGAAGCTTTAAAAATGGCTGACCCAGGAT
Organism: Sminthopsis crassicaudata; assembly: GCF_048593235.1. Lineage (NCBI taxonomy): Eukaryota > Metazoa > Chordata > Mammalia > Dasyuromorphia > Dasyuridae > Sminthopsis > Sminthopsis crassicaudata. The sequence continues at coordinate 738,369,821 of NC_133617.1, read as the reverse complement.
TTGGCACCTGGTCAGACATTTAAAATCACATTAGCTGGAGGGGGTTTTAAAAGTAGTCTTGGAAATGTCCAACGGGTCTAATTACTGGGCTCTTGGGCAGGGCAGTGGGGTTTGCATGGAATCCAGCGATGTGGTCTGCACTCCCCCTCCCTTTGCTGAGAGGGAATCAATGGGAGGCTTCAGCCGTCCCGGGCGCTCGCTGGGCCCGAGCCCATCCTGCCGACGGCTTCCATCTGCATCGTGGCTGGATAGAGCCGCGCTTCTGTGTTTGCTGGCTGCGTGTGTTCCCTGAGTGGACTTTGGGTCCATGTCAGCGTTTTCTTCCTGTAACGTGAAGGGCTTTTTTGTGGACGGTGGCTCCAAGCTCCTTGGCCGGCCACGGGGGACGAGAATGAAAGTCTGACCTGACTCCCAAAATGTGTTTGCAGCCTGCAACCCAAATGCCTGCCGGGCCAGCGGTCGGGGCCTGCAGCCCAAGGGCGTGAGGATCCGAGAGACGGCGGACTTCAAGGTGGACACGAAATCTGCAGGAAGCGGGGAGCTCAGTGTGACTGTGCGGGGGCCCAGTAAGTATCACTTCCCCGAATGAGCCATTTATGGGGGACTCAGCTGTAACTGGCAGACAACATGTAGACAACTATGGGCAGACAAGATGGATCCAGGAGGGATAATCACAGAGGGAAGGCTCTGTCATTAAAAACAAAGTCGGGGTGGAAACCATTTTTACAGCACTGTAATTTCCCCCAGCATTCTGCCCCCTCTGAGAGCACCATCTTGTAGGACAAATAGTATTTTAAATAAAATCAGAATAACTGGTCAAAACGGTATGTGAGGTACTGTGGCCATGAGCCATTCCCCTGTGCCAAGGTTGAGGGCAGGGCTATCTTTGTATTTCTTCATTGGAGCCATGCTTGTTTGTCATATTGCAACTTAGCCTCCAATAGTTCACTTTCTCTCTTTGTTCCTTGATTTCCTTATTTGTAAAACGAGGGGGTTGGACGGCTCTGGATCTGGATCTAAGTTTGTATCAGTCAGATTTGGTTCTCCGGTCAGACCCATCATGCTCTTTCTCTGCCAGGCAGGTAGAGTCCATTTTTTATTTGTGGAGTGGGCTAGAGTTAGTAAAGGAATTCATTTTCCCATCTGTCCTAAGTATCCTGCCTCCTGATATCGAAGGATCATTCTCAGGGCCACAAGTGATGATGAGTCTCAGGAGGCACAGGAAAGCCTCCATTTTTGCAGAGACGTCGAGGGCCCCCTTTGGCCTCCTGGTTTCCCTTGTGGTTGACCCCATCTATGCTGGATCACTTGGTACCGGCCTTCTTCCCCTTTTTCCTCTGCTTGGAGTTCATCTGGCACCAAAAGCCATTGACCGGAGCGAGGGGCACGCCCTTTTACAGATGGTGCTCTAGATATTGGGGGGTGGGGAAGAAGGACTAACTTAGATGGCTGAGGATCTCATATTATTCAGTTCCAATCAGCCAGTATTTTGGAGGCTCGGTCCCAGGTGCCATTGTAGGTTTTAGAGCCCAAACTAAACCCAGCTCCTGCTCTCCGAGCGCTTGCCATCTACTTGACCAGGGCTGTGAGGGCTGATTTTCCCAAAAGCTGCTCCCTCACACGGAGGGCTCCATGGGCTTTTGTGTATCAGGGAAGTGAGTCAGGTTCCTCTTCCCTATGCCCACTTCACCTTCTTAGCTAAAGAAATGCCATTCTGCTTTTGGTTTCAGCTGCTTGTTCTCCTCTCTAGGGGGACATGAACCTTCTCATTCCCACAATATGGGGGGCTTGAAAGTAGCTCCAACAGATTCAGTCACAGGGGTCCAGAGCTCTTGGGGTTGCCGCTGTGCCACGGCCTTGTTTGGCCAGGGAGGAGTCCTGCATTGCGTGGACAGCTCCAACTCCCGCTCCTAAAGCTGCGCAGGACTGGCTGGGTGGGAGGTTGTGGTTCTAGGCAGGTAGCGGGTGGGCCGGTGCCCTCCAGAGAAGCATGGGGGCTGCCCCTGTTCGGGCCTGTCCCAACAAGAAATGTTTGACCCTGGGTCCCGTTGGTGACTCAGCTCCATTCCTCAGCTAACCGCCGGGCCAGCCGTAGAGCGAGTTCCTGCCCGGTGTCTCAGACACAGGTTTTAGGAACAGTGTCTACAAACTGAGAAGCCGTTGGAGGAAGGGGGGGGTTCAGCTTCAGTGCTTCTGGTTTGTGTGGCTGGCTAGATCTCAAACATTTACAGATCAAATCCAGCTTGTGACCCTGAGCATCTGCCTATACCTGTCTCAGTTTCCTCAGCCATAAAATGGGAATAATACTATCTACCTCCCAGGTTGTTGTGAAGATCAAATATTTGTAATAATAGATAGTTATTTACTAGATAATACTTGAAGCAGTCTTTGCAGAGTACCTGGCACATAGTAGGTGCTGAATACATGCTTATTCTCCTTCCTACTCATTTCATGGAGGAGGTTTGGGTCACTGTTTAGATAAATGACATGATGTGTTGGGAAGGACTTTGAAGTTTGGCTAGAGGATCATCCATGAAGAAGTGAAAGGAGCCTCAGGAAGAGACTTTTTAGTTATAAACAAGGAAACTGAGGCTTTTCCCAGAACAAATCATAGCATCAGAAATGAAAGGAAAATTGGCAATATGACTGAGAAGGTCCTTGACCAAAGATCCATCCAGTTTTTCACTTACAGTGGGGCTTGGAAAGTGCAGCTCAGGGTGAAAATGTGCCCTCCAATTTAGGAGGAAGTTGTCTTGAATGAAAAGGTGGGAATTGTTTATGTTCTGCCTATCTGAGTTATTCCACTCCCTTTACAGTCTGCTAAAGTTTATTTTGAGTATTAAAATTGGCATTTTCTGATTTGGGGAAAGACGTTCTCTGAAGGCCATTTAAATTTCCCCTCGGAGCGTCCTGGAGACCTGTCTGGTACGGCAATCCGCTGATAGACTGGTAGGGTAAATGAATGACTTCCTCTTCCTGCTCAACCAGGTTCTTAATCTCTCTTAACTGCCCATTAGAACTTCCCATCATAGGCTCTCCTCATGGGGCCAGCTGCTGAAGGAGGATCTTGGTGCTTTCCCTCTCTGTGACTCCTACAAGCGCTCTGGGAGGGTTTGCCCATCATCCAGAGGCCTTCCTCTAGGCCTGAATCCCACTATGGGAGCTATGGGGCTGGCTGTTGGCTCACACTTCCTCCATAACCATCTTGATTCATTGTCAGTAAGTCACCAAGTCTCAGGGAGAGCCTCCTCTCTCCAACCCCATTTTATAGATGGGCAAATTGAGGAGCAGAGGCTAAGTGTTTGCTCAGGGTCTCACTAGTAATAAATGTCTGAGGCAGAATTTGAATGGAATTTTCCCGATCCTGGCTCTGGCCCTATAGCCAGTGTTTTTAATGGATTTGATTATCTAACAACTAGAATGAGTAATAAAAACCTCAAATAAAGCCTTAAAATTGTACTCTGTTTATTAAAAACATCAATTCATAGGAAATAACTGCAGTAGAACAGAGCAGAACTTTGCCTCTAATGAGCTCTTTTCTGTGTTTGTGTGTTTGTGTCTTATAAAAGGTTTTGCTGCTTTCCCCTTTAATTTTAGTGGGTGTATGTAAGCTTTTCTAATTCTCCTGTAATACTTAGTTTTTCCTTCCATATTTCCTTGTATTATCGATATTTTTATGGCACAATAAGCTAGTGTTAAGAGCCCAAATCCAAGCTCTAACAACGCGCGTGAGTCGGTTACCTTTTTCAGTGGACCGTTTGGCCGCAGAGTCCCTTCTCCCTCTGAGTCTGGATGGATTACAACATTGTTTGCTTGCCTCTTCCCCAGGTGTTTGTTCTAGAAGCCCTTTCTGGTTTCTGTTATTCCAAATAAAGTAACAATGAAGTAAGAAAGTATTTTTTTTTAAATGCATTAAGGCTTTTTGTTTGTTTAATATTTAGCCTTTTTTTTTTTTTTTTTTTTTTTTTTTCCTGAGGCTGGGGGTAAGTGACTTGCCCAGGGCCACACAGCCAGGAAGTGTTAAGTGTCTGAGACCAGATTTGCACTCAGGTCCTCCTGACTTCAGGGCTGGTGCTCTATCCACTGCACCACCTGGCTGCCCATATTTTGCCTTCTTGATGAGTTCTAGTACTGAACTTTCTGAGTCAGACTATGATCAGTTTGGTTCCCCTTATCGTCTTGTCAGGTGCCTGGCACATAGTAGGTGCTTAATAAAGGCTTACTGGCTTCTCCCCAGAAAGACCACGGTGCTCACAACATGGTGCCGTGAGATTCCTGCCCCTCCTTTTGCCCCACCAGCACGGAATTGGATTGTTTTAGATTTTTGTCCATGGATATCTTGGTCTAGCCAAGTCTGAAGATATTTGTCTTCACCAAAGCTGGGAAGAACTGCCCATCCTTGCCACTCTTAGGGACTGTTGCTAGGTTGCATTGGCAGAGGGGAGTGCGGAGCCATGTTGGCCAAGGGACAGAAGTAGAACTGCTGGTTCTAGATCCAAGCCAGTCCTCCAAAGTGGTTTTAGTTTGCATTTCTCTTCTTGGAGAGTTTGAAAAGAATTCTCAAGCAATGACTGCAATTTGCATTTTCTAAAATGATTACTTTCCTGGTGTCTCACTGGGGAGAATGAACATGACTCTTGTATTTGCAAGAATTCATATTATAGCCTCTTAATGTCTGAGTTTCCTCTCAGGCCCTTGCCATATTCTCTTTTCATTTTGGAATTCATTGTTCCATTTAAGTTCCTTTAGTTTTATATGCTATCTCCCGAAATTTTTGTAATTTATTTGTTTGAGATTTTTTTTTCCCATCATTGAGCTACGCAGTTCCCTTGTCTTGCTATTTACACTGTTTTTTTTTCCTTTATTGATAAGAAAAGGGGCCATTGCTGTTGATTATTAGATCACTGACCCCGTTTAGTGATAGTCTAAGCTCATTTTTCACTAAAAGATCATCTATTCTTGGAGCATTTTACAACCACCTGTGACATGCGATTTCTCGTTCGATATGTTCGGTACTTACTAAGATAGGGGCTGACTGCATGTTATCCTTCCTGGCGCAGGTCTGCACCTCCTGTGAGACGGGTTCCCTGAAAGGATCAAGGAGACAAATATTCACAATACTAAAAGCTATAGTTGTGTAAAATGTGGTTGTTACTTTTAGCTCAATGGAAATATAAAGCGTGTTTGACCAGTCTGGGCCCCTGTGTTGAGCCACTCCAGGCTGGAGGGTCCCTAGGTGCTGCCCCCTTCACCAGCGCCTTCGCCAGAGTCGGGGCAGCATTTATTTATATATTTATATATTTAACGATCATTTTTGTATGTGTTCCCTCAGAGGGGCTGGAGGAGCTCGTCAAACAAAAGGGCTTCGCGAACGGCGTCTATGCCTTTGAGTACTATCCAGGAACTCCTGGGAAGTACGTGGTGGCCATCACGTGGGGCGGACACAACATTCCAAAGAGGTGAGTCTCCTGTCCACGTTTCTGCCCCTCCCCGGCAGGGCTGGGACACTGCTCGGAGTCCTCCTCCCCCCCAATCCTTTCCCGGATTCGAGGAAAGCAGAGAGAGCGGCTTTGTTGGAAATCTTTGGAGAGCATCGGCAGCAGACATTTGGCCCCGAGTCAAATAAAGTAAAAAGCTGCTGGTGGTTTCAATTTCCTGCTTTCAATCAGTGCGAGTGGCTTTGGGCCTGTGGGAGGGAGGGGAGCCAGGAGGACGGCCGGGTCTGCAGGGAGACTCGCTCATTTTTTCATGACTGATGACTCTGTTCTCCGGGTAAACCTGAAAGCACCACATAAATGTCAGCTGCGATTATTGCCGTGTGGTGGAATTAGTCCTCGGGATTGTGACTGCGTCCTTAGCGACCTGAGGAAACAAAGGAAGCTAGTGTGGGACTTTTTCTGGGGGGGTTTCCTAGAACCCCATCAGGGAAATTGCGTCACCCCCAGCAGGAACAGATCGTTTGAGAGGCGACTCCGAGGTTTGAACCCGGCTTTCCTGAATTGGAAGGTAGGGCAGTGGAGAGGAAGCTGCCATTAGGAAGCCCGAGGAGCCGTCTCGGCCCTGACACCTACTGGCTACGGGAGCGTAGGCTGATCTCTCAAGGCCCAGGGCAGCTCTTAAGCCAGGAAGGCTTCAGGTGAACCGCTGCTCTGGGGTGGAGGAGGGTGTTTCCTCTCCCGGGAGTTCCTCATGAATCAAATCATGAACCAGGCCTGGGTGAGGAAATTACTAATAATAGTAAGTCAATCAATAAACATTGATTAGGAGTGTGCTAGACCCATTGAGGTAAGACAGGTTCTGTCCTCAAGAGCTTTCAGTATAAAGGGAGAGATAAAAAGCAAGAAGCTACAGGGAGGAAGATGGTGGAGGCACTGAATTGGGAGAGCTTGGGAAGGCTTTCTGTGGAGGGTGGGGCTTTTAGTTGGACCTTCAAAAGTCACGGAAGGCGGTATCAGAGTGGAGGAGCAGGAGCATTCTGGATTTGGGGGTGCGGGAGCAGCCCCCAAAATGCCCAGAGGCACAGGCCTTATTTGAGGAATATCGAGGAATAGTCTAAGAAGTCTGAAGAGTGAGTTGGGAGCAAGTGACGAAGGGCTTGGACTGCCGAGCACGGCTTTGTATATTTGTGTTATGTGTGAGGCAATTGGGGCTAAGTGACTTGCCCAGGGCCACACAGCTGGAAGTGTTAAGTGTCTGAGCCAGATTTGAACCCTGGTCTGTGCTCTGTCCACTCTGCCACCTAGCTGCCTCACATTAGCAACTTTTACAGAAAGTTTCTTTGCTATAGATTTCATTTTTCAAATATATAACAAATAGAGAACTGAGACAAGTTTATATTCCATTTGGTATGGTCAAAAGACCAAAAGTTTTCATAGGAGAAATCAAAGCTATTTATGGTCATTTAAAAAAGTGCTCTAAATTACTATTGATTAGAGAAAAACAAATGAAAACAACTCTGAGACACCACCTTCCCCTACCAGCAATGACAAATGTTGGAGGAGAAGAGGAAAAGCAGGTGCACTAATGAACTATGGGGGAATTGTGAATTGGTCCCGCCATTCTGGACAATAATATGGAACTATATCCAAAGGACTATAAAAGTTTGCATGCCCTTTGACCCAGCAATACCACTTCTAGGTGTGTACCCCAAAGGGGTAAAAGGTAAAGGAAAAGGTTCCTTATGTACCAACATTTCTAGCAGGTTTTTAGTGATAGCAGAGATTTGCACATGGGGAGGGTGCTCATCATTTGGGGAATGGCTGGACAAGTTGCAGCCCATGATTGTGATGGAGTACTATTGTGCTGTGAGAAATGAGGTGGATGAACTGAGGCAAAGTGAAGGGAAAACAACCCGGGAAATCATTGTGCCTGGCAATAGCAACGTTGCAATGATGATTCATTTTGAAAAAATTGGCTCTTCTGATCCATACAATGATCCGAGACAATTCAAAGCACGTTCCAAGAGAGAGCTCATGGGCTTTGGGTGCAATTTGAAGTATACTTTTCTCACTTTCTTTGTTTCTTTCTTTCTTTTTTTTTTTTTTTTAATAATTTTATAATTATTACTTTTTTTTTTTTTTGACAGTACATATGCATAGGTAATTTTTTTTTTTTTTTTTACAACATTATCCCTTGTACTCCCTTCTGTTCCGAATTTTTCCCCTCCTTCCCTCCACGCCCTCCCCTAGATGGCACCCATTCCCTTACATATTAAATATCTTATAGTATATCCTAGGTACAAAATGGCTAACATGGAAATATATTCTGCATGATTTTGCATATGTAATAAATATTATATTGATTGCCTTCTTAGGTGGGGAAGGGGACGGGAAGAAGTCTGATATTTTGGACTTCACAATTTAAAAGAAAATGCCCTAAATAAATAATAAAATTTTAGGTTGATTATTAGGATGTCTCCTTCTTTCCTAATGCAAGCAATTTTTTTTCCTCTAGTCCCTTTGAAGTCCAAGTGGGCCCTGAGGCAGGTGTCCAGAAAGTAAGAGCGTGGGGGCCTGGTCTCCATGGAGGCATTGCCGGGAGGTCGGCGGACTTTGTGGTGGAGTCCATTGGCTCAGAAGTTGGATCACTGGGTAAGAGAGTAACCAGAATGGTCCATTCTATGTATACAATAGCCCATGGATGGATTCTGGCCCTAATTCGATATCTCCGCCTTTAAGCAGATTATCTAGTCATGTTTTGTAGGCCGGATTTAAAGGACCTGAAACCTTCTTTTGGTACTTAATAACTGTATGATTTTCATTAATTCACTTAAAATCTTCCCGGTAGCTCTTCACTCATATATAAAATGGGCTTTAAATAGACTAGGAGGCCCCTTGCAAATCTAGATCTAAGATCATCAAAGTCGTTTAGCTTCCTCTGGAGCCTTAGTTTCCTCATCTGGAAACTTGACTAAGGCTTCCCTTAGTTCTAAATTTGTGGCTCTGTGACCCAACTGTGTACTTTCTATGATTGACACGTAAATGAAACTTTAAATTTCTTCTCACGCTCCCAGTTGTTTGCTTCATAGCTCTCGTGACAAACCAAGGATAAATAACTCATGACCTTGAGTGGGAATCTCTGCAGTCCACTTAGAACTTTATGGAGTAAGACGATGTGGATGGCTTTTAGTGTCTCTAACAAGTCTCCCTTTTAATTCAGCTTAGTCTCGGAGCAATAGCCATGATTTGTGACAGCCACGAAGGAGATGTGACTCTGGGTCCCCTGCTTGTCCTGTCCCCCCATCTGATGTGTCCTTTGCCATCTTCCTAGGATTTGCCATTGAAGGCCCCTCCCAGGCAAAGATTGAATACGATGACCAGAACGACGGGTCCTGCGACGTGAAGTACTGGCCCAAGGAGCCCGGGGAGTACGCCGTGCATATCATGTGCGATGATGAGGATATCAAGGACAGTCCTTATATGGCCTACATACAGCCCGCCACAGGGGACTTCAACCCAGACTTGGTGAGAAGCGTCCTACCCTGGGAGCCTCCCTGTCCTCCCCTCTGACCTTTCACTTCTTTCCCAACTTCAGCGAGCATAAAGATTGCACAGAATGTTGAGGAAGTTCCACTATCATCCTCGCAGCAGCTAGTATTTAGCAAAAGTTTGTCCAATTTTTATCCCTGCATGGCTCCGTTGTGTATGTGGGTGTTGTCTCCCTTCAGAAGATAGAAGCTGCTGAGAATTGGGACTTCTTTGTTTCTGCTTTTGTATCGCCGATGCTCAGTACACAATAGGAGCTTAATGTTTGTTGATTGATGCATTCATGGAGGCAACATGATACTTGGGAGTCAGAGGGTCCTGGCTTCCCAAATTCCCTCCGATGCTTACTGCTCCTATATTTGTGAGCAAGTCCCTGGACCTCAGTTTCCCTATCGTAAAAGAAGGGACACTAGATAGTGCTGAAGCCCTCTTTCTTACATTTTAGGTGTTTAATAAATGCTACATGATTAAGGGCATAGTATCGGCAAATGGGATTTGTCTCTGGAATTAAAGAGAACCCGAGTTAAGATCTGGCTGCTAATGGTTGATTTATTCATCTGGAATGTGGAGCAGGGTTTGGGTTACATGACTTCCATTCCTGCATCTTTGGTCTATTATGGATCCATCAAAAATGCGTTTAAGCAGCATTCAGTCATTCACTAGGATCCAGGAGCTGTTTCAGCCTGAGATCCTTAACCTGTAACATTCATGTACAAAGGAGCGGCTGTATTCCTCATGGATGGAAGGCTGGGTTGAGCTACTGAAGCACAGTGGCTTTGTCACCCTAGGCAAGTCATTGTAATCTTTCCCTGTTCCCGGGCAGTTGTCGAAGGACAGGTTAGAAAAGACTTGTCTTTTTTGTGGAGGGAGTTTCCACACTGGGACCAAAAAGCAGAAACAGAAAGTTTTCCTCCTCTACTCCATCTGTTGATCTCCCAGTTTCCCTTTAAGTCCCAACCAAAATCCTACCTTCTATAGGAAGCATTCCCCATCTGCTTTAATTCCAGCACCTTCCCTCTGTTAATTATTTCCTGGTTATTCTGTATGTAGCTTTGTATATATTTGTTCATATGTCTCATCCACAAGACTGAAGCAGAGATTGTTTTCTGTCTCTTTTTAAGTACACATACTAGGCACTTAATAAGCCTTTATTCATTATCTTCCTAATTCCCTTTCTCTTTTCCTACCTTTTTTTTTTTTTTTTTTTCTCTTTTTGTTTTAATTTAATCCAATTTTTCTCTTAGCAAAAATCTATTTTCTATTTATACTACATTCTCCAACAGGGCAGGGGAAGAAGTCAGAGTAAGGAAAAAACAAAACAAAACCCTTGAAACAAATACAGAACCAAACAAGAATACCTGCATCGGTCATGTCCCCAAATATATCTCATTTTAGGTTGATTCTGTCATCTTTCTGGCAGAAGATGGGCAGCATGTTGCATCATGGATGCTCTGGACTCAGTCATTGCTTTGGTCAGAGTTCTTAAATCTTACAAATCAAGAAGTATCTATAAAGAGCCTACTATGTGCCAAGAACTATGCTGGCAGTGGAGCTACAGAGACTTTTAACAGTTCTCTCAGGGAGCTTTTGTGTATTCACAAAATAGATAAAAAGGTCTTTTTTTTTTGGCAGGGGGGGGGTGAGGGGGAGGGGGGGAAAGGGTAATTAGGAAAGGTGGTAGATAGTGTTATAGAGAGACAGCCCCCGGAGCTAGACTACCATTATGGTCTTTTTTAACCTCCTTCCTCCCATAATCTCTTTTTACCTGAGAAAGTTGTGTGCTAATCTGAGTCTATGTATAGAAATCAAACCTTTGCTGACAATAAGTCATAATTTTCCGACCTTCCACATTCACTTATGAGACCCCGCTGGGATCGTTTACTACAGCTTACGTAGCTGGGCTCTGGAACAGACGGGCAAGACTGTGAATGAGGAAGGCTAGCAGGGGAAAAAGCCGCTTTCCCGGACACGACGGCCTCGAGCCGGGCTTCTGCCTCCCATCTCAGCTGAGCAACCGATGGTTTACCTCTCTCTGCTTTCTCCTGGATGACCCCCACCCCCATCCCCCAACTGCCAACCTTGTACCATGTTCTCTGAGCTTTGGCTTCTGACTCTCCAAGTGTAAAGGTGACACTGAGACGGAAGGTCACTCTTGTCCCCGGGCCCATGATCAGCACCTCCTGAAATTTTGATTAGGTTTCAGGCCAGGGGTCCATTTTCCACCGTCTCTGTGTCCCCAGCGAAGGTCATTTGCCTTCCCTTTGGTGAAGAAATATGCTGGTACAGGGAAAAGCTCCAGTGTTAGAATCTTATGCTCTCACACTCAGTCCACTAACAAACAATTATCAAGTACCTATTGTATGTGGGACATACTATATTTCTTTTCAGTTGTAGAGCGGATTATTTTTTATTTTTTATTTTTTTGTTACTTAAAAGCTTCCTCATTATTGCCCAGCGTTTAATTTTCCTTATCCTCTTTTTCCCGGATGCCCCATAATCATCACCCCCTCTTCCTCCCAGGTTCAAGCCTACGGCCCAGGATTAGAGAAAACTGGTTGTATCGTCAACAACTTGGCAGAATTTACCGTCGATCCCAAGGATGCTGGGAAGGCACCCCTGAAGATCTATGCTCAGGTAAACCCCTGCAGGTGCTGTAACTGGGCGTGTCCCTGCTGCCTGGGGATAGGAGACACTTCATAAAAGCCAGGTGACCCAATAAAGGTGCTTTGGGTCTGATGACACTGGGCAGATTTTTTTTTCCCTGAATGACAGCACTATCATGACTGGAGATGAAATGTGGTAACACATTCTCCCAGCTGGCCCCCTTGGATCAGGGCCTGCAGCTCATACCTGACGTACACCAGATGGGTCTCTTTACTTCTTCAAGACTGGCTAGTCCCATGCATCCCCAGGAGTTTTCCAGCAAAACAAAAATAGAATGTGGGAGGAAAGTAGATAGTGGAAAGTGGGAGAGAAAATTGGAACCAAGTAGTTACAACTTGAAGAAACAGAGGAAGCTGTCAACCTTCTACCCACTTATAATTACCCCAAGATATAAGAGCAGGAATTGGGAACACGAGCCAGTGAGTAGTGTTATGTTTACATTTCTCTTTCAGAATCCGTGAAGCAATAGCACGAATAAGAGCTTTTTAAAATAGTCTGTTCAAGTAGTCTTTTTCTTAATGAGAGGATGGCTTATGCCTTCTCTTTTTTTTTTTTTTTTTTTTTTTTTTTTGGGGATCAGTAAGAATTTATTAAGTGCCTACTACGTGCAAGAACTGTGCTAGATGCTTAGAATACAAAGTTTAAAATGAAATATTAGCTAGATAGATAGACATATTATTGACACTTATCGATTTATTTGGACGTATCATTATATATATGGCTATAAAGGGATGTCACTGGAGCAGCCTTAAGTAACGTTACCTTACTTACATCCTCTCTAACATCCAGGAGATGTTACAGCTTGTACTTCTTTACTAAAGTCTTGATGGTTGTTTTCAGGATGGAGAAGGCAATCCCATTGAGATTCAGATGAAGGGCAAGATGGACGGGACCTACGCCTGTTTTTACACCCCGCTGAAGCCAATCAAACATACCATTTCCGTCGTCTGGGGAGGAGTGAATATCCCCAAAAGCCCCTACAGGGTGGGTAATCGAGCACAGGTGGGATCGGGCAGATTCGCGTGGGTCACAAAATAGACAATTAAGTAGAAATTCACCAAGGATTACAACAACTTAATAGTGAACTAAAGTGTGCGGAAGAGTGCGGAAGCCTGTTTTTCTTTGTTGGTTTCAGTGGGCTCACGATTTCTGAACTTTGCCTCTAGGTTGGCGTTGGTCAAGGGAGCCACCCTCAGAAGGTCAAGGTGTTCGGTCCTGGGGTGGAGAGAAGCGGGCTCAAGGCCAACGAGCCCACTCACTTCACCGTGGACTGCACCGAGGCAGGGGAAGGTAAGCAGGGGAGCAGAGACCTTAGCTGGCGATTGCCCTTGTCGCTCTGCGATGGGGACTCCTCCGGAGGAAAGCTAACCCGAAGCTGAGGCTGGAACCCGAGGAAATGCGCTCACGCGTTAATGCCGGCTCGGCTTCGCCCTCGCGCCTTGGTAGCTGAGGCTCCCGGGGCGTTCCGGGGAGCCTGAGGGATGTGACCGATGTCCGTTCCCTTATTTCAGGCGATGTCAGCGTCGGTATTAAATGTGATGCTGGAGTTCTGGGCGCGGACGAAGAAGACGTGGACTTCGACATCATCCACAATGCCAACGATACATTCACTGTGAAATACGCGCCTCCCGCCCCTGGCAGATACACCATCAAAGTTCTCTTTGCCTCCAAGGTGTGTCAGGGGAGCAGAAGAGCTCTGGGGAGGGCTGGGAAGGGCAGGGAGGTCACTCCGCACAAGGGGGTTGGCCCAGTCCCGGAGAACCCACCTCCTCCAGCACTGGCTCCCCTTTCCTCTTCCAAACGCCTTCGGGTTTGCTTTGTTTGACAGCACAGCCCTGCTTTCTCACAACTTGCCACACGTCTTGGTTTCCCTAGGGTTAGTTAAGTGAAGGTCAGAGTCTAAGCATCCTTCCCTGGCATTTGGCCTTTCAGAGAGAGGCACTTGTGTTTCTTAGTAACCAGCGGTAAGGGCTGCTGTTTTTGACTTATTTTTGGTGGGGGAAGTATTAATAAAAGGGATGAACATGATTCAGATTGAGACTTAGACACTTAATGCTTCCTACCTCTGTGACTGTGGGGGAGGAAAAGAAGGGGGATGTGGAGGGGAAGGAGGAAGAGAGAGGGGGGAGGGGAATATCTGTACCAAGAGCTCCCAATGGACAATGGAATGACATCCTCAAAGTAATCCTGAGTTACAAGTGGGTTGGGCTTGGGGAAAGAGGATCGAGGAGGTTCCATTGAGGGACAATCTGGAGCCAACCAGGAATGCTTCCTGCCTAACCCCAGCCAACTTCCTGAGAGCATGAGGTGCAGGGCACAGGCTCGTAATCCAGTGTGGGAGGTGCTTTCCTCACTGGGAATTCCCTTTATGAAATCATATGTAAACGGTGGGGAGAGAGACAGAAATGATAACCAGAAAGAGAGGAGGGGAAAGCGAGAGAGGGAGGGAAGGAGGCAGGGTGGAAGAGAGGGACAGAGAAAAAGATGAGGGGGGAAGGAGAGAGGAACAGAAAGCGAGATAGAGAAAGGAGGAGAGAGGTGGAAAAAAGATGAGAGGCAATACAACCATGCACACAGAGAAATGGGCAAGGGGCTGTGCTGAAAATTGGCAGTCCCGATGCCATGGTACCCTGGTCTCCCAATGTGAAGATTTGTTGTACCTGGTGATCAATAAACAGAACCAGTCCCATTGCCTGACCTGAAGAGAGGGAAGTTTGGCTGCTTTAGGTATGGATCTGGGGGGATTCTGGGTTGAAATCCTGTTTGTGTTTTAGGAAATCCCTGCCAGTCCTTTCCGCGTCAAAGTTGATCCCTCCCACGATGCCAGCAAAGTCAGAGCCGAGGGCCCCGGGCTCAGCAAAGCAGGTAAGGTGACCCTCCCACAAGCAGCTTCTGCAGAACTTAGGGAGATGAAAATTGGCGCCTGCTTATTTAAAAGGCGTGGGCGAAGGCTTATCTCTACAAAAAGTCGATCTTGTATCAAGGATGTTGATTTAGAAATCGGAAACACTTAGATCGTGGCACCTTTCCAGAGGGAGAAGTCGGTTCGGGACGCTGGAGCCCGGACCCCGGAGCCCCAGAGCAGCGTCTCTCGGGCAGACCTGCTAGACCAGTTCCCCGGGAGAGCGGATCGCCCAGGTTCTAACTTCAAAGTGTTTCTTTCCAGGTGTGGAAAATGGCAAGCCGACTCACTTTACCGTTTTCACCAAGGGGGCGGGGAAAGCCCCGCTCGATGTGCAGTTCAGCGGTCCCCAGGCCGGGGATGCCGTCCGCGATCTGGACATCATCGACAACTATGACTATTCCCACACTGTGAAGTACACCCCGGTCCAACAGGTGGGTGCCCGTGGCGACGGCAATAGGCCGGCCCCTGCCAAAAGGCCATTTTTGTTTTCAAATGTGAACGGATCCAGTGCATCTCTGGGTGATGTTGGCAAGGACCTGACCTTAACCGGCTCGTGTTTTCTTGCTTTTTTCCAACCTTGTTGGGGAAATTTTGACAACTGCCTTCACAGGGAAGGGGGTTGGCTTTTGATTAAAATCACTCAGACCCAGGGGAAAGCGAGCTGGTGAGACTTATCTTGTTCTGGGCTTTTAAAAAAATTTTTCCTTTTTTTGGGCAGAGAAGATGCCCAGTCCCTGCCTGGGGAGCACGTGTATGGTCTGAGTGAGTGCACTGCTTCTTGGTGTGGGATGCTGCTGCTTTTTAATTGGGGTCGAGGGGAGCCCAGCTCTCCAGCCCAGCTCTCACGTCCTTGATGCGGTGACAGTTGCCATGCTGGTGCTTTGTATACATTGAAGCAGACTGGGCACCAGCCCTTATGAAGGAGGAGCCAACCAATCTGACATTCAGAGTCTGGAGTTTCCCCGAAACAGCCTAATTGGGGTGGGTGGCATCCAATGGGACCCTAACCCTTTCAAGTACAAAAAATGGTTTACAGGATTCTGTCACTGGGCATTGAAGCCAGTATAATGGGGCCCCTGGGGCAAGATCTGAGATGGCTGAGAATTAGGGAGATTACCTGCCTATTGGGAAGAAACTTAAGGTCAGGGGTTTGGATTTTAAGCACTTCTAATGATCTCATCAAGCTGGAAGCAGAGGAGGCTGTAGAGCCCATCAGTTTCCAGGCTTTCCTGAGGAGCACGTGACTTGGGGAAATGTCTTGCAGATAGGATTGTAAGGTCAGCAACTCTGAGCTGGAAGAGCCCTTTAGACATCCCCTCCACCTCCTTCATTGTTCAGAAGAGGAAGAAAGAGGGGACCAGGGAGGCTGACAATTGGTTCTCATCTGGATGTGTTTGTGGTGTCAGAGGTGGAGTTGGAACATGGCCCTTTGTAGAGTTCTTCTCACTGAACGCCCTGCCTTCCATCTGGGAAAGCTTGTAGGAGCCAAAAGGGAACCCCCTGCTCTTGGTGCTTTAGAACGGTCACTCGCTCCATGGTTTTAGGGCTTGAACTGAGGGGTACAATGGAGTGGAGGAAGAATCACCTCGGTTACCTGGTCTGATGTCCATGTTTTTATGAGAAAAGGAATCTAAAGCTCAGCTGGATAATGCACTTGCCAAACGTCAGTGGAAGTACCTTTGTGGAATGATTTGGGTGATGAGCTCTGAACGTTTCCATGCTGCAAAAGAGAGGACGGGCTTCTCTGCTGGGCTGGTCTGGGTGTCGGGTCATCCTGGCAGGGCTGGGCGGGTCATGCTAATGCACGTGAGGAAGTGATCCAGGTCCTTCTAAATCCTCCTCTGTTTGGACAAAGCCAGATTTGTGGGGTGTTTTTTTGGTGTGTATGTGACCTTTTGATCCTGGCTGTGACCTCTAAAGGCAAGATTCTTAGCCATGGTTTGTGAACTTTTTATATATATGTGATTTAGATTTCAATATAATTGGCTTCCTTTTAGTCTTAGGAACTTTATTTTGTGCATTTATAAATGATACCCAAGAAGGGGAACCATCAGCTTTCCCCAGCGTGGCTGCTTGAGGGGTCCGTGGCGTGTGAAGAGTGAGGAAGCCCTTCTCTGGAGGCTGCTCCCAGCAGGCTCTGCTTCTCACACCCCCATCGTGGGCTTCCTGAGTCGCTGTGTGATTTCTGCAAGGGCGTCCCACCCACTGGCACACCTTTCCAGAAATGTGGCTGCCCCGGCAGCTATGCGGCTGTGGGTGTGTCTTGGCGGCTGGTGAATGCTCTCCTCCAGAAGGCAGAGAATGTGCCCGCTGTGCTGCCAGCAGGCTCGCCTCGGGCCCTTCTCTGGAGGAAGCTGGCCCGCCTTGGTCTGTTTGCTGACCCCCACTAGGGAGCTGGTCAGCCATTGGCTCTGACAGCTGGTCTCCATTAGCTTCCTGTCCAAGGTCCTCTGACCATCCCCTGAGAGGAATTTCATTTGTTCCCATCCATTGTTTCTTGTCAGGTCTTCTTAGCTTGCAGCGTGAGGCAGTGAGACTGGGTTAGATCTGCTGGAATCCCATCTTATTAGCAAAAACTTCTGAGTGAAAAAAACCCTAGTGAAGGCCTGTTTGGGAGGGCCTCAGGGGCTCAGGGCCCTGTACTGACCAGGTTGGGCTTGGTCCTTGTGGAGTTCCTCACTTAAGGCTAGAGTTCCCTGGAGTCCTGAGAATACGACTCCTCCTGGGCCTGTTAGGTATGCAAGGGAATTCTGGGCTCCCTTGTCTGCTCCTTCCCTCAGGAAGCCCCTGGGTCTGACCTCAGGCCATAAACTGGTGTCTTATGTGTAGTATTTGCAAGAGCTTGGGAGATTTGGGGGGAGAAGAAAATGCTTATAACCCCCAATAATTCATGCTCATATCTGTCAAATGGGCAATATATATATTAATTTAAACATTAGGGAAAAGCCAACTCATTTCTTGGCTGTGCTCAGCACAATTAACTTAAAACTCCATTTTCAGGCAAAAAAGTCCCAAGTTTTATTTCCCAGTCTCAAATAATTCTTAAAAAATTTTTAAGCTTATTTGTTGTTAGCATGGAAAGACGTAGGAAATCCCTGAGAAGCAGAAAAGTCAAGCCGGACTTGTGGCAAAGATAATGAGGCAATAAGGAATCTTCGAGGACACCTGGTCCAGCCTGCTCCTGAGGAGGAATGGAGGGCCGCATTAATGCATGTGCTCATATATGCACAGATTTCTGATACAGACATGGAGTACATGAACACACGCACCCGTGCCTGCAACCTACACTTACATGCACTATACATAATGCTCATACAGCCTTCTGCACGTTTGCACACATGTCTACGTACATGCACACATGCTCCCATGGAATTGTCCGGTGCTCCAGGTTAGCCATCTTGGCTCCCACAGAAGCAGAGTTAGTTCTTCCTGACTGTTCTTCTCTTGACTTCCCTCCGGGTATGTCTGGAAAAGCTCTCCGTGCCTTACTGTACACACTCCCCAGCCCTTTCTGGAAAATCGGCCCCTTCACAGGTCTGTGGCCCAGCGTTCGGGCTCGTCCTTGAGCATATTCACCAGTTCTTTCAGAAGCAGATTGGGAAGAAGCACCTCTGGGCTGCCTTCATCTTTGTTGTTGTACATTCATTTCCGTTGTTCCATCTCTTCGTGACCCCATTTGTTATTTTTCAGGAGAGATGGCTTGCCATTCCCTTCTCCAGGTTATTTTACAGGTAAAGAAACTAAGGCACACAGGATGAAGTCTAGGGTCACATAAGTGTCTGAGGCTGGTTTTGAACTTAGGAATATGGGTCTTCCTGAATTCAGCCTCTGCGTACTGTGGGCATCCCCAGATGTCCCCAGGCTTCACTTAAGGCCTCGTTTGTTATGGCTCCTTGCTAATCTAGAAACCCAGCTTTCTGTTCGACATTTTTGTTCTATCATTAGTGCAAAAATCCTTTTCTTTGATAGAGGAAAGCCCATGGGCAATTCTTCCCAATTTGCTGACAGTTGTCCAGCCAAGGAGATGTGTTCCCCAGCTGCAGCTCATTCTGGAGTTACCGCATCCCTGGAACTATTCTTAATCAGACCATTACAACCTTCTGTGTACTTCCTTTGTCATTTGTAAAGTTCTTTTCTTGCTCCATGAGTTCCCTGTGGATCCACCGCAGGCTTTTAAGACAGCTACCAGTTGTTTTTCCTGTGTCCTCAGAATTTCCTTAAGAGCCCGCCATTCCTCTTCTGCTGTTTTCCCCTATAAAATTTGAATCCACATCTTCTTTCCTTTGAACTCTTTGAAATCTGTTCTCCCTAAGTCTAGCTTGCATGTTAAATTCTGCCTGGTGTGCTTCTCCTTTGTCATGCAATCTATGAACAAAAGGTTTCCATCATTGTCATCCTAGCAATAAACTTTCTTTCTTGGGATTCTGGGGCAGAATGGAGCTTCTCTTTTTTTTTCCTTCTTTTTGGAGGATGGATCTGCAATTAAGGGAAATCAGTAAGTTAACTTCTTATTTTTTTTTAAATAGCTTTTTATTTTCGAAATACATGCAAAAAAGTTTCCAGCATTCACCCTTGTAAAACCTTGTATTCCATGTTTCCTTCCCCCCCCCCCCCCCCCGCTTCCTCCATTGATTCTCCTAGACAGCAATGGATCCGTTATATGTTAAACATTTGTAATTCTATACTTATTATTATGCTGCACAAAAATCAGATGAAAAAGGAAAAAACAAAGAAAACAAAAAAAGAAGACAAAAAATAAGCAAGCAAAGAACAACCAAAAGAGTATATTGTGATCTACCTTCAGTCTTCACAATTCTCTGCAGCCCAAGTCTCTTAGAATTGGCCTGAATCCTCTCATTGTTGAAGAGGACCCCCTCCATCAGAGTTGATCATCACATAATCTTCTTGTTGCCGTGTACAATGATCTCTTGGTTCTTCTCACTTCACTCCACATCAGTGCATGAGAGTCTTTTCTGGCCTTTGTAAAATTATCCTGCTGATTGTTTCTTATAGAACAATAATATTCTTATAGACTAATATTTTTTTTTTTCTGAGGCTGGGGTTAAGTGACTTGCCCAGGGTCACACAGCTAGGAAGTGTTAAGTGTCTGAGACCAGATTTGAACTCGGAACCTCCTGAATTCAGGGCTGGTGCTCTCTCCGCTGCACCCCCTAGTGGCCCCCTAGACTAATATTCTTACAGAACAATAATACCATCTACCATAACTCATTTAGCCCTTCTCCAATGATGGAGATCCACTCAGTTTCCAGTTTCTTGCTGCTACAAAAAGAGCTGCCACAAACACATTAGCACATGTAACTCCTCAGCATCTAATAGAGATCAGTTGAGCAGGTGTCTGGGTAATGGAAGGGCCCTGTCATGCTCCTCTTGTCTCCCTCATGCGTTATCTGTTTCATTCTCCCTCTGTCCCGGTGGTGTCCAGCATATTCTGATAACAAAGTGACTTCTCTTTCTGCCGCCTCTGATCTTTCACCCAGATATTTCTCACCATGCTCTGGTTTCCCCAATACGTCCTTAACAAACGATGCTCCCTTCTTGGCAATTTAAAAAAAAAAAAAAAAGCAGATGAGCCAGCTGAGGGGGCCAGGGGTTAGAACGAAAGCCCTGAAATCAGGACCTGAGTTCAAATCTGGCCTCAGGCACTCAGTCAGTCCAGTGGTGCGGCCCTGGTCAAATCATTTATCTCTATTTGCCTCCAAAAGTAAAATAATAGTGAGCAATACTAGTGTCCCCATCCCTGCTCTGCCGTTCACCAGCTCTGTTCTCACAAGCAAACGGCTCCCTCTCCCTGAGCCCCAGTTTATTTCTAGGATGAGGGTGTCGTACTTTTTAATTTTGTGGTTTGCACAGACTTTTAAAAAGTCTGACTTAGAAGTGTGATTTATCCAGACTCTGAGATGACAGAGATGTTTCTTCTTTCCCGCTTCCCTCCCCTCCTCTACGGCACATTTTGTTCAGGTTATTCCCCACACTTGCCATGGGGAGCCAGCCTTGCTGTACCCCCTCTGCTGGGGGCACAGGAGCACTTGGCGGGATGGAGAAGCCAGCCACCAGTGTGCTCTGCTGGCAGGGGAGGACAAAGGGCCCTGTGGAGCCTTCACCCGGGGCTGCCGGCCTGACTTCCCCACACCTTGTTTCCTTTCCATGTGGCTCCTCGGCGTTGACCCGCACTCATTTCCCTCCCTGGTCACTGCCAACATGAACCCACCTTCTCCCCTCCCCTCCTTTGGAAGGGGGCAGCCTAGGTCTCGTGCCCATGGCATTTTCTGGCTTGCATGCCCCCGGGTATTAGCCCTGCCACCTGCTCAGGGAAGCTGTGTCCAGGCTGGGTCTGAGCAGGGTTTGGTCGCTTCTTGGTTTAGGGAATAACGGGAAGCAGCGCACTTCAATGACGGGTCTGGGGGCCACGGTCCAAAAGGGTTTCTGAAAGTGCCTGTTTTTGTTTGTTCCAGGGCAGCACCCAGGTCCTGGTGACCTACGGCGGAGACCCGATACCCAGAAGCCCCTTTGTGGTCGAGGTCGCTGCTCCTTTGGATCTGAGCAAGATAAAGCTCAACGGGCTGGAGAACAGTAAGTTGGCTCGTGTGGGCAAGGGGGCCCCTTACGCGAGCAGTCAGGAAGCAGCACCCCAATTTATGTGAGGATCACAACATGCCGCGGTTGCTTTTGGTGCCTTCTGCTTTCATGTATGCGACGTCCTCATGACAAATCTGTTGGTCTTTATTCCCATGTGAAGCTGGGGCTGAGCTGGGATTTGAACGCAGGCCTCTTGGACTCCCAGCTAGAGCTTTATACACACATTCATGTCCCACCATGCGGACCAGGAGGCTCTTTGGGCCTTAGAAGGCCTCTGGCGTCCGGCCTAGTCCCAGGACTCTGGCTGTGGGACGTCATCAGCCATAACTTCTCAGCACACGCCTCAAGACTCAGTTCCCTTATTAGGCACTTGCTGTGGGCTAGATTTCAAAACATGAGCTGGGCTCTGCCTCAAGGAGTCTGCTTTTTACTGAAGGGAAAATAAAATCTCCATAATTAAGGAAAGAATTGGGGTCCCCCTGTGGGAAGCAGGATGCACTTTGGGTTAAGAGAGGGCTCCTGAGATACATCCTGGGGGAAATCAGAGATTCTTCGAGGTAAAAGCTGCATTCATGGTGTCCTGGGGAGATGCAAGATGTGGACAGGCAGACGTTCCTCGTGTGGATACAGGACACAAGAATCAGATGTTCTGTGACCTCTTTTGGGGCGCGTGGCGTGGTGGGGAGTTTCCTGTATGGTTACTTATGGGTCTAGATCCCTTCCAGAAAAGTACAGGCCGGGGTCCCCACTGAGCAGGGTTAAGGGGACGGATGCCCCTGGAGTTTCTTTCGAGATTTCTCCTTTACCTAGTTCTAACTACAGAGACAGCCTGGTGCAGTGTCCAGGGAATCTGTCCTTGAACCAGTAAGTCCTGGTTCTGACCCACGACCTGCGTAAGACCGCTGACCTTCACTGTCAGGTGCCTCCCTCTCTATTGCAGAATAGGAGCTGTGCCAGGAATGCTTCTGAATGGGGGGGGGGTCTCCATCCCAGATCTCCCTTCCAGCTCCAGCCACAACCACCGCAAGGGCTTCCTTTTTGTCCCTCAGACTGTCCCAAGCACTCACACATCTCTCTGGTCATGTCTCTGTAGCCTTCCCTTCATCATCCTGCTTCTCCCCTTCTAGGAGTGGAGGTTGGAAAAGACCAGGAGTTCATGGTGGACACCAAAGGTGCTGGAGGCCAGGGCAAGTTGGACGTGACCATTTTAAGCCCTGCGCGTCAGGTGGTCCCGTGCCTCGTGGCCTCCGTGCCAGGCAAGGACTGCAGCACTGCCAAGTACATCCCCAAGGAGGAAGGCTTGTACGCTGTGGACGTGAGCTACGATGGGAACCCCATTCCCGGCAGCCCCTTCACTGTGGAAGCCTCGCTCCCTCCGGATCCCACAAAGGTAACACTGTTCCTTTCCCCTTTCCTGGGCTGGAAACTCGGGTTTTCTGGAGTTTGGGTCCTCTCGGCTCCTGTTCCTTTACCTCTGAGTGTCTGCAACTCGGACTTGTGTTCAGAGGATTTCATACCATTGCTCTTCTCTGTCGTTGGTGGCTACTTGGGAAGGTGGACTTTGGAGACCCCGAAAAGCCAAATGGCTTCTTGGGTCATAGGGGGACCGACTGGTCCCCCCAAAGATATGGAGGCTGTGCTCCCTTCCCCTCCCTACATAAAAAAGGACAAGAGAAAGTTGTGGGGGGACGCGGGGGAGACATCAATCATGGCAATCACTGCAGATGGAGCCTGCCGCCCTCACCTCTCATGGCATCCCCTGGGCATCCCTGCCCAGACAGGCCCAGCCACCATCCCACCTATTTGCCCCTTCGAAAGCCGTGACTGCCCATGGCCTCCTGTGCCCTTCCTCCATCAGCCTAGGCTAAGAGTCATCTTCATGAGTTTAAGTCCAGTCTCTAGCACTAGCTCTGGGATCCTTTTTCATCTATAAAATGAGCTGGGGAAAGAAATGGCAGGACACCGGTATCCTGCAACCCCGAATGGGATCCTGTAGTGTGCCCTCCTGGCAGTTAAAATTACTAGTCTGTCCTAGACCCACCAGAGTACCTTTGACCACTGTCCTTTGCAGTGTGAACTCTACCCGGCTCGCCTCCTCTGAGGCCTTCAAAGGTCTCTGGCCACGATCTCTGGAATCTATAGCTTAATAACCGGTAGCGCACTCAAGGACAACCACGTGTAATCTTAAAAGCCTTTATTATACCTACTCACATAATGCCCTGACTGATGCCCTGACTTGTTGGTTCCCGAGTGAACACCTGGTCAGAAGACTCACGTGTTCACTACCAAAACCCTTACCTCTTTTGGCTACCCATCTTGGCTTGGCCACCCAGGCTAGGAAGGGTGAAGAATGCCAGGTTAAAGAGACTGCCTGCTGCCTGCAGTGGGCTTACATAGGGCCTGTGAGGTCACACACACAGCCAATCAGCGAGAGAGTCACCCATTACGAAGCTATCTCAATATGGCCAGGATCCCACCCAAGGGCAGTCCTAATATCCACAGAGATTACTTCCTGGGGCACTCAATCTCCTGATTTGCTGTGGCACCCATTTAAAGGGCCCTTACAGGATCCCAAGGCATTGAACTTGACTCAAACAACTGAATAACAGCAATAAATAAAGGTTGGCCCCCTGCTTCAGCTCTGTGAGATAGAGGCCATTATCAGCCAGTTTTAGACATAGGAGACATGAGATCCAGAAAGATTACACAGAAAGTAAATAGTCCCCGGCAGGATTCATGCTTTGTGCCCTTGAACCCCTGCTGCTTGACCAGCTGCTGCTGCAGCCTCCAGCAGCCATGGAATGGGCACCTGCCCAGTGTAACCCTGGCTGTGAAACCCGCAACCACAAGGGCTAACACTGTACCTCTCCGGCTTCTGGCACCCGTTAGGGTTTCCATCCATCTCCGTGGCTCTCCCAGGTCTAGCTTATTTATAGGACAGAGTTCCCATGGTCCTACAGGAAACTGCACTTTGCAGCCCTGTTCTGAAGACTGCATTTAGGGCCGCATTGGTGTTGACCCTACTGCCAAGGTCACCATTACTCTCCCGCTGTTGACCCCTGAAGGAAAAAAATCACCCAGAAATAGAATGTAAAAACTTCATGTTCAGCAGAAAGTTTTTTGAGAAATGGATGTTGCAACCTCAGAGTTTCAGTTGTTGGAAGAAAATAGCAAAGGAACCAGTTAGATACTGAAGGATTTACATATAGTGCCGACCTCTGATCTTGTTGTTGCTTGGAGCTCCCAGTGAGGAAATTCCCTCTGCCAATACTCATGTCCCAGGTCCTGCTGCTTCTAGTCTTACAGAATTGCCGGGGGTGGGACATGGAGAGAGGGAGAAAGGCATCAACATATTAAGCACTTTTTTTCTGGGGCTCCAAGATGCTAACAGAGGGTCACATGGTCAGTACGCATCCGAGGAAGGATTTAAATCCCATGATTGTCTCTGGATTTTGCCTTCTCTCTACCATGCTTTAATGTCCTTAACAAGATGCAGAATAAATTATGAAAATTGTGACATTGAAAATTCAGTTAATATTTTATACAATGAGAATTGGTTAAAGAAATTAGAGAAAATTCAAAGAAATATTTCAAATACATAGAAATAGCTAAACCAGGGGTTCTCAAACTATGGCCCAGGGCCAGATGTAGGGGCTGAGGATGTTTATGAGGCCCACTGGGTTATGGCAAATGGGCTTGAGGGTTGGAGACAGAGGGTGAGCTTTTGTTTTTACTATAGTCCGGCCCTCCCACAGTCTGAGGGACGGGGAACCGACCCCTATTTTAAAAGTTTGAGGACCACTGGTCTAAGCAATGAATGTGGCTAGTAGCCATAAGGGAAGATGATCAAAGCTTGAGTAAATAACAGAAATAAGATAGAAAAAGAAAGCTCTGGATGTAAACTGACTTAAAAGTTTATACCTATTAGTACCAGAGTGTGAGATTTAGAATATAGAGACGTATAAGCCACAGATTAATCAGAATCTTGAGCCAATAAAGGAAGAGAAGAAAAAAAATCAGACACTCTATTCAAGGACCTAATTATATATCAATTAAAAACCCAACATTTCCAAGCAGACAAGATCAGTCAATGCTGGAAGAGAGAAGTCCACAGAAAAATCCCACTTCTTGATCTTCAAGGCACAAAGGGGTTAAACTACAGCATTACAATGACAAAAATCCTCCAGGTGTCAAGAAAGAAAAGTACCTTACTGTTTCCTGTCATCCACTTTTCTTAGTCATAGCAAAGAAAAGACAACAAAGTAATCTGAAAAACATAGAATCCACAACACACAAAGAATTAAGAATTTCATGATCTGTCAAAAGAAATTTGTAATTAGATTCTGAGAAGCAATGAAAGAAAATTCTTCCTTTTTTTTTTTTTTTTTTTTTTTTTTCCCTTTTTTGTCTGAGGCAATTGGGGATAAGTGACTTGCCCAGGGTCATGCTAAGTGTCTAAGGTTAGATTTGAACTCAGGTCCTCCTGACATGAGGGCTGCTTCTCTATCCACTACACCACCTAGCTGCCCCCCCGATTTAATTCTTTAATTGCAAATGAAAAAGAAAAGGAAGATTCGTTGATTCTAATTTTAAATAAGAAAGCTAATAGGAATAAATGGAAGATGGCAACTTAAGAAGCAGTACCGTTCTATGCACTAAAATAACCTTTGAAAAATATGGATTATTTCAAAGCAAATTTATGTGACATTTCATAGAAAGCTTATCCTTCTTTTTACCCAGTAGGAAGTTAGTCTGATGATTTTGCAATGATCTAGCCTTGAAATAACGTGTTTTATCAAATGGGCTGCACCCCCTGCTCTCCGTCTCCCCCAGAAGCCCACATTTCAGTGTAATGGGCCCTGAGGCCTGTAAGTTATGTAAAGAGGAATGGAGATATCCAGGGACGTTGTGGAAAAAGTTCTAGCCGCCCAGTGTGGATGGCCAAGCCTTCCCGCTGGGTTTGTAGCCATTTAGATGTTGATGGCGCGAGGAGGTTTCTTTCCTACTCTTCATTCCAGCTTATGGACGCTGATTTACGGTGTTTTTCTTTGCCCTCGCCTATAAAACCCGATCTTTTCCGTGTGCTTGAGCCCATAAATCAGACGCATCCGGGAGGCTGGCTGACGGAGCTGGGGCTTCAGGGGTGTGGATGGCGACACTGACCCAGACTAATCTCCTTTCCCTTTGTAGGTGAAAGCCCACGGCCCGGGCCTGGAAGCTGGGTTTGTGGGAAAGCCTGCCGAGTTCACAATAGACACCAAAGGAGCCGGCACCGGGGGCCTGGGACTGACGGTCGAAGGTCCATGTGAAGCCAAAATCGAATGCTCAGACAATGGTGACGGAACCTGTTCGGTCTCTTACCTTCCCACCAAACCTGGCGAGTACTTTGTCAACATCCTCTTTGAAGAGGTCCACATTCCCGGGTCTCCGTTCAAAGCCGACATTGAGATGCCCTTCGATCCCTCCAAAGTGGTGGCCAGCGGCCCCGGGCTGGAGCATGGGAAAGTGGGGGAGCCCGGCGTCCTGAACGTGGACTGTTCGGAGGCCGGCCGTGGGGTCCTGGGCATGGAAGCCGTGTCCGATGCTGGGGTCAAGGCCGATGTCCACATCCAGAATAACAAGGACGGCACTTATGCCGTGACCTACGTGCCCCTGGCTGCGGGCATGTACACACTGAGTCTGAACTACGGGGGAGAGCAAGTGCCAACATTCCCTGCCAGGGTCAAGGTGGAGCCCGCCGTAGATACGAGCAAGATCAAAGTCTACGGACCTGGCATCGAAGGAAAAGGTAAGGAGCTGCCCTGTCGGACCCTCCTTCTGGAGGAGCCTGCGCCCAAGGGGCTGTCACCGAAACTTGGACCCGACTCATTGGGATCTAAGGGGTGACATTAAAAGAAATCTGGTTTCCCAGTCAAAACATCGACTGGCTTTCAGCAACAATTACTAGGATTTGTTCCAGGTCAGGGATTAAAAATTGGTTAGGCAGTGATGGTGAGCTTGGGAATCCTTAATTCGATAGGAATGGGAGCTGGGGCTCATCCAAGGCATCCCAAGTGTGGAAACTCCTCCCCTGCAGCTCCAGGAGTTGCCAGAGCAAAGCTTCTTAAACTGGGGCTTGTGGCCCCATATGGGATCTTAATGTGGAGGTCACGCAATTTGTTACCAGGAAAGGTTTATTTTGTATATCTGTCCCATATGCCCACAAGCCCGGAATCACGTACATTTCCTGGGCAAAAAGGGTTGAGAGTGTAAAAAAGACAGAAGCCCTGATCTGGGACCCTGAGAAGGTGCGTGAGCGCGCGGCTCCGGGCTCTGCTCAGGCTCTGAGACCCTGGGTCACACCTGAGCATAGAAGCTGCCCCGGCTCTTCGGTGGCCGTCAGTCGTCCTGCTTCTGGGCCCGAGAGCCGCTCCGACCGCTTCCCGCTTGTTCTGCAGATGTGTTCCGGGAAGCCACGACCAGTTTCACGGTGGACTCCCGCCCGCTGACCAAGGTTGGAGGGGAGCACGTCAAAGCCAGCATCACCAACCCCTCCGGGGCCTTCACTGACTACCTCCTCAAAGACAATGCGGACGGCACCTACGAGGTGGAGTTCACGCCCTTTGAGAAAGGTGAGCTGGCTTTCCCTGGTCCTGACTCCAAGTGCTGCCTTCTGAGCAGGTTGGATCGGTCTGGGGCCTTTTCTCTTTTATTTTTTTAACCGGTGATTTTAACAGTTTTGACACTGCCCAGGCTTT
Organism: Sminthopsis crassicaudata; assembly: GCF_048593235.1. Classification (NCBI taxonomy): domain Eukaryota; kingdom Metazoa; phylum Chordata; class Mammalia; order Dasyuromorphia; family Dasyuridae; genus Sminthopsis; species Sminthopsis crassicaudata. The sequence continues at coordinate 738,341,934 of NC_133617.1, read as the reverse complement.
CAGTATTTAATGATATTTTCCAGAAAGCACATGAAAAGGGACTCTCGGAAGCCTGGAGGGACACTGCATTTTACTGCGTCTAAGACATTTAGCCTAAGTTTCTGTTCAGTTTCCTTTTCAGCAAAATAATATAATAGATTGTGATAATAATATATTTTGGTCTTGAACTGTGACCTCCGGGTGTTGAAAGTCCCTCCTCTGAGAGAGGACAGCAGCTCAGGACCTGGTCTTAGAGATCCTGGCACCTGAGGGATTAATTGGCTCGCTCATAGACACACAGTCCTCCTACAGGCAGGAAGCAAGATGGTCATCCCTCTGTCCATTATACCACACTGCCTTTTTTTCCCCTTCCGAGGCAAGTGGGGTTAGTTTACTGGCCCATGGTCATACAGCTAGTAAGTGTTGGAGGCTGGATTTGCACTCGGGTCCTCCTGACTTCAGGGCTGGTGCTCTTGCCACTGGGCCACCTAGCTGCCCACTGACACTGCCTTTTAATAATAAATTTATAATTTATATAATTACATATATTTAGTAGCATATGTTTTTATAATTTAATAATTCATGACATAAACAGTAATATTAATGAGGGCAATCACAGCAGTGTGGCTAACGATCTGACCAATCTGACCTTGGAGCGAAGTAGAGCTGGATCAAGTGTAGCCTTTGGTGGATATCATCCACTTGATGATCCTTGGGGGCGGGGGGCTGGGGCAATAAGCCTCTCAGTGCTATAGGTCACTGGTATCAACTTCAGACATCAAATATTGTCTTATAGAAAACTACAAGCCAACATTACCTAACTTGCATTATATTTTTATTTATTTTACTGAACATTTCCCAATTATATTTCAGTCAGCTTCTTGCCACTCAAAGGAGTTTGCTTTTGTGATTCCGATAAGATACATTGCAGCGAAGATGTTGCCCTCCCTGGGCAGAAGGGACTTCCTCATTGGGGAGTTCCCTCTCCCAAACCCCCTCAGAGTCCAATCCCTGTCCCTGGTTGTAAAACAACATTTACCTAGAATTTTAGGACTTCCAAACGCTTTATCTATTGGATCTCCTGTCCTAACTACTCTGTGAGGCAGTTAATGCTGATGAGGAAACTGGCCTGGAGAGGTGTGCCTTGTCCATCTTTATTCAACTAGGAAATATCAGACTTAGGATTTGAATCCAGCTCTGCCATTATTCCTTTCTGCTCAGTGTTGACTCTATATGCTTCTCAATATGCTTAAGTGGATATATTCTTTCTCTTTTAAAAAAAAAATTATTGACATTTTAAACAATTTTCATTTCTGAATATGTTCTTTCCCCATCCCCAACCCAGAGAATCATTCTTCATAAGGAAAGATTATTTTAAAACAATTTTCATTTCTGAGTATATTCTTTCCCCCATCCCTTACCCAGAGAACCATTCTTCATAAGGAAAGAGACGATTTTAGAACAATTCTCATTTCTGAATATGTTCTTTCCCCCATCCCCTACCCAGAGAACCATTCCTGTTAGAGAAAGAGACTGTGATTCTCTTGCTCTAGGGAGCTCCTTTTACCATTGTAGGTCCTTAAAAACCAAAAAGATTTTTGAAGGCTTTTCAGTAAAATGAATCCACGTGTCAATTGACCGCGACAGAATGCAGTGGACTCCACGCCGATAGTCTCCCCCAAACACTTGCCTCTACCTCGGCCAAGAAGGAGCCACAGATTTTTCTCATTTTTCTCGACCAAATTTGATCTCTCTGCATGTTTTTTAAATAGGTTTCCACACAGTGGAAGTAACATATGACGATGTGCCTGTGCCCAATAGCCCCTTCCAAGTGGCCGTCACCGAGGGCTGCCATCCATCTCGAGTGCAAGCCCAAGGCCCTGGGCTGAAGGAAGGCTTTACCCACAAACCCAACCCCTTCACGGTGGTTACCAGGTAGGGGAACCAGGAGGTCTGCAGGGATGGCTCTCAAAAACAGGATGTGAGCCCAAGGAGTAGGGTGGTCAGTGGTCTCATTATTGGGAACATAAAGGAAAAAACATCTGCTTTTGCTCCGAGGAAGAGACCCTGATTTTGAATATAAATCCTGCCTAGGATAGGGCTGGTAGCCTTGGAAAGGAGGGAAGGGGCACAATAATAGCCAGCAAGTAGAGGCTTGGGGTCTCTGTGGTTGGCAGAGAAAAGCTGCATGCCCAGGGGCTCTGAACTGAGGACTGACTTATCTCCTTACTCGTACCCCCTTTCAGAGGAGCAGGAATCGGGGGCCTGGGGATCACGGTGGAGGGACCCTCCGAGTCGAAGATAAGTTGCAAGGATAACAAAGATGGCAGCTGTAGCGCGGAGTACATCCCTTTTGTGCCGGGAGATTATGATGTCAATATTACGTACGGAAACGAGCATGTGCCTGGTAAGATGCAGTTCTGAAGTGCAGTTGGTTGGGGCTTCTGAGTTGGGGAGGACTCAGAGAAACAGCCCGGGAAGTCACAACTTTATTAATTTTTGGTATTGGTTATTTCTGAATATTCTGTCGCCTACCATGTTAGAACGGGGAAAACAATCAGTTAAGACTACTGATCACCAGGTGCTCTGTGTGTGTGGGTGTGTGTCACCCAAAGTCCCCCATTTCTGAACTATGGAAACAAGCCTGGGACATTTCCTGAGAGCCAGCTCTAAAGTAGAATTGGAACATATGTCCAATTTTTTTTTCTTTGTTCACAGCATAAAGCAGATGCTTTTTGTTTAGCGAAGCATTGAGTTCAAAGAAATGCTGAAGGAACATTTTAAATGCTTTTAAAAAGTTTTATTTTTATTAATTTTTGCCTGGTTCTCCCAAGACACTCACAAGGTCTCCATGACGTACTCTCAGCTGGGTCTCTAAGGAGCTAGTCAGCTGGCCTTGGAGGCTCCGTAGATTCCTGTTCTGGGATTGTTTGTTGGGCTGGGGATGGGTCCTTTTCTCAGATGGTATTATTGAGGAGAGGATGCCAGTTGAGATACAGTTAACCAAGATCCTGAGTTCAGAGATTTCCAGGACCCGAGGAAGAGTTTTAATTAATTAGATTACTGTCTCACTGAACACTTGGAGAAGTTTAGATTAAGGTGGGATTTGAAGGCAAACCTAAGCAGGTGTTTCAATAGCTGACATCTGGCACAAGGCGCCCCACAAGATGGTTGTTGCTTCTTGGATGTGCTCATAAATGGAAGATGTCTCCCTCTCAATTTTTCAACAGAGATTTTATGTCAGATTTTTATTTATGGAGGAAGGAAAGAAAAGACTCCCCCACTGATCCGGTGGGTGGATTTCCCTGGTTCTGTTCACCTCTGAATATATCTTTAGTGGCATCCCCATCTCTGTTCTTGCCCTCTCGCCCATTCATCCCTCCCCGGGTACACTGGGCGGAGACTCTTAAGCCTGAACTGCTCTAGATGAAATCCAGCCAAGTACATTTTAAGGTCCAAATACAAATTTTCTTTTAGGAAAATTAGACTTTGTGCTTTGAAAACTCCAGCCAACTCTTAAGCAAAGTCTATTCCTGAGGGAAGAGCATCATTTTGCTTTGTCCCAAATTGTGTTTCCTTTGGCTTGGGAATAAACCAGTTTTTCAGGTGTGTGGGGGGCAGCCTGACTTTTGCATTGGAAATTTGAGTAAGGGTGTGGTCTCTGTTACTCTGGTAGCTATTGCCTACATTCAATTAACTCCTTATCAGTTTATCTGGGGAAATCTAGGAGAGAATTCTTGGTTTAAGGATTAAAGCATTGTCTAGTCCTACTGATCAGCCCTGGAAATCCCAATGTAGGAACTTTTTTTTTTTTTTTCCTGAGGCTGGGGTTAAGTGACTTGCCCAGGGTCACACAGCTAGGAAGTGATAAGTGTCTGAGACCAGATTTGAACTCCTGAATTCAGGGCTGGTGCTCCATCCACTGCACCACCTAGATGCCCCCTGTAGGAACTATTCAAGAACACCTAGGGAAAGCCCTGGCACCCTACCATTGGGCTCAAATTTCATCAGACTCTTACAAGTTATGTGACTTTGGGCAAGTGTCCTTACTTCTGAACCTCATTTTCCTCATCTGTAAAATGGGGAGACTGAAGTCAGTGGCCCTGAGAACCTTATTGCCCTTAAATCTGTAGCACTGTGAGCTCCTGTTTTAATTTTCCCAGCAAGCCGAGAGATAGAGATCTGGAAAATTAAGGTGGCATCTGGCTGTAAAGGGATTTAAGTGCCAAACCAAGATTTTATATTTATACGTGTGTGTGTGTGTGTGTGTGTGTATGTGTGTGTGTGTACACACCCATATATATATATATATATATATATATATATATATATATATATATTTATGTATGTATATATACTTAACCACACACATATAATCTTTATTGGTATAATAGGGAGTCAGAAGGATTTAATGAATGAGGATAGGGTGACATAGTCAAACTTGCATTTGAGAAAGTTGAGTAGAAAACTGATTGAACTAAGAACTTTGAGGCAACAAGACGCAGCAGAAGGGAATAATCTGGGTGAGAGTTAAGGACCTGAGATGGTGACTGTGGTAGTACTGAGAGAGAGGGAAGGGGGGGACAGATGGAAGGTAGGGAGGTGACAAGATTGGGCAGGATTGGCTTTGGTGGAGTGAGAGAGTGGGGGGTCAATGAAGAGCCTGGGGGGCGTGAAGAGCAGGATGGCTTCTGCCCTCGGCATTAATAGGTAACATTGGAAGATGGGTGATTTCGGGAGAAAAGTAATTCCTTTAGAATAGCAAGTGTGCACTGTGTGGTTGGAGAGGCTGGATGGGCGCTCAGCAGAAATGAGGACTGGATGTGTGAGTCCGGGAGTCCTCTGCTTAGAGATCATGGACAGCTTGGGAGTGGATGAGGCTCCCTTGGTAGTAATAATATTAACAACAACAACAGGAGGTAGTGTTTATGTAGTTCCTTAAGATTTTCAAAGCTTTGTTCCTTAGAGCATCTCCAGGAAGTAGGCGGTGTTTTTATTCCCATTTTTCCAGATGAGGTAACTGAGGCAGACAGAAGTGCCCCAGGGTCACCCAGTTAGGAAGTGTCTGAGGCTGGATTGGAAGTTGGTCTTCCTTGCACATTCAGTACTCCCTGCATTGATTCCCTTAGATCTGTCCGTAAGAGTAGGAGTTATTGTCTAAATCCTTGCCTTTACCCCATGGTGTCTCGCATAGTGTGCTGGACACTAGTGACTGCTAAGACCAATTGTAAACCCTTAGCTTTACCTTGGAGGTGTTTATCACGCTGGCAGCCCCGAGAATTGTGGGATGGGTAAGTCAGTGGCAGCTGGTCCTGCGGTGGCTCAGCTGGGCAGGGTCCTGCAGTGGAAGGAACACGTTATGGCCGCCCCTACGCATTTGTAGTGACGCCTGGCTCGGACCCAGCCAGCGAGGTCAGGCTCATGGCCTCAGGTCCCCCAGCTGGCGAGCGGCAAGGCCGAGATGTAAATGCTGGACGTCACGGCCCGTCCCCAGCCGCTGCTTGGTCGGCATCCATCCTAAGCTCTCGGAGAAGCTCTGTTTTTGCGATCAGGTTCCCCTGATGGGGGCCATAAGCTCCCCAAGGGAAGACATTAGTGCATCTCCCGCTCACTCAGGTGTCTGAGTGAGCCTTCCGAGGGGTTTCTCTGAACCCCCTGCCCAAGTAGATTGTTAAACCATCATTCATTCCTGTGCCTCTCCTTGAGAGCAAAGGCAGATGTCTCTGTCCCAAACCAGTTCCAGACGCTCCCCACTTGAGAGGTCTCTGCTGTTTACCCTGTGGAGTCTCAGTTTTAAACATGTTTGGAGTGGAGTAAACAGACCCCGGCTCCAATGGCAGTTAACTATAGTTTAGCTTTGTCGGGTGGAACTCGGGCCTGGATTTGCAGGGAGCCAAGGCTGGGGTTTTCCTCCTAAATTGAGATGTGAGCCCTGATCTCCCTTTGGGAAGGCTGGATTTTGGGTTCTTAATGTGTCTCTTTCCCATAGATGGCCTAACAAGTCATAAGAAAAGTACGTGTGCAGCCTGATAATTGTGAAACATGTATGGAAGAATTATACATGTTTAACCTCTGTTAGATTATTTGCTGTCTAAGGGGGGGCGGGAAGGGAGGGAGGAAAATTTGGAACACAAGGTTTTGCCAGGGTGAATATTGAAAACTAGCTTTGCATGGATTTTGAAAATAAAAAGGTATTATTTTAAAAAAAAATAAGAAGTTGAGAAGTTAATAATTTATTGATTTGCCTTAACTGCAGATCCATCCTCCACAAGGGAGGAAACAAAAAAAGAGAAGGTCTCTTCTATTATTTTGAGAATAGAGAGCTGTTACAAAAGGAAAGAAACAAACAAAAGGCACCTGTTTCTACAGGAAGATGATGTTCATGTTCTCTCTCCAGTTGTGGGGGTCTGGTGGGGGAGGGGGATCAAAGAACAGAGAGGACGTGGGAAGAGCCAGCGAGATGTCCCTTACTTAGCAAGACCCGGGGATAGAAGGGCTGTTTGTTTCCCTGCCTCCCATCCAGGCTTTAGCCCATTTGAAGGCCAGAAGTCGGCCGGGAGACCTCACAAGATGCTTGTGTAAAAAAAAAAAATAGGTGGAAGAGGTTGACCCCAGGGGTTCCAAGATGGGTGTGGCGGGATTTGTAATCCAAGTGAAAGCTCAAGGCTTCCAGCTTCCAGTTTGTTGTAATCTTGTGGGTTTTACTTTGTTTTCTTACAGGCAGCCCATTCAGGATTCCTGTGAAAGATGTCATAGACCCCAGTAAGGTCAAGCTCGCAGGCCCCGGCCTGGGGGCAGGAGTCAGAGCTAAAGTCCCACAGTCCTTCACTGTGGACACCAGTCAGGCTGGTCTGGCTCCCCTGGAAGTCCTGGTCCTGGGCCCCAGAGGTGAGCAGGAGGGGAGGGAGGGAAGGAGGGAAGGTTCTCCTTGGGAAGGCTGCTGACCTTCTCCCTTCTCCAGATTAGGTTATAAGATGCTGACTACTATTGTCAGAGGGAATTTATTCAATGGGTGTTCCCTTCCCCACATACCACAAGTCTGGACCCTCCCAAAATGTGTTCCATCTTACAAGAGATGCCTTTTCTATGGCTTGTGACTTATCCCAAAGTCCAGTTAAACTCAAATCTCATTCCTCGGTGGGTGGGCTCTTGAATGCAGTCTCCGTCTACTTCAGGCCATACTTTTCTCCTTTTGATGTTTCTGGGGCCACTGGGATTTTCTCTCCGGGTCTGAGACAAAGGAAGCCTGGGACTAAAAGGCATTGCTCCTCCATCTTGTTTGGAGTTGGCTTTGGTGACTTTTTTTAGTTCTTTTCCTTTTTGGGGGGGCTCCCTGTGGGATGACTGCTCATGTTGCTCCCGGAACTCTGGTCCTGTCATTGGCCACACATGTGCCTTTTGCTGCTGGAGGGAAGGAATATTTTGTGTGAAACGGGCTCAGAGTTGGTCCTTTCATGTGACTGGACTGAAACTTCTTGGATCTTGAGGCCGGAGTAGATATCTCTCAATCTGATGGACACCATTGAGCTCAGAGTCCAGAAGTGCTGGGTCCTGATCCAGGCCCCGGCCCCTCCAGAGGCTCTGGTGTCCTGAGCGGTGACTTGACTTTTTAACTCCAGAAGGTGCTGACCTTCCTTGTGAGGAAGACCGGTCCCATTCCCTTTTCTCTAAAGGAGCCTCTTTTAGGGAGCTCAGGAAAGTGTCTTTCTGTTAACTGGAACAGTTGTCCACTCCTGGATTTGAGAAGCGGCCCGAGATAGGGTTCTCTAAACTGAATGTATGGAATAGAGAAAGCAAGCAGCCTGAGGCGGCTCGTTTTGTGGACTGCTGAATCGCCCTTGCCTGATAGGTTGTCGAGGGAGGGGGCTGGGGACCCTGTCCCGCGGATCCCAGGACCCTCCATTAATGGCTTTTTAATTCCAGCAGACGAGGTGGACTCCCAGGCCTGGCGCAGCCCACTGAAAGCCTTGTCAGATTTCTTTAGAGGTGACCAGCAGGGTGACTTTAATGAGACAGGTTTGCAGTTTCACATTGGCTGCTAGAATCACATCATGCATGTTGCTCGTCCATCTGTCTGTCCAGCTTCCGCTCGTCGCCTCAGCTTTGCCTGACTCACAGTGACTGCCCTGGGAGGCTGAGGCTTTGGGGAGCTGGGGGAGCAGTACCATTTTCTGAAACAATGTGGCTTCCTGCAGTGCCGCGGATGGTTGCTTTGCCAGGATGGCCGCTTTAGAGAGTCTTTCGCTCCCTTGCTTTGAGCTGCATGTGATCAGAAGCTTCTCTGCCCCTTGAACTCGCCCCCTCCGTGCCACCGGCCCAGTCGTGGTCTCCTCAGAGCTTCCCTTCACCCCCAATGGCGGCAAAAAGGACGCCGTCTCCTGTTACTTCAGGGGACGTTGCCTCCTTGAGCCTCACAGTCAGCATGTGCCGGGGACACTAACCCACCTGAAGCACACTGGTAGCTGCATGATGGCATTAACTGGGGTGCCCCGCACCCTGCGAGCCAAAGCTGTCTCATTAAGGGTCCTCCAGGACAGACTAGGAATCAAATGGCCCCCCCTCCCCCAGCCAGCACAGGGAGGGAGCCCCTTTCTTCTGAGGGCCCCACCTGTGCTTCAGGAGGCCCTGGATGCCCAGAGGGCTACACTTGGGGGTGCTGGGAGGACCGGGCCAGGCCTGGTGGGAAGCCCCTTGGCGCTGCCTTTTCAGAGCCGTCCCATTTGTTCCCTAGGCCTGGTGGAACCGGTGACTGTGACGGACAATGGAGACGGCACTCACACCGTCACCTACACCCCGTCGCAGGAAGGCCCGTACATGTTGTCTGTCAAGTACGCCGATGAGGACGTCCCCCACAGGTAAGGGAAGCCTCCATCCTTAGAGCCAAAGCGGGGGGGGAGGGGGGGAAACATGTGAATAATTCTCATTGTAGAGGAGGAATATGTGATATGTGGGAAGAATAGATGGAAAATCACTCCAGGGGAAGCACCTGGGGTGGAGGAAGGATGTGGAAGAAGCCTGGGAAGGGCTTCCTTCACAAGGTGGGATTTGGAAAACGTGGAGGTAAAGAGCCTCCCTTGCACGGGGAACTGCTGGTGCAAATGTGTGAGTGCGGAGAAATGGGCCGGATTCGGTGCTGGATCACAAGAGAATGAGTGTCTGGGTCACTGAGCTCGTGGTGCGGGGAAGGAGATTATAAGAAGCTTGTAAGGCAGGGACGAGCCAGTTTGTGAAGGGCTTTACAAGTGAGAGGATCAAGAGTTCTCCAACAGGGAAAGCTCAGGGAGAAATCAGGAGACACAGGTGCCCTTCAGCTGGAAAAAGCCCGGGAAACCAGCACCTTTCTTGCGAGACAACTGGGCAAAGCTGCCAGCTTTCCCCCTGGCTCGGTCTCTCTCTACCGAGTGCCTCCGCGTCCTCCACTCATGCTTAACCCTCTGAAACAGGACCTCCCACATCTTCACTCCTTTCCAGTGAAGCCGTTCGGCCCAGTGATCTCGTCGTGGCCAGACTTCGTGGCCTCTTCAAGCTCTCTGCCCCTCACCCCTCGCTCCGGCGTTCTCCGTTCTCAGTTTCCTTGCTCCTTGGGCTTCCCTCCTCCTGCCTCTGGCCACTCTCGCCTCCTCCACCTGCTCTGCAGGGCCTTCCTCCACCTCTACCATCCGTGACTCTATCCTGGTCCCCTTCTTTTCCCTGTACACATTCAGGTCGGGTACATGCAGATTTTGAAGTCAATTTAGCTGGTCCCGGTCTCCCCTGAGCCCCAGTTCTGTATCTCGATCCTCTCACTTGCTTCTTGCTTGTGGAAGATGTCATTCCCCGGTCACTTTTAGCATTTGAACAAAGCTTATTAATGAGATGAGATGATGGGGAATGACAGGTGCCTTCCCCTCGATTCAGTCCCTTTAAGGTCAAGGTCCTGCCCACGTATGACGCCAGCAAAGTGACCGCCAGCGGCCCTGGTCTCAGCTCCTACGGGGTCCCGGCCAGTTTGCCCGTGGAGTTTGCGGTCGATGCTAAAAAAGCAGGAATTGGGCCCCTCGCCGTCCAGATAACGGTAAGTTGTCTGCTTCCTTTCACGTTCTGCGAGTCCCGAGTTTAGAGACACTCTAGAGTCCTGGAAACCCAGAAGGAACCTTTGAGAGCATCCAGTCCAGGGCCAGCTGAGGAAACTGAGGCAGGGGATTGATGCAGGGAATTTCCCGCAGTCAGAGGGCTGGGGGAGCGGGGCCATGCCGTTCTTGCCCCACCTACCACCCTTCCCTTGTTGGTGTGACCCATCCGTTTGTAAGGCCGGCTTGTTCCTCTGAGTACCCAATGACATAATTAATGCCTTTGTGCTGAGCCCATCTTCAGAAGAGAATAGGGAGTCGTCCCTCCTCTGTGCAATAAAGTGGACCTGAAAAATTCCCCAGAATCATCTTCCTCAGCTTATTTAAGGTCTCTAAATCAGTTGAGTGTGAGAGGGCCGTGTTTCCTGTGAATGGTTCCTGGAAGTTTTGACTGGCTTTGTTCATTGTAAACACCCAGGACCAAGAAGGAAAGCCCAAAAGGGCCAATGTTCACGACAACAAAGATGGCACCTACGCCGTGACCTACCTCCCTGACAAGACGGGCCGCTATCTGATTGGGGTCACGTATGGCGGGGAAAACATCCCATCTTCTCCTTACCGGATCCGGGCCATGCAGACGGGAGACGCCAGCAAGTGCATGGCCACAGGTGAGCGGGGTTCTGGGCCACACATCCCGTTGGGCCTTCGCCAGATGAGCTGTAGGAGCTGACAAGGGGGCAGCAGGCGCTTCCGGCTCTTCATAGAGTTCGGGGATAAATTAGGGTCCCCTGGAGACAACCGCCGCCAGGGATTGAGCTGTCCCCCTCCAGGTGTGAAGAGGAAGTATTTAAAAATGGATGCGTGGGGCAGGAGCCCAAGGCAGAGTTGGTAGCCAAAAGAGGTAAGGGTTTTGGTAGTGAACACGTGGGTCTTCTGACCAGGTGTTCACTCGGGAACCAACAAGTCAGGGCATCAGTTAGGGCATTATGTGAGTAGGTATAATAAAGGCTTTTAAGATTACACGTGGCTGTTCTTGAGTGCGCTACCGGTTATTAAACTATAGATTCAAGAGATTGTGGCCAGAGACCTTAGAAGGCCTCAGAGGAGGTGAGCCGGGTAGAGTTCACACTGCAAAGGACAGTGGTCAAAGGTACTCTGGTGGGTCTAGGACAGACTAGTAATTGTAACTGCCAGGAGAGCACGTTACAAATGAGTTCTGCTAACTCAGCAGCCGGAGACTCATTTTCTCTGGGACAAAATGTTTCTTTTATGATAACCTGTGTACTTGAGGGTTCAATAGATAAATAGAGGTAGCCTGTTACAGTTTCCAAGTCTGAATATATCTTTTAACTTGCCTAAATGTTCTTAGTGGCCAAGAAAATCTTTAATTCAGCAAGCATTTATTAAACACTTGCTGTGTACTGCGTGTTTTGGAATTTTAAAAAATAGCGAAAAACTCCCTGCCTTCTAAGAGCTGCTAGTCTCCTCGGTTTGTTCCACGAACCTCTAGTTCCTGCTCCCCAAGAAGGAATGATTCATTTATAATCAGAGGAGTCAGTTCCTTGTTCTGCCACTTAGAAACTTAAAAGACAAATTGCGTCCCCAATCCTGGCCCCTGATCTTTCATCTGTAACGTGAGGAGGTTCGTGGGCTCTCTGGTTCCTTCTGTGCCCCATCTCTGACACGCTGAAAATACGTCTTCATCTGTGTGGGGCTCCCTCCAGCGCTCATTAGGAGGCAGTTTCATGGGTCATTGGGGCTATAAAGATTCTTCCCCCAGTGGCTGACCTTTCGGTGATGGCCCAGCCACAGCTCCGGTGGTCCTTGGGAAGGACCCAGCCCTGTCATCGGGGTCCACTGGAGCACAGTTTCCTCCTTCCGCTTGGTACTCCTCGGTACTTTAGCTTGGCGTTCCACAGTCTGGCCCCAACCGTCCTTTTAGTTTTATCCTGCTGGGGGACGTGGGGTTTGCCCAGGGATGCTGGGAGCTGGGATTTTGGAAGCACTTTCACTTGCTCTGCTCTGGTTGAACTTTCTGCAAACTTGCCTGTTTTCTAGGCCCTGGGATCGCACCCACTGTCAAAACTGGGGAGGAAGTTGGCTTTGTGGTCGATGCTAAGACTGCTGGGAAAGGCAAGGTGACCTGTACGGTCCTGACCCCCGACGGCGCGGAAGTAGAAGCCGAGGTCATCGAGAACGAGGATGGAACCTACGACATCTTCTACACGGCGGCCAAGCCCGGGACCTACGTCATCTACGTTCGCTTTGGGGGAGTGGATATTCCCAACAGCCCCTTCACCGTCATGGTAAGGCTGCCCTGACCTGCCGTTGTGGCTCCCTCTGTGCCGTGCTGCCGGGCTCTGCAGTCCAGACACTTGCCTTTCCCTGTAGGCGTTATTTTAACACTTTCCAGATTTTGTTGTGAGGGGGGGTGAAGGGTCCCTAGGGTCTAGATACACGAGCCTTTGTCCTCTCAGGATGACTTTGCATTTCGCCGTGGGTTCTTTCTGCAGCAGACAAAAGATTTGATGGATAATGTTAGCTTGTTTAATTAGAGGGCGTTCAGAAATCGTGCTCAGACAGTTGGATTTCTCCGGTTATTTTACCTGGAGAGGCTGGATTTGGTTCAGCGGAGTGGAGTTTGGGGGAGGGGATATAGCAGTCTATGTAAGAGCCAGTGGAGACCCAGAGTGGAAAATGGCAAAGCCAGAATTTGAACCCAAGGCAGTTCGGTCACACAGTGGATAGACTGCCAGGCCTGAAGTAAGGAGCATCTGAGTTCAAATCCACCCTCAGAAACTTCCTGGATGTATGACCCGGGGCAAGTCCTTTCACCCTGTTTGCCTCAGTTTGCTTATCTGTAAAAAAGATGGAGAAGGAAATTGCTAAGTAGTTGCCAAGAAAACCCCCACAGGGGGTCATGAAGAATCAGTCAGGCAAGATTGAAAAGTGAACAGCAGTAATTTTTATTTCATGTCAAGTGTTGTTTATATTCACCATCCCTCATCAGTCCCTTCAGTTTCTGGGACTTGGTTTCCTCACCTGTTACATGAAAGAGGTAAAGGAAATAAGCTCTGAAGCTGTGCTCCTGTGATTTTCAGACACGGCCTGAGAACGGGCAGCTCTGTGTAAGTCTTGACTCCATGTCTGTTAAAAGCTGACAGTCACAATTACTGGTCCCGACATGATGTCCGCGAGATGTGGGGCCCTTAGATAAAGGCCAACAAGAAACAGCTTGGGCCAGTCTTGGGGACTATTACCAGCCCCCCCCACTCTTCTCACTAGGGAGGGGGAGGGTCTTTGGTTTTTTCTGTGGGTAGGGGGAGCCCCCCCTTGTTGGGGTACCCGACTAATCTCCATTTGCCACTAACCAGGCTACAGAGGAGGACGTTGCCGTAATGAAGGAGGCGCCGGTAAATGCATGTCCCCCCGGCTTCAGTCCTTGGGTACACTTTTTTCCCTCCTTTACACATTTCTCCTCACGTAGCTCTTCATTTCAGAGCGCCTCCGGCCTGCTGCTTGGGACCGCTCACGCTTCCCGGGTGCTCTTCGTCCGCGTGTCTGTCCGGTTGATCCGTAGCTTTTAGAAGGGTTCAGAATCATCCTGGGATCTGTGCTTGTTGCTTTCTAATGGAGCCTAAATGCCATAGCCCACGCCCCATGAGTACCATTGGTCACCTCTAATCGTATTAATCAAAGGTCTGGGTCCGCGCTGAGGAGCAGGGGCTTCGGGGTCCCGCGCAAGCTGAACCTGCCCTCGCAGACCTGGTTTTTCCTTGAGATCGAGATCTTTGCTGCTTCTCTCGGGGCCGGCCAGACCTTTTCCAGGCTGAGCCTTTGGGGCCTTCACACAGACACACACAAACTGTCTTTTTTCCTGATGCCTTTGGGTACCGCTGGGAATTTTACAAACATAATGTCTTGTCCCAGCCATTGGGCACGCTTGAACCCCCAAATCCTTGGTGCTCGAACCTCAGCCCATCCACTGCACGCTCCTCGGTTGGGCAGAATTCGGCTCTGAAGAACACAGGCCCGATGTAATCGGTTTGCAAAATTACCAGCTGCTCTGCCCCGCTCTGGCTTTCCCGCGGGTTACCCTACGCTCCTGGCCTGAGCCGTCTCCCCTCCCGTTTTTAGGTGACGGAAGAAGCCTACGTTCCCGTCAGTGACATGAATGGCCTGGGATTTAAGCCCTTTGACCTGGTCATTCCCTTTGCTGTGCGGAAGGGAGAAGTAACTGGTAAGTAAGCCAGTCAGCCCTGCCTCTCGGATCCTCAGTGCTCCCTGGGCGCCCTGGTCAGAGCAGCCTCTCAGACCTTCAGTCCAGGCTGACTTGGCTCACTTGGTGTGCCGTCCTCCCGCAGTCCTCTTGGAAGCTGCAGAGATGTCCCAGGAACCCCTCTCTCCTCTGGGGTCTTGCTGCATTCATCAAACCCACTCTGGCTTTAATTTTTTCATTGAGGGCTGGGCTTGCAAGGATGGCTTTTGCTTTTAAAAAGCGTTGCGCCTCCTGGAAGGAAGATCCAAATTCAAATCCAAAGCTGGACTCATTTTCTAGCTGTGTCTGGACAAGTGATTTCATGTTCACCTACCTGAGTTCCATCATCTTGAAAATGGGAATGAGAATAGCTCTCACTTTCCGGGTTAACGCTTGTAAAGAGCACTTTCCACATTTTAAAAGTCTATAAAAATACCAGTTGTCATTACTACCATTAATATTATTTGAGAGGGGACCTACCTTTGAATCCTTGCTTGAGCCCTGGCTGTCTCCAGGTCAGTTCTTACGTAACTTCGAGAATAAATCTCCCACTAGACACTTGCTGTCCTGTGTGAACGCCAAGGAGAGGGATTTGGCCGCCATCTTCTTGTTATACGGGGCTTGGCAACTTTTTAGTCTGTATGTCTATGTGCTGACTGCTCAGCTCAGGACGCCCCAAACTGCGGGGGTTTTTAAAGGCCTCTTTAGCCAAAGCATCCACCTCTTCAAGGAAAACAGCTGCAGCTCATCCCCTGAAGCCCCCTTGTCTGCCTTTGTTGTCCCCAGGGGAAGTGCACATGCCCTCCGGGAAGACGGCCGTCCCCGAGATCGTCGACAACAAAGATGGCACTGTCACGGTTCGCTACGCGCCCACTGAGGTCGGCCTGCACGAGATGCACATCAAATACATGGGGAACCACATCCCGGGTGAGTCGCCTTTGGCTGGGCCGCGGGGCCGCTCGGCCTGAGAAGAGTTCAGGGGCTAATGGACGCTAAGGGTTCTGGGGGGGATTTTAGGACCCAAAGTCTCATAAAATCGAGTGGTCTTTGGTGTCTCCAGGCCTGCATCTTGGGTTCTGGTAGAGAACGCTTGGAGCCTGATTCATGCCATATATCAGTGATGTAGACGAAAGGAGGGAATCAAAGGAAAGTCTGAGGAGCGAGGGTCGGCCCAGCTTGGCTTAGAGAAACTTTAAGGGGCAGGACGGAGCCACTGGGAGAACTCTCCATGATAAATGTGGAATTACGTGTAGAGGAATTGCACATGTTTAACATCTCTGGGGGGAAGGGAGGGGGAGAAATTTGGAATATGAGGTTTTGCAAAGAGTGAATGTTGAAAATTATGCACATGTTTTGAAAATAAAAAGCTTTATAAAAAAAAGTATACTGGAAAAGGGGGGAAAAAACAAACTTGTTGGTACCTGCTTCCCACCTCCTGGCGGTATTGAGGGTTAGGGACGTGTGATTGAGCCCGGTCTAGCCATTTTCCCCATTTTTCTAAAATTGTGAGAAAAACCCATTTCTTTGGATTTTCTTACAGAGCCTCAAGCTTTTCCTTGATTTCCCCCCTTGCTTTATACTTCACAGAATAAAGGCCAATAGAATATCTTCCTGATCTAGGGAGAGGAGAAAACCCTGAGACAATGGAATGGCCTACTGATTTAGCGGGCTAGCCTTGGGTTTAGAAAGTTCTGCCTCTGGCACTGCCCGTGGCAGCTCAGAGAGCAGAAGCCAGAGAGGAGGCCCCATTCTGCACATCTGGGGGGAGAGGGTGACGCTCCCAGCCCCCCAGGGCACCTGGGGATTTATGATCCCGAATTGAGAGTTCATGCGAGCTAGAAGTGACCTCACTGGCCTTTCCCTTGTTTTTCATTTTGGGAACTTAGAGAGCCCGCTGCAGTTCTACGTGAACTACCCAAATAGCGGCAGCGTGTCAGCATATGGGCCCGGCCTGGTGTACGGCGTCGCCAACAAGACCGCCACCTTCACCATCGTCACTGAGGATGCGGGAGAGGGTGAGTGCCTCGGGGGTGGGGAAATGAGGAGGAGAGCCCTGGAATCTGAAGTCTGCCAGGGCGTGCTGATCCCGGGAGCCCCTGGGCGCAGGGATTCCTGCTGATGGAGTCTAAGGATCACAGCTCCTTCATAAGTCTTTGCCCCATCCATTCAAGTCTGTTCTTAGAACAGGAGGCCTTGAAATAGATTTTGAGTCGAAACGGCCTGAAATTCTGATCCTTTTCCCATCCCAGCCCACTGGGCATACACACACGCACTTCCAATAAAGTCTTGTATTTATGTATATAATAATGTAATAGTATTACGTATATAATATATGAATATAATATCCACAAAATAAATTAACTCCAATGAAGTCCTTCCTGATAATAATTAAAAATATTTTATATTTATGTGATATTCATTTATGTAATCCACAAAATTAATTCCAATGAAGTCTTTCCTAATATATATATGTATAAAATGTTATTAGATATTTATATACATATTATTCATATACATTTACAGGATGAATTCCTCTAAAAAAAAGTGTTTATATATAATTGTCTACATCCAATAAAGTCATTCCTGGCTCCCTATTCCATTGAGGTGGGCCTAAATTTTCAAGCACTGTGCCACTGGTCTCATTAGGCTGTCCGCTGAGCCATGGAAGGGTCTCCGTGTGCACTGGTAGAGGGGGTACTCTTCCCCAAATCTCAGTACGGCAGTGACTTTGTGCACCCCGAGACACAGAACCTGGTGTGTTGCTTTTGCCTCTTTCTCATAAGGCCCATGGCATTCTCTGATAATTTTCAGTGATTTTAAACTTTAACAAAATAAGAAAAGGAAAAACCCATGGTCGTGCACAGCAGAACATGAGAAAAGGACTCAAAATATCAAGCAATAAATTTCTATTTCAAGAAGTCCTCTAAAGGGAATACTACACGTTGTGTCGAGCTGTCCATCTTTGTTTCTTTTTAGGTTTTCTTTTGTTCTCTGCTGGGTGCTTTTTACTTTTATTATTCTCCCCCCTCCTTTTTTTTTTTTTTTTTTTTTTTTTTTTTTTGTTTTGTTTTGTTTTGTTTTGTTTTGTTTTTACCCCCATCCTTGGAAGGCAGACGGCCCAGGCTGGAATGCAGGGGGTCATGTGGTTCCCACCCTGTGGGGGCCCTCTCCATGGCAGAGTTGCCCTGGGGTGGCTGCAGTGACAGCCATTGTCCCCCCTGATCCCGTGGATGATCGGGGATCGCTGCCACTTCGCCAGAAGCAATATCTGGCCCCATTCCCCCTGAAAGCAAAGCTCCTTTTCCGTCTGATAGGGGGACTGGACTTGGCCATCGAGGGGCCTTCCAAGGCTGAAATCAGCTGCATTGACAACAAGGACGGCACCTGCACAGTGACCTACCTGCCCACGCTCCCCGGGGACTATAGCATCCTGGTGAAGTACAATGACAAGCACATACCTGGCAGCCCCTTCACCGCCAAGATCACAGGTAGGGGAGCCCCAGCCTGGAGTCCGGGGAGGGGCTTTGCGGCTTGTCCACCTAGTGGCTGCTCCCACACAGCCTGTGTTTTGAGGTGCCCTTGTGTCCCCTGGATGTGGAGGTAGGAGGACCCTGGGTCAGGGGCCTTTTTTTCCACCCTCTTTCCCCCTGCTTGGGGGCACTTCCTGTCCAGGAGATTCAGGCCATTTCCTAAGCCTCCACAACTGCTAGTGTATAACATGATCTGGACCGGACGACGTTCCCTCGGTAAAATCACACATTTTCCTTATAGCATCCATGGGACCCTGTGAAGTTTACTTACAGCTAAGACCCGGTCACACAGTTAATGCTATTTGTAGGAGAAAGCCCAGAGAGATTAATTTGAGCCGTGGTATGTTTGTGTGTCTGTGTCCCCGCAGATAACAACAGGAGATGTTCCCAAGTGAAGCTGGGCTCAGCTGCCGACTTCCTGCTGGACATCAGTGAGACTGACCTGAGCACGCTGACCGCCAGCATCAAAGCGCCGTCCGGGAGAGATGAGCCTTGCCTCTTGAAGAGACTCCCCAACAACCACATTGGTGAGTGGGCTGTCAGGTCCGGGCTCCCGGTGTCTGCTCTGTTGTTCTTGGATGGGAAAAGTGGGGCAGCAGCCCCTTCCCCTAGGTCTCCACCTAACGCCTAGAGAGATGTCTGCTTGTCATGTGGCGGTGGGTGGGGAGATTTCCTTCGTCATGGGCGGCTTGGTCACCCAGAGATGGTCTGGCTCCATGCCCTGGCATTTTGTGTCCTGTGATTCCTTTTATTCTAAGACTGCCATTTGGCACATTTGAAACAAACAAATCTCAGCTGAAATGATTTCATTTTTTTCCTTCGTCCTCAGTGCTTATAGTGTTCCTGAAATGGCTGGTGCTGTAAGACAGGGATCTCAATCTGGGGAATGTGATTTTAAGGGGGTCCATAGCTTGTTTGGGAAAAACAAAGTACATTTTATTTTTCCCTGACTTTTAACTAAAATCTAACATTTCCCTCTAGTATTTAAAACCATGATTCTGAGAAGTACAGACTTCATTCACCAAGCTGCCCAAGGGACAGAACTCTTTGTGAAACTGGGTTGGGTTCATGCTCCCCTTCTACCCCCAAAACCCCTTGTTTCCATTTCTTTCAGGCATTTCTTTCATCCCCCGGGAAGTCGGGGAACACCTGGTCAGCATTAAGAAAAATGGCAGCCACGTGGCCAACAGCCCGGTATCCATCATGGTGGTTCAGTCTGAGATTGGAGATGCCCGCAGGGCCAAAGTCTCAGGCCGGGGCTTGAGCGAAGGGCGCACCTTTGAAATGTCCGACTTCATTGTTGACACGAGGGATGCAGGTCAGTCTGCTTGCCCCAGTACTGCTGAGGAAAGTCTGGTTCCCTCTCCCCCTAAGTAGCATCTTCCATGCCCTGAAGCCCCTTTTCCTGTAACAGACCAATAGTTTGGACCCCTAAGTGCCCGCCATCACCTTCGTATCTTGAAGTCTGGCTTATTCCCCTTGAGGCATCCTGGCCCGGGGCAGGGTACCGGAGTGGAGGGTCTCAGGCTTTATTCTTGCACTGGGCACTTAGCAGCTGTGTGGATAAGTCTTGGAAAGGTTGGGCCTCCAGACCTGTGATTGCACCGTCCTGTGGTACCCAAGGCCTTGGGGGTGCACTTGTCAGAAAGGGTCTGGTCACTGTGGTCTAGAATTCCAGAAGTGGGCAGGGGGTGGGGTGCTGCAGTCCATGAGAAACATTAGCCACTGGGGCCGGTTCTGGTGAGGGCAGGCACGGCGATGTCCGCAGCTTGAGCCTCTGCCTATTCTGATCGGGCAGTTTGGGGTTGATGATCCCGCCGTGTGTGTCCTTCAGGTTACGGCGGCATATCCCTGGCGGTGGAAGGCCCCAGCAAAGTGGACATCCAGACGGAAGACCTTGAAGATGGCACCTGTAAAGTGTCCTACTTCCCCACGGTGCCGGGGGTTTATATTGTGTCCACCAAGTTTGCAGATGAACATGTCCCAGGTACAGAAGCCGGCTTGTGGGCCTTGCTTGGATTTTGCTCACATTAAACACTTGGGGTACGTACCCTCCCTCACACAGCTTCAAGACCACCTTTCTTTCCCCTGTTCTTTCCAGGGAGTCCCTTCACTGTGAAAATCAGCGGAGAAGGCAGGGTCAAGGAAAGCATCACGCGCCCAAGTCGAGCGCCGTCGGTGGCGACTGTTGGGAGCATCTGTGACCTCAACCTGAAAATCCCAGGTAAGCCAAGGCGGGTGTGCGGTCAGAAGCCTGAATGCTGACAGGCCAGCAGCAGCTTGGGGAGGAGGACTGGTCCCCTACGGAGGTCCAATGGCTGCTCTGTGTCTTCCCTGCTCGAATCAGCCAAAAAAAAGGGGCCCCGGGCCTTGGACAGGGGGATGGCCACGTGCGGCAGCAAGACTCAAATACTAATCACTCGGGGCGGGCAGAGCCCCCTCTGTTGATTCCTGCCTGAGCAAAGGGCTTCCCCCTCCACTGCAGAAGGCAAGTGCTCATGGCAAGAGCTCTTCATCTGGATGCCTTAGAAACTGGTCCCAAAGCTGCCCGATTGTACCCCCTCCCCACTTGTAATGCAATATCATATGTAATGTCATTCATCACATACACTCTTTTTTTTTCACCCCAAGAAATAGACAGTGCAGACATGTCGGCCCACGTCACCAGCCCCTCCGGCCGCACGATGGAGGCCGAGATTGTGCCCGTGGGCAAGAACTCCCACTGTGTCCGGTTTGTGCCCCAGGAGATGGGCGTGCACACGGTGAGCGTCAAGTACCGAGGGCAGCACGTGACAGGAAGCCCGTTCCAGTTCACAGTTGGGCCCCTCGGGGAAGGGGGTGCCCAGAAAGTCCGCGCTGGGGGCCCCGGCCTGGAGAGAGGAGAAGCAGGAGTGCCAGGTGAGCAGCGGCGCTGCACGGGGTCTCCCTAGAACGAGGAACAGGCAGCCCCTGGGTCCGGCCTCAGGGGGGACCTTCCCAGGGTCCCCAGCAGTGCAGACAGGCCAGAGCAGGTCCTCGGGGGCCATGGTAAGACACCCACTGACCAACCAAGGTCATGGGGAAGGTGGGAACCTCTGCTGAGGAAACCAGTGGGGAGCATTTATGGGAGCAAAGCCAGTCGGCAGGCACACAGGCAGCAGCCAGGATCATCCCATTTGGGAGATAATTGGCAGAGAAAAAGCCTGAAGGGGCAACTGGAAAATCTTGTTGTAGAAGGTGGGATTTTAGCTGGAGCTGGAAGGAATTCAGGAGGGAAAGAGTGGGGACAGCCAGGGTCCCACGGGAGGACCAACCAGGGACAATGCCTGGAGGCAGAAGGGCTCTGCGGGAGGCCTGGGGTCATGATTAAAGCCTAAAGCTATAAGAAGACTGGGAAAGGAGAGGCCCCTTGTAAAAGGACTTTGGACCCCAAGCAGAAGGTTTTCTTTTTGATCCTTGAGGTGACTGAAACAGCTGGCATTTATTTATCAGAGTGGGGATGGAGAGTGACGTCAGATCTCTGCCTCTGGAAGTAGAGAAAAGGGCCAGAGGCTTGGGGGGGGGGGGAGGTTATCCAGAAGTAGTCCAGGTATGGGATGAGGAGGAGGAAGGTGACGAAGGTCCAGTCCACAGAAGGGCCCCAGATTGGATAGGGGGGAGGTGATCCCCCACAGCGGGGTGGGGAGGAGTCCTGAGTTCAGTTCTGGACATGTTGGGTTTGAGATATCTGGTGGACAGTTGGGAAGGTGATGTGGATAAGTGGGCCTGGAAATCCGTAGCAGAGCTGATCACTGAAAACATGGGAGCTGATGAAATCCCAGAGTAAAATAATATAATGGGAAAAGAAAAGACAGACTGAGTCTGAGCCCTGGGACACCCTTGGGTCCCTTCCACTTCTCAGTCTACAGCTGGTCAATTGTTTTTAGAAACTGGAAAAATCTGAATGTTGCCAAATGTGTAATTATAACAAATGTTCTTGTCCCTGTCTCTTTCCCTTGTGGGGAGGTGGGAATGGAATGGAGGAGGATCCATGAGGCTATTAGGAAATCAACTCTGAATTATAGATTTATGATGACCTAAGAACAAGGGTCAGAGGGAGTGTGCCTGAAAGCTTTCCAGTCCACTTAAAAAAAAAAAAATTACTTAATCCTATTTTATTTTTTCCAATTACACATAAAGACACAATTTTCAGCATTAATTTTAAAAAAAACCTTTTTATTTGTAAAACATATGCATGGATAATTTTCAGCATTCACTCTTGCAAAACCTTATGTTCCACATTTTTTCCTCCCTCTCTTCCTCCCATCCCCTCCCCTTGATGGCAAGTGATCCAATCTATGTTAAACATGTGCAATTTTTCTATGCATATTTCCACAATTATCATGTTGCACAAGAAAAATCAGATCAAAAAAGAAAAAAAAAAAGAGCAACAACAAAAAGCAAACAACTACAAAAAAATTAAATGCTAAGTTGTGCTCCACACTCAGTTCCCACAGTCCTCTCTGGATGCAGATGGCTTTTTCCTTCACAAGACCATTGGAACTGGCCTGAATCACCTCCCAGCATTCATTTTTGAAGGATTTTGAGTTCCAAAGTTTTTTCTTTCCCCTCCCCACTTCCCAAGATAGCAAACTGTCTGAAATAAGTAATACGTGTGCAGTCATATAAAACATATTTTCCACATTTGTCTTGTTGTGAAACAAGAGACAGAATAAAATATATATAAATTCTTTTGTTGTTGTTGGAGGCAATTTAAGTTAAATGACCCAGGGTCATACCATTAATGTCCAAAGTCAGATTTGAACTCAGGTCCTTCTGAGTGCAGAGCTGGTGCTCTATCCACTGGGCCACCCAGCTGCCCCATTCGCTTTACTCTTCAATATAGTGATGTTGACCCTGGTTTGAATAATCAACAAAGTCCTCCATCTCTTAGCTCTGAAATTTTCTCTCGCCCATGCCTGGGGGCAGGGCTCTTCCTCCTCTGCTCTGACTTCTTTCCCAACTAATATCCCACCTTCTACAGGAAGATTTCTCCGACCCCTCTCAATTCTAGTGCCTTCTGTTAATTATTTACAATTCTATATTTTACATTTTATCTTGTAAGCTCCTTGAGAGCAGGAACCGTCTTTGGCTTCTGTTTTGTATTCCTGGCACCTAGTAGGTGATTAATAGATATTTAGTGAATTGGCCAGTTGTAGAGTAGGGAATATCTGCATTCAAGGCACTTCTGGGAGTCACTGTAGCTCTTCCTGCTCCAGGCAGCTCTGCCTGTTAGTGTCAGGGAGCAGCCCGTCTGTATTGGTAAAGGGCATTTCCTCTCCAGAAGCTCTCTTAACATGATGGACTCAGGTATTCAGAGCATAAAGGAGGAGTTTGGGGGGGAGAGGGCGATGGCTTCCTTTGACCACGACCTTCTGTGTGTCTGCTCCTTCCAGCTGAATTTAGCATTTGGACCAGAGAAGCAGGGGCTGGAGGTCTCTCGATTGCCGTCGAAGGACCGAGTAAGGCAGAAATCGCCTTCGACGACCACAAAAACGGGTCGTGTGGTGTGTCTTACATTGCTCAAGAACCTGGTACGTAGCCGAGGCGAGTGGGAGGTTTGAGCTGCATTGGGGAACGGCGGTCCTGCGGGCGCTCTGACCCAAGCCGGCTTTCTTATCCCTCAGGTAACTACGAGGTGTCGATCAAGTTCAACGACGAGCACATCCCAGAGAGCCCCTACTTGGTGCCCATCATCGCCCCTTCTGACGACGCCCGCAGACTCACTGTTATGAGCCTTCAGGTGAGACATAAGGAAACATCCAGATGCTTGACCACAGACTGACTGATTGGGCCTTGTTCTTCACCTGCCCTCCCCCTATCCTTCCCAAGGATCAGTGGCTACCCCCCCTTTTTTTTTTCCAGCCATAGAATAGGCCTTAGGATGTATGTGTCCCCTAAAACTCCTGGCCTTCGGGACCAGTGAGTACCAAGCTGGAAAAATCAGTTAGTTCTGCCTATGATCATAGAATCATTGCTTTCAAGTTGGCCAATCTCAGAAATCATTGAGTTCAGCTCCTTGATTTTACAGTTAAAGAGGCGGAGGTCCTGAGAGCCTAAGGGGAATATCCTATGGCCACATGGCTGGTCTAGACAGAGCAGAGGCAGCTCCTGAACTTGTCTCCATGACCCTTCATTGCCTCTAATGCTTCTATCATTTTCTGAGGGCTCCCCTCACAGCAGTCCTGCTCTCAAGTTTTATTAACTGAGACAGATTTTATTCATCAAGAAACTATATTAGCCCAGAGGTTTTCTGCTTGCCCCTGGGCACATGAGTTTAAGTTCAGATTCAAACTCAGTTTTTTGTTTTTTTTGTTTTTAATTTTTAAATTTGTTATTTTTTTGCTCTTTTTTTTTTTTTTTTTTTTTTTTTTTTTTTTTAAAGAAGGCATTTGTTATGCCTCTTGCTATGGGTCAAGCTCTGGGTTACAAATACAGAGAAGGAAGATGGTGCTAACAGCAGAGCCCCTTGGCTTCCAATTACAAGGCCTCCTTCTCTGGTGCCATTCTTGGTCTAGTTCTTTCAAGGACTGAGGACCCGTATATCCATATCTAACTCTAATAACTCTAAGCATCTTGGCTGCTGGGAGTGTAGACTGTCCATGACCCAGTTGCAGGGAAAGCCTTCAGGAACCAGGTAGAGTTGTGCTGAGCTGATCAGGGAGCCTCCCGGAGACAGTGAGGAATTTGTCACTTACTTGTTAGACAAGCCCTTTCCTGGGCTGGCTGACCAGTATTTGGACAGCTGACTCCAACTGGCCCAAGTGTTTCTTTGTGGAAATTAACCCTTGCCCCCCTGAGCTAAGGGGGAAAAGAATCTAGGTATCTCCTCTTGTCAGGAGGACATTGAACCAAAAGTCAGTCCCCAAAGAGTCTCTCTCCACTGATGGGCATTGCATTTTTATCTCGGGGCGCTCCTTGGGTCAGAACCAAAAGTCAGTCCCCAAAGTGTCTCTCTCCACTGATGGGCATTGCATTTTTATCTCGGGGCGCTCCTTGGGTCATTCTGGACCAAGGGAGAAAGAATGTAGAGCCCAAGCTTATGGGAGAACTTCATACCGAGGCTATTCTAATAGATTCATTTCTGAGCCTCTTGTCAACCAAGTCATGATAACTTGGCGAGAATCTTAATGAAAAATGACATTTTTTATCCTTGTTACTCCTGAAGCCTTGCCTCATTCTTGGCGCCCATTCCAACTTTGTATTTAATCTCTCACCCACAGTGAGGCGCGGTAGCGATTGATGATGAGGTTACTTGTAATTTGCCAAGATTTATTTGCTTCTCTAAGAACAGAGCCGGCTCTCGGCCCTGCCTCCCATCAGGAAGCGCCCCCCTCCTCCCGATCACCCAGAAGAAGAACAAGGCTTCAGATTAGTTATCGTGGTTTCGATGTTTTTCTTGTGTTTCATTTAAAGACTTCTTGACAGGAATTCCTGTCTCTGCCAGCCACCCAAGCCTTCAGAGGGAGATAAGGCCCTGACCTGCTCAGGACGCAGGAGATTGTCTCCCTGCGTCTCAAGCCTCTGGCCCCGTTATCTCCCTCTTCAGGTTTATGGGGCCAACAGACAGGTTGGTGGAACGTAAGTGGCTTGCCCTTCCCGGACAGCCTTGGCTAGAAGTATGTATTTGGGGTGGGCCGTCACTATGTGATGCCCCTTGGCCCGTTGGCCTGCTATATCCCGGGGAGATGGAAAGTTGGGGGAGTGTCTCAGTACTGGCCCACTTCTCCAACCTTCTGCTGAATGGGGCATCCAGCTGTATGGTAAATCTATGTGGGCAACCTCTGCTGTGAATTAGGAAAGGTGTCAGGGAGCCCAGAGCTGCGGGTGTGCTCCTTTGGCGACTTTTTTTAAAAATGTTAAATTTTGTTGAGAATAATCTCTCTTTCTTTGTGGTCCCTTGAGCTCATTGGTATCTACCAAGACAGAGCACAGGTCATCCACCTTCTCATCCTTTGTGATCTACCCAGTATACTAAAAGCTTTCCTTTGGGTCCTTGGGCGGGGGTGGGGGTGGGGGAACCTCCTTGGGATTTGTTATCAGGGCACATTTGGATAATAATAATCCTGAGTCCCTAATGGACCACAAGCCTTAGCATATTCTCCAGATCTGGAGAAGTTTCAAGTAATGGTCCTGTGCCTGAGGAATTTACCTAGAAACGTGTCTAGAGCATACTGATAACCCAACCCTATTGGGGTGACCTTTAAGTGATGGCTCTTCATTGACAAGAGCCAGTATTGGAAAGAAAAGGGATGTGGGGGCCTTGGAGACCAGAAAAGCTCTGGTTGTGGGTTAGGGAACCGTGTAAAGAGGGTGTCTGTGGTCAGCGGGCATGGGGGGGGGGGAAGTGCTATATCTGTGCTATGGGGGGGTATGGCCTAGCATACTAGCAACAACTCGCTTCTGGATCTCCGTGTTCCTAACGAATAGATAGAAAAAGACTAGTCAGATCCTGTTAAGGGAGGAACCAATCTGGCCCTCTAATCAGAGGCTCTGGGGTCGGATTCTGCTGCTGTGGCTTGTTATCTCTATCTTTGGGAATCCATTTAGCTCCTTTGAGCCTTCTCTTCCCAAGATGTTAAGTGATGGGGATTCACTCTCTGAATCCTCAGCTCTTCTGTCTGCAAAGTTGTGGTCTCATGGGCCAGATAAGGAAATGTCCCCCAAACTAGGGCAGAGAACATGGTGCTGCTTCCCTTGTCCTGAGGGCCACCCTTGGCAACGCTCCTCACTGAGATTTAAGGAAAGCTCTCCACCTTAGCTGGGGTTTAGTTGGCCTTCTGTGGGCTGTTGGGCCTGTGACCCGATCTTAGCCCCGCAGGGCATGTGCCAGCACAGAGCTTGGTCCTTTCCCCTCTGCCACAGCAGCCCCCTAACAAATTAAGGGCCTGAGTCCACAATCGGAGATAAAGCAGGGAGCCATCTCCTCCCCGGGAGGAGTCAGTTCTAACATTCCTGTCACTCTGTACCCTACCTGTGAGCTGAGCTCTCTCCCCCGGCATCAGCAGCTGTTGTATAAAACGGACACAGTCTGCTGTGGGGGAACCTGTGGCCTCGGTTTCCATTCGGAGTGCTCCAAATGACTCAGAGGAAACCCCCCAGAAAACTAACTTCTCTGGTGTCTTAAATACTCAGGAGTCTGGATTAAAAGTTAACCAGCCAGCGTCCTTTGCGATAAGGTTGAATGGGGCCAAAGGCAAGATCGATGCAAAAGTCCACAGCCCCTCGGGCGCCGTCGAGGAGTGCCACGTGTCCGAGCTGGAGCCAGGTAAGCCCAGTGGGCCTGGGACCTCCCTTCCCCAGAGCCAGAGCAAGGTTGTGTCAGCTGTATAGACTGGGGGTGCGGTGGGGAGCAAAAGGGCAGGCCCTTTGTCGCCGCTGACAGCGAGGCACATCTTGGGGCGGGAGCCAGCTCCCCAAAGGCCCATGGGTGCCCCGGTCCAGCTCCTACCTCTGTGCTTTGTCTGTGAAACTAAATAAATTAGTTTTTACTCAACTCTGAAGAGAGTAGAACAACCCTTGGAGAAAGGCTGGTCTGCGACCATTGTCCCGGGATGTTGACCTTGAGGAGGTCCTTCTCGGTACAGAGTTCTCCAGGTGTGGTTCCTTTGTTTCTGCTCTGGCCAACTGGAGTTATTAGCTGATGTCCAGAAATTGAACAGACGTGCCTCTCTGTCCCTTCATGCTCCCCTAGACTCTCCCTGTTTGCTGGGTCACTAATGACAAACCCTAATATCTGCCCAAGGCCTGGAGGTGGCCTTGGATGAGCTGTGCCGAGTCGAGACACAAACTCTGGTTCTCCTGATGGGGGCAGGCTCAGCACGGGATGGGGCAGCTGGCGGACGGGCACAACACCTGCCCACGTGGCCCTTTTCATCTTTTAGTCCCAGCAGTTCTTGGAAATGTCCATTAAAGAATCAGAGGTTCTGTAGTCTGCATAGAAATAGGAAGAAACTGATCAAGTTGTAGGCTTTTCAGAGTAATATTTCAGTATTAATATTTTAATTAAATATTTGTTAATCAATATTTAATATTTTAAATCCTTGGGTCCAAAGGGACAAACCTTGGAAGGAATGATGATCAGATTGAAATCTGAGAAGTGATTTAGAGTCTCCCCCATTTGGAATTGGAAGACCTAAATTCAAATTCTGCCCTCTGTATCTCTTGCTAAGTGAGTCACTTTTTCAGGCCCTCCTTGAATCTTGGTTAAGTTTTCCTGGATGACTTCTGAGATCCCTTCTAGTTCTTAATTTGGGATCTCTGCTCTTGGGGTTTTATTGGTTTAGGGAACCTCCCAGAGGAGGAAATTCCCTCTATCAATGCGAATTAGAATCCTGTTCTGCAGGATTCTCCAACAGATTAAGTAATCTGGCCAAGACTCCACAGTCAGTGCGTGTCAGAGGTGAGACTCGAATCCAGGACTTCCTGGCGCAGGGCCAGTTCTCTGACCACTAGGCCACACTCTCCTGATCCTCGGGTCACAGACCACAAAAGCAGACTCCAGAGAAATTAAGTCATTGACCAGTGTCTCCCACCTAGTTAAGCCTACGCCACATGAAGCACGCTCCTCATAAGCCAGAAGGGGCTGCCGCATGTTTTCATCTTCTTTTAACATTTCCCCTCACCTTGAAGACCCCTCCCTGCCAGGGAAGTACCCGGAGTCTGCTTCAGACGGCTTTGTTCTCTTTTGTCTTGATGTCCTATGTTGCTGTAAGAACTGGGATCTGGAAGCTCTCCCCCAAAGTAGTCCGGGGCAGGTCTAATCCTGAAGTTTTCCGCCCTGGGATGAGATACTGAAAAGCTGACTAGGCCATCTTTCCTTTAGGCTTCAGGACTTGGGAAGGAAGTTGTCAAGGCCTCTGAGCCTGATCTGGGTTTTTTCTTCCTGCTCTTCATTCACAGACAAGTACGCCGTGCGCTTCATTCCCCACGAGAACGGCATTCACACGATCGACGTCAAGTTCAACGGGAGCCACGTTGTTGGAAGCCCTTTTAAAGTTCGTGTCGGGGATCCAGGACAAGCGGGAAACCCGGCTCTCGTCTCTGCTTATGGAGCTGGCCTGGAAGGGGGGACCACAGGTAACTAACTGCCTCTGGAGATACCGGAGCCTTTAATTACTAACCCGGATCATTCCCGGTTACTTTGCCTAAGGATGATGGGAAATGCCTTTTTATTTACAAAAAAAGGCTTTATTAACACTGAACTTTGAACATTTGTATGGACGATCACATTCATTTAAGTAACCATTTGTGGTGAAATGAATTTCAGCTTAAAAGTCACAGCCCTTGTTCAGCTGCTCCGTAATTCTTTTTGTTGTTGTTGTTGCTGCTGAGGCATTTGGGGTTAAGTGACTTGCTCAGGGTCACACAGCCAGGAAGTGTTAAGTGTCTGAGACCGGATTTGAACTCAGGTCCTCCTGACTTCAGGGCTGGTGCTCTCTCCACTGCGCCCCCTGGCTATCCCCCAGCATTGTTTCTATATTGATATTTAAATATCAGTGGCAACCCCCACATAATGGGGGAGGGTCCTCACTAGCTGAGTGTAAAGCCCACCCAATTAGAACCGCTATTCTCTGAGGAGTTTCTGGGTTTTTAATGGATTTCCTAAGAAGCTGATTTTATCCGTTACTTCTGGGTTTTGGTCCTTTGACCTTGAGATCAGAGAATCCCAGATTTGGCTCTGGAATGGACCTTCGAGGCCCCCAAATCCAGTCCCCCCTTTTACAAGTGAGGTGAACAGATGGGATGTGATTCGTCTGGTAAATGTCGGGAGCGAGATGGAGCGTGGGCCTTCCTGGACCAGGCCAGGGCCTGCGGGGCTCCAGTCACTGGCTGCCTGGAGAAAGGGGAAGCAGAAAGGAGGCTGCTGGGTTTCTGGCTGGGTGAGCCCATTCCCTCTGTGGGACAGAGAATACTGCGGGCACTGTGTACCTCCAGTGGGCGGGAAGAATGGGCTTTGCAAACTGGGAGCGGCTCTGTGAATGTGAGTCCCTGTTCCTTTTAGAGATGGGGTTGGGTATCAGTGACAAGCTCCCTGTGAGAGTGCGGGCTTCTGTCCTGGAGGAGGGAGAAGGCTTGGGCCCGGAGGCCATTGCTGGGGGGCCTTGTGCGGACGGGGGCCGGTCCTGGATCTCCTGGACAGTTCAGCTTTGTTTCTGCCGAACGCCGGGGAAGGGGAAGTCGTCCAAGACAGGTGGGGTGCACATCGTGCTGGGCTTTCAGCCGCAGGGGACCAAGGCGGGGGGTATGTGTTGCCTCTGGGAGGTCTGGCCCAATATAGAGAACCAGGCTGCCACCAGAGCTCTCTGGGATCAGCCCACCCGGTCGCAGGTCCTCTCAGCAGTGGAAAGAGGAGAACTCTGTCCAGAGAATTGGGAGCAGAAAGAGTTGCTGCAGCCCCGCCTGACCCCCCACTTTAGCCCTGACCTGCTGGAACAAGGCCTTATTGAGCGCTCCCAGAAGGCAATCCCTCATGTGGGGCAAGGCCAGTGGAGAGCCGGGCCCGCTTGTCTCTGCCCTCTGCTCCCTTCTGAGTGCACGGCTGGTTTGGGCCTGGGCCCAGGATAACCCAGGCGGGGTCTCCATCAGGCTGCTGCTCTGCAGCCTGGGCCAGCCCGATGGCTCTGAGCCCTGCCAGGCTGTGCCCACTGCGCCTCGCCCGCTGCCACCCTGCCTCCTGAATGCTGCTTTCTCCTGCTTCCTGCTCTTGCCGGGGCTAAGGTTTCAGTCTGAGCTTGGGGAGGGGGTGCAGGGAAGGAACCTAGTCTGCAAGGTGGGGAACCCCACAGGGGGGTAAATAGCCCCCAGGTCAGGGGGGGCTTCTCCAGTGTCCTTTGCTCCCTTCCTGGGTCTTTTCCAGATGCCTGGTCTGAGCCAACTCAGCCGGGCTGCGGACCCAGAGGAAGGTCTCTGTCCTGCAGCTCGGAGGCCCGGGTGCTTCCTGCCGGGCCAGTGTTGGGGCTCCAGGTGGAGGCCATCTGGGAGAGTGACAAGCAGGATGGACGCCCCTTCTCTGGTCTCAGCCTGCCCCTCCCCCGCCACATCCCATCTTAGCCCATCTTGTTTCTGGAGCATCAGCAGGCCCCATTGTTAGAGAAGCTGGTTCCGTGGCCTTTTTGAGCTGGCTGTCCCGGCTATCCCAGGAGACCCTGGCGGTGGTTGCCCCCCCCCACCCCCAAAGGGAGGGCAGGTGGGGTGGATATAACGGGCCCATCAGTGGCTTCGGGGGCCTCAAGGCCTGGCTCTGGGCTGTTGTCTATAAAGTGGGCCCAATAGCACTTGTATCGCCTGCCCCCCGGTGGGGAGAAGGTTTGGGGTGACTTCTGCCATTGTATGGGATTCCCCTCTGTCCATGTGTCGGGGGAACCTGTGGTGAAGAGACCCTTTCCCATAACTAAAGTCAGCCCCTGCTTTGTACCCTCACACCTCAGCCAGGGACCAGGCCAGGCTTCCAGAGCTCCCCCGACAGCCTGGGGTCCCAGAGCTGAGCTGGGCTGCAGGGGGGCCTTGAACCCTGACCTTGCTAACTCTGCAGCCAGCTCCCTGTGGTCAGCAGAAGAATTTCTCAGGCCATCTGAGCCTCGGTCTACTCATCTGTAAAATAGGATGGTTGGGCCCAATGGCTGAGTTCTCTTCCAGCCCTGGACCTATGTAACTCATGTTGCTTGATCTCCCTCTGCTCATTCATCAATGAGAGGCCGGACTGGTCACTTCTGGCCCTTCAGCTAGAGTCCCCTGGCTCTGTCATTGCCCTGTGAGTTAGAGTACTGTGGAAACGGGCCAGCTCCAGGCTCCCTCATGGTCGTAACAGTAGAGACTTCTGGCTCCAGGGGAAGCCCCGTCCTGGCTGTCTGCTTGTTTGAAGGGAGGAAGGTTGAGTTACAA
Organism: Sminthopsis crassicaudata; assembly: GCF_048593235.1. NCBI lineage: Eukaryota > Metazoa > Chordata > Mammalia > Dasyuromorphia > Dasyuridae > Sminthopsis > Sminthopsis crassicaudata. Next base: position 738,310,216 of record NC_133617.1, on the reverse strand, counting down.
TCCATTTTACTGCTGGGGAGACTGAGGTGCAGAGACCACCATAATGTTTCGCAGCATCAGAACCAGTCTGGGACAAAGCAGAGTGTCAGAGTTGAGGGACCTCGGTAACCCTTAAGTGCTTTGGTAGGAGTCCTCTGCCCACTTCTCTGATCAGAATTGGGTGGGACCTCCACGTTCCCAAACTGCTTTCTGTCCCACCCCCTCACTGCTCTCCTCATCTGCCCTGAGACTGTCCTTCCTCTTGTGCCCGTGTTTCCCCCAAGCCCTGTCCAAGCTGACCATCCCCTGTGGCTCCCCTGGACGTGCTCCAGCTTATCGTCTCCCTTCCCATAGTACGGCGCCCAGAACTGAACCCAATCCTCCCGGCGCGGGCCGGCTGGGGCTGACGGCCTCCCTCCTCTGGGACACAGGGCCTGAGGCCTTATCTCGGCTCTGTTGGCTGACCTGGTGAGCCCACAGTGCCTCAGACAGCCCACATGGTTTTTTGGGTTACCCCGCCTAGCCCCACCTCTCCCGATTGCTCCTGCCTCCCCTAAACTCTTAGTAGAGAAGCAGCCTCGGTGGACTCCTGTGGGTTCTCAGATTTGTGACGTTTGGCCCTGAATTCAGGCAAGATTTTGGGCGGACAGAGCTTGGGACAGTGGGAGAAGGTGGGGGGGGAGTGGGAGAGGTGCAGTCTTTTATCATTTAGGCAGCAGGTCTAGGCTCTGTGGCTCCTGCACCCTGTGGTTTTTTGAGGGAGATTTGGAGGTCCACTCCCTTCTTCTTCCCTCCCCCCCCCCAACACCCCAGAACGGACTGAATTTAGTAACTGTGACAAGACCAGATCGAGCGGACGGGGCGGGGAGTTGGGACCCCAGATGCTGGGGGAGCTGCTGGAGGCTTGGGGGAACATCTGGATTGTGTCTGGAGATTGCTGATCGCAGCTCCTTTGTTTTAGTGACGGCCAAAAGTAATTCGTTTCCTGGAGTCGTGGCTATAATTAAACCAAAAACACTGTTTTCAGCAGCTGGGTCCATTCTTTTTTTTTGATCCCAGATAAACCCCAGATCCCAGAAACAGGTTGAGTTTTTGCTTATTTATCTCTTCCTGGGTCAGGTAACTCCCCTTGGAGGCCCAGCCCTCATTTGGGACCAGGCATGGATGCTATTCAGAAATGCGCCCAGAGGACTTTTCAGTTCTGATTGTGCTACTTACCATCAGCTTGACAGTGCCTTTGACCTCAGTTTCCCCATCTGTAAAAAAGAGAGGAGCTAGACAAAAGGCTTCTAAGGTCCATTCCAGCTCTGAAGCAGCTACAGTCCTCCAAGTCTAAAGGTGGCGGCTGGCTGTTGGTGTGGACCACAGAAGCCGACTTGATTAAACACAGGAAGGTGACGGCAGATTTCTTTCTTGTTGGCAAAAACCACTTGGGGAACTGACTAAGGAGCATCTCTGACCATTAATTAGACAGAGTTGGGAAATGATGGGGAGTCCTCGGCCAAAAAGCCTCAGGGCCGAGCTTTGAAGGTGAAGTCGACTTCCTGGGTCAGGGCAGGTTCCAAATCCTGTTTTCTGTTAGACCACTTTCCTTGAGTAAAGGCTAACTGAAGATTTTCCTTTCAGGCGTCCAATCGGAGTTTTTCATCAATACCACCAGAGCTGGCCCCGGGACACTGTCTGTTACAATTGAGGGACCGTCCAAAGTCAAAATGGACTGCCAGGAGACTCCAGAAGGTTACAAAGTCATGTATACACCAATGGCTCCTGGGAATTATCTGATCGGTGTGAAATATGGCGGACCCAACCACATCGTTGGCAGCCCTTTCAAGGCCAAGGTGACAGGTAAAGGTGGGGCTTCCTCAGGGGTGTGTGGCTGGCTATAGAAGCAGCTGATTCTGTTGGGCCCTCAGGCCTGAATTGGTGCTGAAAACCCAGCCTGGGGTGGACATGAGCCCCGTCATCACTGGCCCAGAAAATCTGTTCTCCAGATGTGACCTTGCTCTTAGCATTGGCCCAAAAAAACCCCAAAACCCAACCACCCCCAGATTATCGGGATCCAGGAGTCCTGACTTCTGGCTGGGGGGACTGGCGCTCTGACAGCCCCTGCCAGTGATTTTTAGCCAGTGACAGATTGCCATGTCTGGTTCTCCAGGTCAACGTCTCGTTAGCCCGGGCTCTGCCAATGAGACGTCTTCCATCCTGGTTGAGTCAGTGACCAGATCCTCCACAGAAACCTGCTATAGCGCTGTCCCCAAAGCTTCTTCGGATGCCAGCAAAGTGACTTCAAAGGGAGCAGGGCTCGTGAAAGCTTTCGTGGGCCAGAAGAGCAGCTTCGTGGTCGACTGCAGCAAGGCGGGTAAGTGAAGGCCCTGAAGGTTTGGGGGGCCGGGGGAGCTGGAGCCCGCCTGTCCAAAATCAAGCCACTGAACCCCCGACCCTAGAAAAATATGCTGGGCAGGAGCAAGAAGGGCAGAGCGCATTTTCTGTTAACATCATCATTATCAATTATCCCATTGTTGTAATTCTTGTGTCTATTGTTCTCTGCTCACTTCTATCTGCATCAGTTCAAAGAGCTTTTTCCAGGCTTGATCATCTATTACTGCACGGAAATAGTCCAGTTCATCCACGTGCCTCAATGGGTTTAGCCATTCCCCTGTTGATGGACAGCTACTTTGTTTCTAATTCTTAGTTATCACAAAATTGCTACTGTCAATATTTTCGAATATATGTGGACTTAAAAATGGCTCCCTTGGGATACAAGTGCAGTGATGGAATCTCTGGTTTAAAGGGGTTATGGACAAAATTTTACTCCCTTTATTTGCATCATTCTAAATTGCTTTCCAAAGTGGTTTCACAGTTCCACCCATAACATATTATTGTGCTTGTTGTTTCTTAAATCTTTCAATATACCATGGTCTTTTTTTAAAATCATTTTTGCTAATTTCGTTCTTTTGATTTGCAATTTTTTTATTATTAGTAATCTCTTTCATGAGGCTGTGAGTACTCTGAAGTTCTTTTTAAAATTATTTGCTTGCTGGTTTTTTCTCATTTTTTTCCCCCTTTTTTGATCTGATTTTTCTTGTACCATTTTGTCCATGCGTGAGTACAGTTTTGTCTATCCTTGTCCCACATATTGCCTCTGTTGTCTTCTTGGGAGTTCGTAGGGTCTACTTTTCTCATATTTTAGTTTTAATGTTATTATTATGGCAGGATATTTTTGTTTATTCAGCTTTTCACCAGCTTTTAGCATTTAAGTTTTTTTCAGATTTGTGTCTTTTTATATTAGCGCTATGATTCTTTGATTCCTGGTCTAAAGGTGGGGCACAGGGGCCCCCAGAACCATAAAAATATCAATATTTTGAAGAAACTGACGGCTATGGGGAGTGAGTTCACTGTGCATATGCAGCTGTGATTCGCTGAATAAATAAGGGACATAACTCAATATATTCATTGACCTCTCAGCCTACTCCCTTTCCAAAAAAATTTTTCCTTGTGGCTGGGTTCCAAGCTCAGGGCTATTATCTTCCTTTTGCTATCTGTATATATTTGTTATCTTGTGAAATGTTCCTTGAGGGCCAGTTTATGGTGAATTTCTCTTTCAATTACTGTCTCATCTTTTTTTTTTTTTAACCTATATAATAAGAGCTTTCATAAACGGCCTAAGGGAAGCTCTCTCACCTGTCTGAGCACTTTATTGTCTCCTGTGACTCAGTTTAGTTGTGGGTGTGCTGCACTAAGCCATTCCCTGTCATGTATTGGGTCTTTCCAGTCATCCCATAATCAAAGTTCATTCCAGTCATCTCTTCTTGTTCCCCCATTGGCTCCACCCTCTCCCTTATTACTTCTTGAGAAAGGTAAGGATCCAAATAACCTATTTGCTTTTCAACCCTCCAATTGATCCGCCATCTCATAGAGGCCGGAAGCAGGTCCCAGGCAGCCTATTCTGTTTAAACCACTGCCTTTAGCTTTACCTTGGGGGCAGTTATTCTGATTGGTTTCTCTCTAAAAGGTTCTTCCTAGCTTTAAGAATTTCTGAAATTTGTGCTGATTTAAATGATAGCCTTATTTTTCAGTAGAATATTCTAGATTTAGTTAGGGAGCTGAAGCAGAATTTTTCATGTACCATATTCCAGAACTTACTGTTGTTTCTGATCTTGAATGAAAATCCAGTGTGTTTTCATTTGTATTGTGGTTTGAACTGCTTGTAGTCGTCCCTCAGTCATAAGTTTTGACAACACTATATCTGGGGGAATTGAATATGATCTTCACCCGTTAGTGTCCTGTGGATGCTGTAGTTATAAATTCTGTCCCATAGCTCTAGAAAATTTTTTTGTTCTCCCGAAATAAGGGGGGCAAGAATCCCTTCTCTGGTTACATTTTTAATGGAGTCCAATAATTCTTGGCTTGTCTCTGAGTTTCTAGTTTCTGCTTCTTTCACTTTTGCTTTTGTAAATTTATCAAATTTTTTTCTGGTCACAGTAGTATATCTGTGTATCTTTCTTTATCTCTCCTTCCTTCCATAGCAGTACCTCTAGGAAAGGCAGTCTCTCCTCTTTTTAGTCACTTTTCTCAGCCCAGGTAACCCAGCTTTCAGATTCCATGCTCAACTGAAACTAGTCTGACAGATTTTTAAATGCTGAATTTGATGACTACATCTCTCCCAACCCTTTTTTTCCAACTTTATTGACAACCCAACTGAAACTTTTGATGTGGTCTGACCAACTCCTCCTCCTGAGTGGTCTTTCTCTTACTCTCTTCCCTTGGAGAGTTTTCTTACTCATCATCTCTTTAAGGCATCCAAATGGCACAGTATATAGAGTCAGGAACAGCTGAGTGACTTCAAATCTAGCTTCAGACATATAAGAGCTATGTTTCTAGGAAAATCATTAACTCATTAATCCTGTTTGCCTCAGTTTCCTTTTCTGTAAAATGAGCTGGAGAAGAAAATGGCAACACTCTTTAGTATCTCTGCCAAGAAAGTCCTGAATTGGGGTTATAAATAGTCCAACAGGTGTTACCTTCCAGTATTCAGATACTGGGCTACCTTTTGAATTTTTTCTCTAAAGTATTATTACCCTTTCATGTACTTTCAGATTACCTTTCCTTTTATTTCCTATAGTATTTTATTTTCCAAATACATGTAAAAGAGAAGTTTTCAACATTTTTGCAAAATGTTCTAAATTTTTTTCCCTCTGTCCCCCACTCTCCAAAACAGCAAGTTCTCTGATAAAGGTTAAATACATGCAACTAGATTACCTTTCAAAATGATTTCATCAGCAACAATTGAGTATTCCAGTTTTCTTGCACCCCACCAAGATTATTATTATTATTATATTATTATCATTGCATATTTTATGCATACCTACCACTTTAAATTCCACTGTGACTTAACCTTGATTCTTTTGTATTTTAGGTTCCAATATGTTACTGAATGGTGTCCATGGCCCGACCACACCTTGTGAAGAAGTGGTCTATGAAACATGTAGGAAACCAGCAGTATAATGTGACTTATGTTGTCAAGGAGAAGGGGGATTATGTTTTGGCTGTCAAGTGGGGTGAGGAGCACATTCCGGGAAGTCCCTTCCATATCACAGTACCTTAAAGCAGGTCCTAAAATGAAATGCCTTGTTTGTAATGTTGATTTTTATACAGAGTTTATGGGCCTTTCGTGGAAACGAAACGTAGTCTCTAAATATGCAGCTCATACTTAAGTACGTCCAGAAGTAAATGCTAAACTTTTTATTCCTTTAAGAGACTTCTCAAACTCTCAAAGCTTAGAAATTTCAAATGTTATTAATGTACATCTCTGTGCACTCAATTCCAATGATACCTCTCAGTCCTGCCCTTCACAACCAACCTTTGAAGATCATGTGTGTGAAGGGGCCCGCACACTGATCTCACTGCAATCATTCAAGGAAACGGACATGAACCCAAACTGGAATTTCTTTTTTTTTTTTTTAAAGTGAGATTGGGGACCCTGAAACTACTGGTTTTCTCTTGGACTGTTATAGATCATGTTTACCAAGGGGAAGGTGTTTTTGTTTTTTCTAATGAAAAGGAAATGGGGTTGAAAACTTGGTACACATATGAGATTAATCAATTTTGGTGCCTAATGGGATGAAAAGGGCCGCTAAGGTATTTACCCCTGTTTTAACACTAACACTTTCTAGCCCGCTCCCTGAGGCTCTTCTCTTATGTTCTTTGACAAGTCTGTTAAGTTATTAACAGACCAGATAGGCCCCTTTTGGCTTTCCCATGTCTTTGCTACTTCCTCCTGGAGTCCCAACTGTTGTGTTTACCTTTAGGTTCCATTGATCAGTGGGAAGATACTACAGGCTCTGGCAGCAGCCTCTTTGCCAAAGGTTACTCTCTATCCCAACCCAAGAGCCTTCTTTTTTTTTTTTTTTTTTTGTTGCACATATTCGGCTTGTATTGTGGTGATTACTTAACTTTTGTCAAACTCCAAATTGCAGCCGAGTGTGAAGACTCAGACTCTGAGGCTTGTGACTGCAGAGAGTACTCTGTTCTAAAACAGGAACCCTTTTTTTTGGGGGGGGGTTCATTTTTGTTGTGGTTCTTAGTAACAGGTAGTAAGGAATTGAACTTTCTGTGAAGAACTCAACAGTCCAGTGTTAAAGGAGGGACAATGACTTCATCATGCTGCTGGTCAAAAACTGGCTGTGGAATTCTTGGTCCAGGATGATCCGCCTTCCCCGGGACCACTTTTGCAATATTTCATCCCATTCCTGTGAAAAACTTGAGACCCAAATCCCAGATTCCCTTCCTGGTCCCCCAACCTTTAGGGGATGATTGGATACCAATTTTCTTTTAACTTTGGCCACCTGGTAAACTTTCTGATGAGTTTCAACGTTTGGGGAAAATGCCCTGTGGAAGAAGGTGCTCCTGTAGGACAGACCCTGAGGCACGATACCTTATCTCTCCGACTAGGGCTCTGTCATCACCAGGATGGGTTGGCTGGGAACATGGCTCCAGGTGAAAGCCCAGGGTGCCCCATTGCTTTTATTTGTGTACCGTGCCTTAATGTGAAATTCTCACAACTTTGTAAACTAGCAAATGGAAGAGGAACTGGCACCAAATGCAGGATTGTAAAATTATATCTTATAACTTATTAAAATAAAATCTTTGCTCCCTAAAATTCAACTGCTGATGTGTTTTGTCTTTGAAGAAATCGTTCAAATGGTTGGATATCACTCGGAAAACTGCAGGACCTCCAGCCGGGGGCCCTTCTTTACTTGAAATGTCTAGAGGCCAGGGTTGGGGAGAGCAGGAGGAGGTGAAGCTCCAGATAAATCGGCTCTGTTATCTTGACCACGTGGGAGAGCAAAACTTCCTCCCAACACCCAGATGTGGTCTTTGTTTCTGTAGATCACAGATCTTTAGCCACAGGGGACCTCAGAGGCCATCACGTCCAATCTCTTTTTAGAGATGAGAAAACCAAAGCTCAGAAAAATATCTAGTGGACACCACACAGTGTCAGAAGTGGGGTTTGAATCTGGTCCTCGGGTTCCAGCCGTCTTCATGTTTCAGATGAGGAAACAGGCCTGGGGAATTAAATGAGTCATGTGTGAAGAGGCAGATCTGAATCCCAGGGATTTGGATCTGGGACCATAGGTTTCCTGAGCCTGAACATTTTCTGGCTTGCCAATAGTATTACATGCTCTGTGCTTAGGGATCCCAAGGCAGAATCAGTGCCTGCTCTCAAGGAGCTCACCAGCATTGTGTATGTGTATACCAGCTCTGGACGGAGGAGATGGAAGGCAGGAACAGGGGCCCCTTCGCTACGTGGCTTCCAAAGTACCAGGATTCATAAGGATGTCACATGCGAAATGTGGTCGTGTTTCAGCATAGAGATAGAGGAATGGAAGGGGGCTGAGCTCAGGAGGAGTTTGGCTTTAGATACTTCATAGCTGAGTGAGTCCCTGAATCTCTAGCTCAGCTTCCCTATCTGCGAAATGGGGAGAATAATACCTCCCTGAGACGGTATTTGTAAAATGCCGCATGCACAGTAGGTGCTTTGTCTCTAAAGGCTTGTTCCTTTTCCTTCTCTCTGTGCCCAAAGTGCCTTTTCCTCCTCACTTCCCTTGGGAAGGCCTTCCTGAAAGCTTTACTGTGAATTGGGCCTGGGAGCCCTGGGTTTAGGAAGTGAAATCAGGAGGGTCAGGTGGAGGCAGGAACAGGGAGTGGAAACTAGGAGACTGGAGCATTTGTGCCATCAGATCCTGGGTCAGTACAAACTGCCCCAGGTGCCTGGCCAGCTGGAGCTGAAGGTCCTCATGCTAAGTACCCACTTCTACCAACAGTCAGCTTCCTCCCCCCACAGAACCCTGGGTGGAGTAAAGAAAAGCAGATCCCCATGTTTGGGGTCCAAAGCTCTGCTAATTGTTCAATCCTTTAGTATCTCTCCGGAGCTCACGCTGTGGACTATGGGTGACAGCGAAGCAGGAAATCACACTTTGAGGGAGGGAGAAACCTTCCTTCCAAGATGGTGACTGTGGGGGAGGAGGTGTGAGCCTGGGATTCAAAGCCAGGGGAAATGCTTCTCCTGAGTGTGGCCTTTGTATGAACCTTCCTGAGGCTTCTTGGTGGCTGCTTGAGGTTGGTAAAGGCTGCGATTGGGATTGATTGAGCCTCTGAGAACCGAGATAAAAGCTCAAGAGCCCCGAGATGCTCTACCCTTGCCTGGCAGGCACATAGTAGGTGCTATATGAATGTGAGTAATTGTTAGTGTTAGTTGGGATCAGAAATTTAGGAGTTTTGCCTCGAACACTAGGGGACAAGTCACTTTTTCAGCCTTGATTTCAATTGTAAAATGGGGTTAATAATAACCTCAAGTAAGATAATATAAAGTGTCCTGTTAAACTTTGAAAGCTCCATCTGGCCCCAGCCCTGCTTTCCTGTCCCATCACTCTTTGCTTCCCAGGTGCTGCAGCCAAACCCACCCCTTCCTGGCCTTTGTCCATCCCTCATCCCTGAAGTGCGTTTCCTCTTTCCCTTCACCGGATAGAGAATGCTTTTTAGGAAGCAGGATCCCCTCCCCTTCTCCAAACTACCTCCATTGGTTTTGTATGCATACTGTATGTGGTGCTTCCCCTGGAGAATGTAAGCTCAAGGACAGACTTCCTTTGCCCCCTTTTTAGCTTCTGTTCCCTAGCTCTGATATGGAGTAGATGCTTAATAAAGGTTTGGTGATGGAGGTGGAAGGGGGCCTTAGGCCTTCTAATTCCATCCCTTTTATTTTCCCGAAGAGGGGAAGGATTTGAACTCGGGTCCTGTGACTGAAGAAACTGTTCTTTCCCTTGTACCATACTGATTCCCAACTGCATGGGCCTTCTCCAGGGTGCTGCACCCCTACTTGAGCCTTCATTTCCAAGAGCTACCAAGTGCCCCAGATGAGCTCCCCACCTGATGGGGGTTGGTCACTTATTTATCCATCAATAGGAAGGACCTTGGAGCCGGGAGGGGGGCACCTTGACCTAATTACTCTGGGTTGCTAGGGGAGCTGACAGATGTTGATATAAACAGTCCTGGAAGAGGAGGAAGCGGCACCTCTGAAACCTGAGCCTGGAGCCAGAGGCAAATGCCAGGTGCTTTCCTGTTCTGCCCAACTTCTTTTGCTCCCTTTCCCATAAGCCCTCCCTCGTGGACGGCATCCTCAGCTTGGCCTGTTGGCATTTTGTGGGCCTTGGCACAGGCACTGCTGAGGTTGTTGACCAGAGAGCGCTGGTCGGTTGTTTTGAATGTTCCCCCTCTAGGGAATGGTCATTGTTCCCTAAGGAACAGGCTACTGTTCTTCCAGAGGAAGCTGAAGTCAAACATTGCTGCTATTCTCGGGTCATTTTGGGGAGACCAAAGTGGGGCGGGATGGGAGAAAGGGAGCAAAAAAAAAAAAAAAAAAAAAAAAAAAAAGTCAGGCTGTTTTTAATCAACTCCCAATCAAATTTTGGAGAATATGACCAAGAAAGGCTCTTATTAATTGCATTCAGTAAAAGTTGAAAGAGAGCAAGAGCTTTTCCCCAACAATGCCTGGTATTATCACTGACGTGATAACTGAGTAATTGTCACCAGCTGCAGCCTGCACTCTGGGGGAGCACCTGGCACCTGCCTCCCTTCCCCCCCTTTCCTATCTCTGAGGGTCTTCTCGACAAACTGGTTCTATTGCCGAGGGCAACTCTCCAGCGGCCTCCCTGTCTGTACAGAGAATATCTGAACCTCATTAGACTCACTCAGGGAAGCAGAGAGCCCTTTTCAGGGAACAAAATACCATCAATCTTGTCCCAAATCTCTCAGCCTGTCCCAATAGAATGATTGATTTCAATGTAACCCCATTTATTAAGAATCAACTAGGGGCTTGATTTGGGGTTCTTATCCTGAACTTGTCTGTGAACTATTAAAAAAAAAAACTTTTATAATTATCTCAGTATAATTCATTTTCTTGAGTAAACCTATGTAACTTAATTTATGCACTTAAATACATTGTTCTGAGCAGACACCCTCGGGCTTCATCAGACTGCCCAAGGGGTAAGTACCTCTGACAAAAGGTTCAGAACCTCTGCCAGTGGCCAGTGCTGGGGAGAAATTATGCTTACGCAGGTAGTAAATATGAAATGCATACTAATTCATCATTTGGGGACAGGAAGAAGTTCCATCTTCTGGAGGTGTCCATTGCTCATGTCAGAGTGTTGCCTGAGTTTAGCCTAGAAGAGATCGAGGAGGTTTAAAAAAAAAAAAAAAAAGAGGGCATTCAGGCATGAGGTACAGCCTGGGCAAAGGCACACAAGGATTGTCCAGCCATCAAGTTAGAGAGTTTCTGTGTCAGGGCAGATTCCTTGTGCACAACATATTCTGTCTAGGAACTAGCTCCACTGAGTCTCTGGATTCCACTGGGATTTTTCTCCCACCTTTTTTGTGTGACCTTATAAAAACCCCTTCCATTTGCCTCAGTTTCCTTATCTGTAAAATGGCTCAACATGTTCCTTCCAGATGGATGTCTATGACTCCAAGGTTTTACCACCCTTCTCCTGCTTCTTGACAAAGCCAGACTCAGATGCCTCTATAGTCCCTGCGGACTCTGATCCTGGGATCCCAGAATGCTCCCTTTAGCCAAGCTGAGGGGCTCCCAGATTCTCTCCTGCCAGTCTCCTCACCTCAGGTCACTTTCCCCAGGACTGTACCGCCATTGTTCTCTCCCTGTGGCCTTCTGAGCCCCGTGTTCTCATTCTCCAGGCCTCCACCTTTTGAGCCTTGCCTGGGAAGTCTCAGGCTGAACAAAGCTTCCCTTGCTAGAGAAGGAGAAAAGGGGGATGAGAAGGAGATACGGGAGAAGGGAAAAAGCGGAGAAATGTTTGCTAGAGGGACACTGGGGTGTCTTTGGAATTAAAGCCTCAGCTTGGGTCACCCTTAGGGTGAGACCCAATCCGTCCTGCCCTTGCCCAGCTAGAGAAATCTGAACCTGCTGTTGGTTATTTGGATTCCTTGATGGAGAAGGGCTCTAATGGAGTGCCATAGAAGACAAAAAATAATCCCATTCTCAAAAAGCTTACATCCTGCTGAATCTGGGTAACCGTGGTATTTATGTAATGCTTCAATAGAAAACACTTGCTGTATATTAGTTCATTTGATCCTCCAGAGGTTGGTGCTGTGATGATAGTCTCTATTTTACAGATGAGGAAACTGAGGCAGACTTAGGTTAAATGGTAGACGACTAGTAAGCCATGTGAGACAAGATTTAAACTTGGGCCTTCCTGAGCCCTGGCAGAGGGCGGGGAGTTTGATCCTGTCTAGCTGATGACTTGACAGAAGCCATTTCCACTGCATAAAGCCGTCTCTCTTTCTCATGCACACCCTCCTCAGAGGTGAATTTGAATAGGGAGAGAAGGTTTGGGAAAGGGAGATACCCCAACACCTGATCAGCTACCCAGGTCTGGCCCTTCTGCCTCTGCCTCTCCACTCATGCAGTTAATATTTTAATCCCAGCCCCCATTGCCTCTTAATTGTTTGCACCTAATTAGCCTCTCTGTTTCTAGCCGGAGCCCTCTCTTGTCCACTTCCACACAGCTGCTGAAATTATTTTCCTAAGTCATGGGACTCCACTCCTCCATATAAAAAACCTTCCCCCTCACTCTCAGGATCAGATACAAACTCAAGCAACATGGCTCCCACCTGCCTTTAATACAGAATTCTTCTTTGGCCACTCATCATAAAGTCTTGATGCTGCTACTGAATTTGAACTCGGGTTTTCCCAACTAGAGATTTGAAGCTCAATTCCCTCCACCACCTACTTGAGTGAAAAACTTCCTGAAGCCTTGGGGCGGTTAATACTTCTGCCTCCAAACCCTTCTCTTATTAAAGCTCTGGATTTTTCCTTGAGACACAGGGAGCTGGGCTGTCGGGACTGCCAGAAAAAGAATGGTTTTATTAATTTGGCTCTTTTTGCAGTTCAATTTATAAACATCCAGCCACTGACCCACATGCTGAGTTGGGGGACATCAAAAGTTTCTCAAAAGCAACATTCTGATGTGTTTAGTTTAAATTAATGGAGGCCATAAGGATCTAATTCCCCCTGAAATTCACAACATAATGAATGCTAACGGCAAAATGTGAGCCCAGCATTTGCCAAAACCCTAGTGTTTTTATAAAAAAAGCAAAAAAAAAAAAAAAAAAAAAAAAAAGTCTAGTCCAACGGCCAAAAGTCATTGGCTCATCCCCAGGCGGTTCTGAGCCGCCCAGATTCCCAAGAGCTGCCCAACTGTCCAGAGAACGCCAAGCCAATAATATGGGCTATTGGGAAGGCTCCCCGGGCCCACTCTGTGGGGCGGGGGAGAGGGAGGTGGAGAAGAGTTCTTCTGTAGGTTTTATTATAGAGTCCCAGACTCCCACAGGCGAGACCCTTTCACCGAGAGAAGGGGCTTACTGGGGTCTTTTGTTAATGAGGCAGTTAAAAGAGAACCCGCAGAAAGATGGAAAGGTCTTGGCTCTGGGCTGCTGAAATCCCACTGAGGGGTGTGGACTAAAGGGCAAATGGATTACTGGTGTGTCTAGTGGGTTGTGTCTGTGCTCCCCCGGCTCATCTCATAAATGTACACTGTTCCCACTGCTGGTGGGAAGGCTTTTCGGGAACAAAAGATCCCTTCTTCACATTGTTCTGGCCTGTTCTGCCCCGGCCCCAAGGCCCACGGTTCAGCGCTCATGGAGTCGGTCCTCCACACGAGGTCTCCCCCACCCCATTCCACTTTCCTCTCTCCAGAGTTCTTGAAAGCAGGGAGGAGACTTGGAATTTACAGTCTGGCTTCTGGCTCCCGACCAAGAGCCTCTGCTTCTTTTGGACTCCGTTATCTAGCAGTGACAAGGTGCAAGATAAAGCTATCTGAGTAACCTTGCGCCACCCATCCACACCTTCTTTCCCTTTGCTCTTCCCCTGGGCCTTCTTAGTCATTAGAGCAGAGCCCAAAACTGGCAGCTCGCTGAGTCTCGGGTTCCTGAGAGGGCTCTCCCCGGGTTTTTGTGGCCCGCCGGGGGAGCCTGTCCCATCTAGCAAAATTCATCCTGGGGTAGGACATTGGACTGATCCCCTCAGACTAGATACCAAGCCCTAGCCCCCTTAAGCTTGTGGGCACTGTTGGGGCTGCTCCTTCTCTGGGGACAAATCATGGGGCAGAAGGGGCCAGGGTTCCCAGAACTGATCCTTCCCATCCTCGCTCATGTTTCAATGGGTCTCTGTGGTTTTCAGCCTGAGCTGAAACTCAAAGAAGGCATGGTTTCCTCCCTAACCACTTTCACCTCATTGTGGATCCTTCCAAACCCCAGGCCATTTAGAGGGAGGCTGGAAACAGCCAAGCCTGGCTGGAGGGGCAGAGAGGGGTGGAAGTGAAGGGAGCAAAGGGCTGGGCTGTGTGTGTATGTGTGGGGAGGGGCTTCTCCCCTCACTCCCCAGGTTGGAGGCTGGAAAAAGAGACTCTGGGGAGCTTCTAACATCTGGGAGCCACAGGGATCCCGGACTCAGCATTCTGAGCCATGGACAGGGCTCCTGACTCTTTACAAAATCTTTAGGTAAATTCGTTAGGTTTTTAGAACAAGTCTGTGAGATGAAAAGTTCTCCTTCCTCATCCATAAAATGGGAATAAGATTAGATGGAGGACACCATACAGTTGTTGAATGTGAGGTCATTGAAGGCTAGGACTTGTATTTCTAACCTTAGCACCTCGTATACAGTAGGCACCTACTAAATACTTGCTTCCTTGATTCATCTGCTGAATCACTATTCTGGTACAATGTGAGCACCTACAGGACAAAAACAAAAACAAACAAACAAACAAAAAAAACCCCTCCAGTTTTGTCTTTGTGTCTCTAAGGGTTGGTACACAGTAGGTGTTCAACAAATGCTTTTTGTTTGTTGATCAAAAATAAAACAAAAATGTCAGATTATCATTAGCCCCATTTTACAGATAAGGAAATTGAGTTGAAGTGAGGGTGATGAGTTCCCTATCATCTTTTAGTAGAGAAAGAGCAACAATTAATTGATTTTCTTTGTCTTTCTGTTCCCTGCATCTACCAGTGAATGGTATATAGTTGGCATTTAATAAATACTTACTGGATTGATTTGGATGTTGAGTAACCCTTCTGGGGGTTGTGTAAGGAGGATGTCTGCTTAGGTTCAGGTAGCACAATAGAACTGATTTTGGAGTTTAAGGAACTAAGTTCAAACTCCTCTGTAGCCTCACTGGGACTTTGTTTCCCTACCTGTAAAATTACAGATGTGGACAGGATGGCTTCTGAAGTCTGGAATGGTTCTAGAGCTATTCCCCTATAAAGTCTCTGAGGTTTCTGCCAAAACGGAGAGCCTGTGGTTGGGTGACCAGAATGCATGGCGTAAGTTGGGTTGGAGCGCCACCTGGGGGCTGCAAGGGCATCTGCGAAGGGTCAGCCACTCCCAGCAGCCTCTTCTGTCCCTGGGTTCTGTTCTGTCCCTTCCTGCAGTGCAGTGCGACAAGAAGAGCTCCCAGGATTGGGAAAGACCTGGATTCAAATCCCACCTTTGACGCTGACAATGACGGGTCCCTGAGTCTCCTGCTGTTCCCCGGAATTAAATGCTCCACCCCCCAATTCTGGTGCCTTCCCTCTGTTATTTCCTATTTATTCTATATCTAGGTTGTTTTCATGTTGTCTTCTCCCATTAGATAGTGAACTCGAGGGGAATTCTTTTTGCCTCTCTTTATAGTCCTAGCATTTAAGCACAGAGTCAGGTACATAGTAGGTGCTTAATGTTTGTTGACTGACCTCGTGTTAGACAAGGTTCATCATGAGAAGTGTCTCCAAAGCCCTTCTTGGAAACTGAAGGCCATAGAAAGGTGAGGTGTTCATGCTCCATCTTCCAAGTTCCCCCAGGAAAGCCTGTGCCCGAGGGACCAGAGCTGGGGAGCACGGGAGGCAGGGAGACGAGGACAGCTCGGGACCTTGGTCAGCACTGGTGCTGAGTGTGGGGTCCTCTCCATGCCCTCCATGGAAGGCTCCTGGGATGCCCGGGGTCTGAGTGACAAAGAGGCAAAGACACATCCTTAGTGCAAGTATTATTGTTGAATTAGAGACAGGGAAACAGAGGCAGAGGAGGGAGGGATTTGAATCCTATTTTCCAGCTTCTAAGAGTTGTAGTATGTAGGGCACACATCACTTTGCCTCCCTGAGGCAGAGACACAGTTAGACCTGAAAGATGCCATTTTCCCATCATTCCTCATTGGCTGCATGGCAATTAGGGAATATGGTGGTCAGAGCTCTTCTGGTTCTTAGGACTTCTCAAGGAGAAGTTCATGGGGTGACTGGTCAGAGATGTGCCTCTTGGGGAGGGCACGGGCTTTGTCCTATACCCAGAGTCAGGGACTGGAGAGAGTGCAGGCTTCCCTGTGGGGCTCCCCTGGACAAGTCTGTGCTGCCGTCTGGGACAGGGAATCTCACACTCAGGGAGGGAAAGGACTCCTTCAGGATAAGCCACAGGACCATAGATGGAGGAGCTTCAAGGGCCCCTAGAAGTCTCCTCATTACATAAGGAAACTGAGGCAGAGTTTGTGTTCTGCCCTAAGTCCCACAAAAAGTAATTAGTCATAGGATGGAAAATGCCAGTCACATCCAGAACTAGAGAAAGTGGATGTGGATTGCATAGTATTTTCACCATTTTTTTTCTCGTGATTTTCTTCTTTTGATCTGATTTTTCTTGCACAATATGACACCTAAGTTAATATGTTTAAAAGCATCACATATTTAACTTATAGTGGATTGCTATTTTGGGGAGGGGAGAAGTAAGGAAAGGAGAGAAAAAATAGAACACAAAGTTTTACAAAAATGAATAAAGTAATTAGTCATAATGAGAGGAAGGATTTATAAAGCTCTTTAAAATACCATCTAATTTTATCCTCAAAATAATCCTTTGAGAACTACGTGCTATTCTCATTTTATTGCGGCTGCTCCTCCTGTTGCTACTATTGCTTGTGCTACTGCTACTTGCTATTGCTACTTATTGCTACAGCTGCTACTACTGTTGCTACTACTACTATGCTATTTGTTCTGCTACTACTGCTGCTGCTGCTGCTGCTACTGTTGCTATTGCTGCTGCTAGTTCTGCTATTGTTGCTACTTGCTGCTACTGCTATTATTAATGTTGCTACTGTTGCCATTATTTGCTACTTCTATAATACTACTAATCACTACTTGGGCTGCTGCTGCTACTACTGCTACTGTTGCTATTACTACTGCTACTACTATGCTCTTTGTGCAACTGCTACTGCTATTATTAATGTTGCTACTGTTAGTTACTTGCTACTTCTGTTGCTGCTGCTATCACTGCTACTGTTGCTACTACTACAACTACTATGCTATTTGTGCGGCTACTATTGATGCTGCTACTGCTACTGTTACTGCTGCCGCCACTGCCTACAATGCTTCCTATATGCTAAGCAAGCTCTTTGCAACTAGTATTTCATTTGGTCCTTACAATCACCCTGAGAATAAGGGTTTTTGTTATCCCCACTTTACAGAACAGAAAACTAATTGAAACATTGGTGAAGTGACTTGGCCACACAGCTAGCCAGTAATTGCCTAAGATCGAACCTGAACTGGGGTCCCTCTGCCTCCAGGCCCAGCACTCTCTGCTTTGGGTTGTGTGTGAGCTGGCTGTCTAATTAGAGACCTCAGTCCTCTGGCTCCAAATCCCCCTCCCCCCGCCACTGTAGCAGACTACCTGCCAATATATATAAATTCTGGTTCAAGGAGCATAGACAGGGCCTCCCACTAGGCTGAAAAAACTAGTTTTTGGTGGTGTGTCCCCTTCTTATTTTAATTTCATCCTTAAAGAAAATGCTTAGTGGATTTTGTCCTGATGGGGGATGTATCTCTGGAACTCTTCTGGGCCTTGGTGGGGGGGGCACTGTGAGAGAAAGAGGAAGGAGCATTTGATCTTCAGAAGTAATTTGATCTTCAGGCTCTGCCTCCTGAGTCTTCAAGGGATTGGTGGCTGCCTGGCAGCAGCTGGTCCCAAACAAAAGAGTCCAGCTTCAGCCCCAGTCCCAGCCCCTGCCCTAGCCCAGTCCTTGCTCCAGCCTCAGTCCCTGTCCAAGCCTCAGTCCCAGCCCCTGCCCTAGCCCAGTCCTTACTCCAGCCCCTGCCCTAGCCCAGTCCTTGCTCCAGCCCCAGTCTTTGCTTCAGCCCCAGTCTTTGCTCCAGCCCCAGCCCCAGTCCCGGTGTGGTGGAAACCAGGCCAGCTCCTCTGGGTGCTTGGACCACCTCCCAAAATGAGGGACCTATTTTCCACCCGGAACCAGGCCTACTGGACAGAGCTCATTGAGAAGGAGGCTTACAGTCGGGTCCACTGGAGGACTAAGTATGCTCATAAGTACCCACGAGTTCCCAGCTCCCAGAAGACGCAGCAGCTCCCCTGCCCGTGCCCAGCTCCGGAGCCTCGCCTGCTGCCTCCCATCAGCCCCACTGGGCCGGAGTGCCAGGGGACCAGCAGCTCCCCAAGAGCAGGAGGCAGTGTCCAGGCTCCCAAGGAAGGGGACCCGAAGGGGCCGGGGGAAGAAGCCAAGGCCGAGGTCTTCCTGCCCGAGATGAGACCTGTCACCCCTAAGACGGGACAGCTGCTGTATCAGGGCATCTCAGGAGAGGGACAAGGGAGGCGCCTGTACTTGCAGACCCGCTGGCAGCAGAAGCCGGAGGACAAGTTTCGGTATCCGGTCCTGTCGTCCTGGGACTACGGCTGGGCCATAGGTGATGGATCTTACTTTATACAAAGGGTCTTGATATCTGTTGTCTATTGTTTGGTCTCTGTCACCGGTAAGGAGAGCTGGTTTCCATTCATCCACTCATTCATTCACTCACCAAACACTGACTTCTTAATCTTGTGCAAGGTGATGGGGTAAGTCTTTTCCCTATTTAATTGGCTCAGCCAGCCCAGGCTGGTACTCTAGATTTGTCATTTGGGCGTCTGCATTCAGGTCCTTAAATAAATCGTGTTGCCCATGTGTCCAGGTGGGCAAAATCAGTTTCCTCATCTGTAAAATGGGGGGATTTATTACATGGTCCTCAGAGCCCTTCCAGCAAGAGATTAAGGTGAATCCACATTTACTCTGTGTCCAAGAGGCAGAGTTGGGCCCTCTTGACTCAGCTCCGTGGTTTGTTCTGTGGGGCTGGGGGCCCCTCTTCTGCTCATGTTTCCCCCTCAGTCCCTAAACTCTCATTGCTTTTCTCCGCTCCTCTTAGCCAGCTGCTCTCAGATCCCAGGCGGTTTAACTGAGCAATCACATCTGCAGTCCCCAAACTGGCCAGTTAGAAACTCCTTCCAGTTCATTGTGTATATTTGGGGTGGAAGAAAGTGGCTCTTTGGGAAAGGCCCCAGTGGGACACTCAGAATCAACGTAGATCTTATAATGTGAGAGCTAGCAGGGGCTTCAGAGGCCATTTAATTCCCTGGTTTCCAGGGTGGGAAAATTGAGGGGAAGGGACTTGTCCAAGATCTCACAGCCAGTTGACAACAGATCCAGGCTCTTCTAAGCTCCTAACCTCAGTTCTCCTTACTTCAAATCCAATACCCTTTACCCTGCAGAGATCAGCAGACAACCTCCACTGCATGAGATTTGTGACCAGCAAGTTCCGATGTGGCTCAGCATGGCAAAGCTGGCAAATGAGGTTTTCAAAGGAAAGCAATTTTCATGGAAAAGAGGCTGGCAATGGGTGTTGGCTGCTGTAAGGGACCTCCATCTCTCTCATTTTACAGCTAAGGAACCTGAGGCCTAAGGAGGTAGAGATACTTGTGCTACTCTACAAATAGTGAGTGATAGAGATAGGATGTAAATTCAGAATCTCTGTCTCAAAAATCACAATCCCACACTGTCCTTCCTGGAAAGAGAGGCTGCTTTCTCTCTAATGAGATCCTAGACCACCATTTTTGAGGTGGGTACTAGAAAGAACCTTACTCAGATGGCCTCAGAGGTCCCTTCCTGCTCTTCAGAAGGGAGAGGGGAAAAAATGGGAGGCCGAGACCAGCAAAAAGCAGCTTTTTGTCTCTGAAGGAGCATTGGATTTGAAATGAATCCCCAATTTGATTCCATATTAGTTGTGTGATCTTGGGGAAGCCATTGAATTTCTTTAGACCTTGGTTTCCTTATATGTAAAAAAAAAAAAAAAAAAAAAGAAAGAAAGAAAATGGCCTACTTCCTGGGGAGATCCTCTGGGATCCTTCTGCCCCATTTTGGATTCCTCTTGTCCCCAGTTTCTGACCACAGACAAGACACAAATAAGTGATAGAGAGGCGCCAAGAAATGCCAGGCTTTAAAGGGCTGCTTCCTAATTCCCAGGATCCACCTCATTGCTCCTTTTTCCATTAGAAAGCACAACATGCCTTATGTGGACCAGTGCTAGGGCTTCCTGTGCTGCAGGAGATGCTCATAGAAATGAAATAATTATTTAAGCCTTTCAATTCCTTTCTAAGATGGCTGTGGCAAATGTTAACCCTTCTGATTGAATCAAAGAGAAAAAAGGAGGGTGAGGGGATGGGGTTCAGGTCAGAAATGAGCAGTTATTGCCCTAAGGGCACGGCACAGAAAGTATGGGCTTGGGGCTAGACCCCTGACCCCTAATCTTTCCCACTTTTCTGTTGTTGATTAGTCATGTCAGAGTCAGCTCTGCGTGAACCATTTGGGATTTTATTGGCAGAAACACAAGAGTTCTTTGCCATTTCCTTCTGATGAGGTCCAACAAGTCATGGAGGGAGGGAATTGTCCAGAATGAATTCACAGACTTAAACCATCCCCAAATCAAGGGCCAGAGTTTTAGAGCAAGTGGGCAAAGTTCCTAATGAACTCACAATTAACAAGAGGAAGGTGGAATCTTTTATGAGAATGGACCCTAAACAAGGTGTGCTCATTATGCTACTTGTGTAAATGGTGGTCCCCATGGTCCTGTTTATACAGAGAGCCTCCGGAGTCGAAGTCAATATCTTCCCCCCTCCCCCCCAGGCTGGGGTTAAGTGACTTGCCCAGGGTCACACAGCTAGGAAGTGTTAAGTGTCTGAGACCAGATTTGAACTCGGGTCCTCCTGAATTCAGGGCTGGTGCTCTATCCACTGCGCCACCTAGCTGCCCCTGAAGTCAATATGTTAACCTCTGCTTTTCATAAGGTAATAGTGAGGACCAGTACAGGATAGCTCAGTCTGTACAAGATAGTCTGGTTCAGTACAATATATTCAAAAGGGTCAGTTTTTTCCTCACTGAGATCCACTTGGTTGCTACCAGAGACATGGTCTTTAGCTGGAGTCCATTCACCCTATCCTTTTTCCAGTTCATTTTACAGATGGGGAAACTGAGGCAAATAAGGTAAAGTGAAGTGCTCAGGGTCACACAGGTAGGATTTGAACTCACAAAGATGAGTCTTCTTGACTTCAGGTCCATGTCAGCAGTGCTTTACTTGCCACACTGATGAGATTGAGAAGAATGTTCCAAATGACGTATTTGGAGTTTAGCACCAAATGTTGGGGTTTGGTCATGTGAAGAATTCATAACGGCCATTCTCTTTGGCAAAAGGAAGGTTTATTTAGGAGAAAATGTTAAGGATACAATATATATCAGGAAAGCAAATATGAAATAGGGTGGAAAGAGCAGATAGCAAGAAAAAGGAGTTTTAATAATTAATGATGAAAAGACAAGTTCTGTGGTAACCCGGAGAGAGGGAACACCCCATGAGGCTGGAGTGCCTCAGCTGGCAGGCTAAATCAATAAGGAATTAAGCACCTTATTATTATGTATTATTTATATTAATATATATAATATATATATGTACACACACACATATATATATTTATTAACACTTAAAAGAGTTAGTTAGCTATTTTTGTTTACCCTTTGCTCTCCAAGAGGACCATGACATGCAAATGAATTGGACTGAAGTGAGGGAGAGCTTTGCAAGGTCACCAGCCTCATTTTCCCCTCCAGAGCCATCTGGGTCCAGTAGCCAGGGTGACTGGAGATGGCCCCAAATGAAATGGGAAACCTCAGCCTTTTTAAGCTAAGCTCTTCTACAGGTCTCAGTTTGACTGAGATTGTACCCATTCAGTGATTAAAACTAAGTAGCAATTGAGGCAAAAACCCTCCTCTTTCATGGAATCCAAATTATTTGTTTCATTCAGTTAGCTATAAGAAAGAGAAAAATACCAGGAGGCATGGGTGAGGAGAGAGACACCATGGGAGAGGAGGGAGGGGAAGACCATAAGGAGGAGTGTTGTGGCAGATTGTAACCCAAAAGGGGTTCGGGAAAGAGCCACAGACAGATCTGTAAGGCAAATTTAACTTCAGGAATTTGACATAATCTGGATTTCTGACTGGACACGACAAGGTGGGGCTGCCCAGGACCTCCACAGGAAGTGGGACTATCAGGCTAAACTGATCCCTATCAATGGCCTTTCCTTCATTCTGTCAGTGCTCCAGTCCCTCTCTGCCAACAGCACCCAGTTATTTGGGATCTCATCAACATCGCCTAGATGGCAATGAGCAAAAATATCACCTCTGCATGATTCAAATGGCAGCCAAAGACCATAGTAGAGCCATCAAGTGTCTGGGGCTGAGAGACAGTGGGCTGGAGATATGGTGCGACTGTTTGGGCAAAGGAGTCCCCAACACAGGCCAAAAGTCTGATGGGCAGAGTACCCTGTGACAATGTGATGAAAAGAGAGGTTCTCAACAGGAAATCTGGCCTTTAAGTCCCGATGAAAATCGCCCTGTCTCCAGGAAGCCTTCCCCAACCCCTTTTCATTCCAGGGCTTTCTCGCTATAATTACTTCCTATTTATTTGATAGATATATAGCTTGTCTGCACATGATTTGTTTGCATGTTGTCTTCCATATTCAATTGTAAGCTCCTTGAAGACAGGAACTATTTTTTGCTTATTTTTGTATCCTCAGTGTACAATGTAACCTAACCCTAAGTGCAATAAACTCTGATTGAGTAATTGGTTCTGTCTTGGGCAAGCTGCTCAGAGAGGATCTTGGGCGGAGGGGAGGCAGTAGGGAAGGGCCAGTTCTTTATCCCAGTTCCTCTCCCCAGACTATTCCTTTGCTCTCTTTTAGGGGATGCGATGAAGAATGCCAAGGCTCCAGTTCACGCCAGATCCCGGCTTATCAGGGACACTTTTTACTTCCGTAATGGGGTCTTTCACCAGCCATCCAGGTCTGACCAGCGGCTCTAAGCTCCAGAAAGAAAGAACGCCACTTGGGGCTCGTCCTTCAGACCAGTCAAAGCCTGGCCCAGTTATTCTTGAGTTTCTTCCCCCCTCAGTCTGGCTCCAGCAAAAAACCAAACCCACAAAACACCCAAGTAATTGTGAGTTCTCAGTATGATTGCTCCTGATCTCCTGGTCCTGATTTGTGTTAACACTGAATCCAGGCCTGTCTCTTTCATTTAATCTGTTTATCCTCAAACCAATGGCCAAAGATTAAAAGAATTCTCATTTGTTTTGTTACCCAATGCAAACATTTGGAAGTCCTCCTCAAAGCCAGGTCAGAGCTGGAAGCCTCGATAGGGGCACTCCTCCTTCCCTGACCTTTCACACAAAAACAGCTTCGCCAAAGATTCCTCCAGACCCAAAAGATTAAAGACCAAATCCTTTCCTTAAATGCGGGGGGGTGGAAAGCAGTTCATTGCTTCAACAAGTCTGTAGTAAACAAAATCTAGTTTGCTAAAGTAATTTTTTTTTTTTTTTGCATTGGATTTTCTTTTTCTTTTTTTTCCCCTTTATGTTGTGTATCAAATTTTCTGCAGGACGTTCCTTTTTGGGCCTCAATAGGGGAAGCTATCAGAGACTTTGGAAGGGCTTTTAGTCAAAAAATCCTCTCTGATTTTCTTGGTCTAGACTTTATTCCAACAGGCTTTCATTATACTAGTTATGTCCCCTTATCCTGCCTGATACTCCTTCCCTTTTCTAGAATCTTCTTGACCTACAACTTCTTGATTAGCAAATTAAGCTCTAGGGAGGAGAAATAATGGCCAATGTCTCACATTTTGTAAGCATCAAAAATAGGAATTGAAACAAGGTCCTTTAACACCAGACTGAAGGATGTTATTTCAAGTTTCTTGATTAATAGGGAAAGATTTTTTCTTT
Organism: Sminthopsis crassicaudata; assembly: GCF_048593235.1. Classification (NCBI taxonomy): domain Eukaryota; kingdom Metazoa; phylum Chordata; class Mammalia; order Dasyuromorphia; family Dasyuridae; genus Sminthopsis; species Sminthopsis crassicaudata. The sequence goes on along the minus strand of NC_133617.1, from coordinate 738,286,585 downwards.
CCAACATCCAGCTTCTCTCCCCCCCAAAAAAATCTCTATTTCTCAAGGCAAATCAGAGAACTTCCCTGTGCCTCTGTGTCTTCATCTATAAAAGGAAGTCTGGGGTTAGACTAAGAAACTCCCAGGGTTCCTTCTAGCTAGGTCCCAGAGGCCAGGATTCTGTGATGTCTTGCCGAGCTTCTCTCCTTTATGTGGTGATGGTAAGAGTTTAAGGTAGTGATTGATGGGATACAGCTTGTAGGGGAAATATAGCAGTAATCCTGAGGTCCCCAGATCTGAGAGTGCTATTATACTAACAATCTATATGTCAATGATTTTAAAGTCTCCTGGCCTAAGAAGATAATAATATAGTTATATATTTCTTCCCCTAGATTTTAGGGAAGATATAGCAGTAATCCTGAGGCCCTCTACCTTAGAGTGCTATTTTTCTATCAGCCCACCTATAAATGATTCTAAGGTCTCCTGGCCTTAAGAATACTATAGTATAATCCTACGAAAATTGCTGACTGTCAGATAGACAATCTGTTGGTCAGTAATAACCAAGTTCCTGAGACCATAGTGAATAGACCCCCCTCAACCCTACCTATAAACCAAAAATTAGCAAATAAGTAATATGAAGCTCTGATCTCTCTAACTTTGACCTGTAAATTTATTTTCTTATTCCTGGTTCATTTTTGGAACTTAGCCCACTTCAACTGGCATTACAACTGTGGTGTCTTTCTCCTTCCCCTTCCCTTTCCCCCATGCCATATGGTATCTCCCCTGACTCCACTATGCTTCCCAACCCCACTTCTCTTCCTTACAGCTAACTAACTCTTTAAGGTACTTAGTCTCTTTCAGGATTTAGCCTGCCACCTAAGGGCATGTCCCAGCCTCATGGAGGGGGATACTCTCTTTCTACTGAATAATTGTGTGTTCTACTGAGGAACTTGTCTTTCATATGCTTTCTCACTCTATTTCATTTTTACCTTTCCCAGTGTCTACTGTATCCTTTAATTTTGTCTATAATCTATTCCTAAATAAATCTACCTTTTGCCAAAGAGACTGGCCATTGCGAATTCTTTACATGACTGAGCTCTAACTTTTGGTGCCAAACTCCCATCATAGCTCAATCACATCAGTGATGAGGCTGCTTAACTCAAGATGGCAGTGAACCCTCTCCTCCTGACATGTCCTGAAGGCCATCATGCCCCAAATTCTGGCAAAGTCCTTAATTCTTACCTTTCCTACTCCACTTGGGAGGGCAAGCTAAGCAGTTTGGGTCTGAATGAGAGTGTAGTGCCTCAGTTTCCCTGAATTATTATGCCTTAATGCCCTGAATAAAATTTTATGGCAATCCCTCATTCCTTACCCCATTAAGCTCTGACCACTCTCACATTCCAGTGAATCATAAAACTCCAGGTGGCTTATCTCAAGTGCCTGAGTACTGCTCACTATCTCTTGTCCTAGACTCTCTGTCTCCTGCTCCCTGATCTTCCCCTAGATGGCAGGCATTCCCATACATATTAAATATTTTATAGTATATCCTAAGTACAATATATATGTGCAGAACCGAATTTTGTTGTTGTTGTTGCAAAGGAAGAATTGTATTCGGAAACTAAAAATAATCTGGGAAGAAAAACAAAACAAAACAAAACAAAACAAAACAGTGCTCACAGTTTATACTCATTTCCCAATGTTCCTTTTCTGGATGTAGCTGATTCTGTCCATCATTGATCAATTGGAATTGGATTAGCTCTTCTCTTTGTTGGAGATATCCACTTCCATCAGAATACATCCTCATACAGTATCATTGTTGAAGTGTATAATGATCTTCTGGTTCTGCTCGTTTCACTGAGCATCAGTTGATGTAAGTCTCTCCAAGCCTCTCTGTATTTCTCCTGTTGGTCATTTCTTACAGAACAATAATATTCCATAACATTCATATACCATAATTTACCCAACCATTCTCCAACTGATGGACATCCATTCATTTTCCAGTTTCTAGCCACTATGAAAAGGGCTGCCACAAACATTTTGGCACATACAGGTCCCTTTCCCCTCCTCAGTATTTCTTTGGGATATAAGCCCAGTAGTAGCACTGCTGGATCAAAGGGTATGCACATTTTGATAACTTTTTGGGCATAATTCCAGATTGCTCTCCAGAATGGTTGGATCTCCCTGATCTTCTTGACCCCCATCCTGTCAGGACTAAAGTTATGATCCTTTCCTGAAATTATGGCTCATCCACTTACTCGGGGCTCTGTCCCCCCTTGCCTTTGTTTCCCTGATAGCTGGAGCCCTATAAAAATCTCTGGAATTCATTGCTTTCTGCTGGATGCTTTGAAACAAGAGTCCCATTCAGCTGGCTAGGGGTCAGACATCTTTTGGGCATGATTCAACCACTAGCCCAAATTCTCCACTATTAAAATATTAAAAACTAACCTGTCTTGCCTCAGTTTTTCCGGCATGACAAGAGCTACTCTAATTTGGGGGTTAGCTGCTTTTTTCTTCCCTTCTCCCCTTCAACAGTCTCTCTGTGCTCCCACTGTTGAGTATCTCAAATGAAGCCTCCTCATCTTCTCAAGTGTGAGTTAAAATGAACCAAATAAATATGTTTCTTTCCTTAGTCTAATTTGTTTGCAAAGCTCTTCAGCCCTTATATCTGACCAGAACAGAGAAAGACATGTACTTGAAAATTGATTCTATTCTGTACAAACAATACTAATGCAAACAAGATTAGAAGGGAAGTAACAAATTGGGAAAATATTTTTAAAAGGAAAGGTTCTGACAAAGGTCTCATTTCCAAAATATATAGAGAACTGACCCTGATTTATAGGAAACCAAACCATTCTCCAATTGATAAATGGTCAAGGGATATGAACAGACAATTCTCAGATGATGAAATTGAAACTATTTCCACTCATATGAAAGAGTGTTCCAAATCACTACTGATCAGAGAAATGCAAATTAAGACAACTCTGAGATACCACTACACACCTGTCAGATTGGCTAAGATGACAGGAACAAATAATGATGAATGTTGGAGGGGATGTGGGAAAACTGGGACACTGATACATTGTTGGTGGAAATGTGAAAGAATCCAGCCATTCTGGAGAGCAATTTGGAACTATGCCCAAAAAGTTGTCAAACTGTGCATACCCTTTGACCCAGCATTGCTGTTATTGGGATTATATCCCAAAGAAATACTAAAGAGCGGAAAGGGACCTGTATGTGCCAAAATGTTTGTGGCAGCTCTTTTTGTTGTAGCTATAAACTGGAAGTTGAATGGATGTCCATCAATTGGAGAATGGTTGGGTAAATTGTGGTATATGAAGGTTATGGAATATTATTGCTCTGTAAGAAATGACCAGCAGGAGGAATACAGAGAGGCTTGGAGAGACTTACATCAACTGATGCTGAGTGAAATGAGCAGAACCAGAAGATCACTATACACTTCAACAACAATACTGTATGAGGATGGATTCTGATGGAAGTGGATATCTTCAACATAAAGAAGATCCAACTCACTTCCAGTTGATCAATGATGGACAGAGGTAGCTAGCTACACCCAGAGAAGGAACACTGGGAAGCGAATGTAAATTGTTAGCACTACTGTCTATCTACCCAGGTTACTTATACCTTCGGAATCTAATACTTAACGTGCAACAAGAAAATGGTATTTACACACATATATTGTATCTAGGTTATATTGTAACACATGTAAAATGTATGGGATTACCTGCCATCGGGGGGAGGGAGTGGAGGGAGGGAGGGGATAATTTGGAAAAATGAATAAAAAAAATTGATTCTAATTCTAATTTTAAGACTTTAGATGGTCTCAGTGGTTTTAGTATTCTCCCCGTGCTGTGTAAATCCAAACTCCTTATCTATGTAACTTCACTCTTTACCCAGTTCCCAAGAAACTGGACTAAAGGTTTTGTCTTGTAATTATGTCCATTCAGGACTCAATTCTATTTGAATTGAATCTCCACGCCTATAACATCTACCTTTGCAATTTTACTCACTACCCACAATTGCCGAAAGAAAGTTCCTTTGTTACCTTACCTACCACCTATTCTACCCAAAATTTGGGTGGATTCTATCAAAGCCTGCAATTTATACCAGTCTACAGGTTAACTTTCTCACTAAGAATTATTCCCATCATCCCAAGAGGAGGTAATGGGGAGTACTAATCAAAACATCTATAGATTCCTTTGAGATGCTGAAACAAAAGTACTTAACTTTTTTCCCACGACAAAAGAACTTTTTCTTTGTAAATGATCAAAAACAAACCAAATCAAAAAATTACTTATTGGGTTCTTAATTTTTATATTAGGTTTCCCTCATGTATTTACTTCTTTGAAAACACTGTCATTGATTTGTAAAATTATATCCAAAACCTAATTTGTAACTGGGTCATCATGAAAAATGATTATTGGAAACCTTAAGTTTAGTTTGCTTTTGAAAATTCAACAGTCAAAATATAAAGACACTAACTAATAAATAAAAAGAGATTGCAACTTAAAAAAAAAAAAAAAAAAAAAAAAGAAGGATGATGTTTACGGTGAGGTCCAGAGTAATTAAATAGGGCTGATAAAGAAAGACTGAGGACTGGAATTTTTTCCTTGAGGCAGTCATAGAAAGGTACTGATGGGGATCAATTCAACTTCCTCTCTAGAGGTTATAGGTAGTCTTATCTTACTATGTCCTGTCAGAAGTCTGAATTATGTCAAACTCCTGTGGTTAAATTTCTCCTATAAATCTGTCCATGGCTCCTGCTATTTTTACTGCATTCCTTTTTGGGTTATAGCTCTCCATGGAACTCTGCCTCATGGTATCTTTCTCCTTACCCCATGCCATGTGGTATGTCTCCTTTCATTTCCCCATATTGCCTCATGGAGTCTTTTTCCTTCTTGTATCTAATTAATTCTTTTAGGTGCTAAATCCCTTTTAGGATTTAGCCTGTTAGCACTCCAATCCCATGAGGTATTCCCTTTTTCCTGCTTAATTGTTAGTTCCACTAGAGAACTTTTTTTTTTTTCCCCATCAATAATTATTAAGTCCCCTTTCTTTGCTGTCTGCTCTTTCAACTCTATTTCATATTTACTGTGTGGAATTAAATGAGTGAAGATACTCTCATGGGAATATATTCTTAAACTATACCTTAATTGTGACTTGAGAACTATAGCTAAAAAAAAAAAAAAAAAAAGTTGCAGGTGTTCATCCCCTCCTGTTTCCCACTACCTTTTAGTTAGCACCTAACTTAGTTAAGTACCTCTTTTAAAGGCAATTTGTTCTTTTATTTCTGATATAGATTCCTGTGATTAGAATGTAAGCCTGGACTCCCCCAAACAATGGGAGAAAAGGTCAGGTTGGGGGGTGGGGGACTTTTGCATTCAGGCTATTTAATCTGTCTGTGTTTTATAGTTTTTACTTTGCACTCCTTTTACTGACAAACACCTTGCCAGATGGGAGATGCTCTTTCTCAAGAAATCATAATAAACCCCTTTTTGCTTTTTCTTACTCTGAGAGTCTGTTGATTGTTTTTGTAGTTGATACTGTTCCACACATTTACCATTCCTGGTATCTATTGTATCTCTTCATTTTTTCTGTTACCTTTTCTCCTAAATAAGCCTACTTTTTGCCAAAGAGAATAGACATTATGAATTCTTCACATGACTGAACTCCAACATTTTGTTCCTAGGTCAATCTCATCATTTGGTGCTAAACCTCAAACACATCATTTGGAACTAGGAATTGCTTTCTTAAATCACATCAGATTATAAGTAAGGGCCAGTCTTGTCTTTATTTTTAAATTTTGGTCCTTCTAAAACTGAGTAATTATGGATTTAAAATGCAATATGTTTTGCTGGACATACAAGATCTCAGCATTAGAAAGGGTTCAGGCCCATCTCTGAAATATTCTGGTTGGGTAGTTGGGCAAGTCATACAAAACACTCTTTTCCAGTGTGAACTCCCTATTTTAAAAGGTTACAGGACAGTAGCTAATCCTATTTTTCAGAGGAAGATGCTAATAAGGAGCTCTCTACACTGATGAAATCATAGATAAAAAATAAAATAAGTGCTAATGATGAAGTAACAAGAAGTGGGAGAGCAGTTCTAAACGTGAAGAACTCACAAAGGTAGTCTTGTCAGAAGATACCTTTTTTTTTTGTTCTTCATTTCTTTTTTAATTATTATTATAGCTTTTTATTTACAGGATATATGCATAGGTAATTTTCCAGCATTGACAATTGCAAAACTTTTGTTCCAACTTTTCCCCTCTTTCCCCCCACCCCTTCCCCCTGATGGCAGGTTGACCAATACATATTAAATATGTTAAAGATACCTTTTTGTTGATGTAAAAAAGGTTCGTGAAGGAGATCCAAAAACAATTTAGCAGCAGATTTAGAGTAAAATGGCTTTTTAAAGGGAAAGAAAACAACGGTTCTCCATTAGAGCCATACCACCCATAAATGGAACTATCAGTTATCACAAATGGAGAAATTTAGAATATTGTGGATAAGTTAATTTGTTTTGACAGTTTTACTTTTCAGGGTCAAAGCTTCTTAAAATATGGGCCATATTTCCATAAGGGGACATGCAATTGCATGTGGGAGATATGAAAACTTTGCCAATAGCAAAAGGTCTCTGAATGTATGACATCAAGAATGAATTCAAAATCAAACCCATGAGGAATCAAAGTGTTTCTGGCAGTGCTTGCTCAGGTTGCATTGCATGACTTCACTGCAGCCTTAGTTCTGAATACAGAACATGAACACTTTCCACTGTGCTTGTCTTCATATCATCCAATGCCCACGCAAGGTGCCAGAAACACCTCGGTTCAGACTCAAGACTATTGTATGTTATGAATTGCAGTGTTTTTACTGTACATACATTTTCTGCTTTTACAGAAACATAATCATTTAATTAGGGAAAATAAAGACTTAATATTTTTCTACTGTCTTTCCCCAGCATGTAAGTTTCAAATTAGTATATCTTTGGATTGTGTTGTGTTAGAATATTTGATTTGTAAAATTTCTGTTATCTCCTTCTTTTACAGAAACATAAAGGTTTAAATGCAGCAAGTAAAGATAAATACTCTTGAATAATATTTCTCTCCCATCACGTTGTATGTGTATGTAAGCATGAGTGTCAATTTTTAAAATTAAGCACAAATGAATATAATCTCATAACTAAAACCAGTATTTTTTGGAGAAATTATTAGCTATATTTATTTCTATTTTAGGACAAAATTTTTCTTGTTATGGATAAGTGGCTAATTTTAGAGAGAAAAGGTAAAAATACTGATGACAATGTGGCAGTCTTCCCTACTAGGTTGTAGTACACCTAAACTGACAAAAAAAATGCCAAATAATTTTTGCAGTATGGATTTACTTCTGATAATGGTGTGGAAAAATCTCTTTAATTTGTAACAAAGTTTTGGATGCAGAGAGCATAAAACTAGCCAAACTAACATGACATCTTAATAACGAAGTATGTAGTTATTGAAATAAAACAAAGGAATATTTGTAGCAACTTTTAAAATCTTCAAAAAAAAAAAAAAAAGAAAAAGAAAAACTGTGTTGTGAGAACTGTGTTACTGTCAATGAAAAGTATTTCCTTGCATCTTATGAAACTTCTTATTTAATTGCAAAATCTAAAAAGCCCTATGTGATGAGAGAAGATCTCATGTTACTTGCTGCTATTAAAATGTCAGAAATATTGTTCATAAGGATACGGGTAGGCATAGGGATGAAATTCATAAAAATTTCTTTACCAAATGATACTGTTTCACAAAAGAATTTCTGAAATTAGTAAAGACCAATTCTAGCAGCTCATTACCAGGTACCAAGTTTAAGAGCAGCCTAAAGTTTGCAATTCAATTAAGTGAAACAATTATTATTTTTCTAACATGGCACAGTTGTTACTTTATATAAAATGCTTATAAAGGAAGCATACATGAGGAATTATCTCTTTGGAAGGGCATATCAGATACATATATGTGTGTATATATATAGATAGACATATCTTTACATCTCTGTCTATATCTCAAAATCAATGAATTTTCTACAAATGAAGATTTATAGTAGGAAAATTGCATTAGTCTATACAGCTAGCACTGGAGCAATGATGGGCAAGAATGCTGGACTTGTAGCAAAATTGAAGCTGGTGGCAATAAACACATCACTTTTACTCACTGCGTAATCCATCAGGAGGCACTCCTAGCCAGAAAAAAAATCAGCAGCCAGATGTTATGATTTTCAATACTATCAAAATTATTAACATCACTAAAAGCTGTGCCCTTAAGAGTCATTTGTTTTCGAACCTTTGTAAAGATATGGGTTCTGATTACAAAAGTTTATTATTACATACATACTCTCAAGAGAGTAAAGTTTAAACAGATTATTGAAATTGAGAGATGGTGAAGTTGTTATATTTTTGACTGAATGGAAATCTGATATTATTAGTTTTTTTTTTCAGAATGACTTATGACTTTTAGAACTATTATTTGTTGAATATTTGCTAAAAACTCAATGATTTAAACATGTCATTTCAAGGGAAAATTGTAACATTGAAAGTTTTACAATCACAAGTTAACATATGGAAAAATAAGGTGGGAAAATGGTTTTATAATTGAAAATAGCCTTCCCAGAGATTTAATTGTAAGAGATAATTGATCATCTGAAGTGCCTAGAAATACCGTTTCAGAAAATTTTCCTTTCAGATTTTGATTCTAAAAAACTAAGTTGAGCTCATAAACCATATTTAATTGAAATAAAAAACACCATCCATCTGACATTAAAAGTTCAAGAAGAATTTGCTGAGTTATCAAGTGACACAGATTTCAAATTGAAGTTTCCTGGGAAAAAAAAAAAAACATTAAATGAATTTTGGCTTAAGATTTGACAGAATTTCCAACAATTTCTAAAATGGCCTTAGACATACTTCTACCATTTTGTATTATGTATTTATGTGAAGTGATGTTTTCAACATTGGTGATTACAAAATTGAAATATTGGAGATGCTCTATGCCCTGCAACATCAAATGTTCCACCAATATTGAATACTTTATGTGAAAATAAAAAAGCACATCCATCTCATGCAAATTTACTTTCATCATTAAGAAACGGCAAGATTATGTGTATATCAAATGTTTTGGTGTTTTGGTTTTAAAATAAATGTCTTGGTGATTTATTATTAGTAAATGTTTGATTTGTCAAAAAATATATATATATTTATATGCCTGGGGTCTTGTAAAAATGTCTCAGGTGAAAGTGGCTGGGATTGGGAAAAGTTTAAGAAGTCCTGACCTGATAAAGTTGATGCACACATTGCTAGAGCTCACTCAGGGTTTGGGAGGCACCTAAAGAAAATGTGGGTTAGGGGACAGCCAAGTGGCGCAGTGGATAGAGAACCAGCCCTGAAGTCAGGAGAACCTGAGTTTAAATCTGGTCTCAGACTCTTAATACTTCCTAGCTGTGTGACTTTGGGCAAGTTACTTAATCCCAATTGCCTCAAAAAAAAAAAAAAAAAAGAAAGAAAGAAAAAGAAAAAGAAAAAGAAAGAAAGAAAGAAAAGAAAAAAGAAAAGAAAAAAGAAAATGTGGGAGAGAAGAGCTATAGTGAACTGAATATGTACAGAGTTGTTGGGCAAGATCTGCAAAGTGAGGGATTGTATATCTGCAAAATCTGCACGGTGTACCAGTGCCATGCCAGAAAATTGACCCACATCCATTGGAATTGTCTTAGGAAGGTTCGGAAGATGTCCTAGCAAGACAAGATATCAGACACTGAGGTTCTCTCTCAAGCTGAATTGCCAAGTGTTCACACTCTACTTCAAGAGTGCATCTCTGACACACTGGCGGTGTTGTTTGAATGCCAGATATATGTTAGCCTATAAGACTATTTCATGGGGAACTCACATAAGGCAAGTGCCCGCATGAAGGTCAGAGGCAATACAAGGGCACTCTCAAGGTCTCTCAGAAGGAATCGATCGCAAGACATAGGAGACCTTGGCACAGGACCATAGGCGTGGAATGCCCTCATCACACAAGGTGCTGAGCAGTACAAGCAAAGCAGAATTACAGTAGCACAAAAGAAAGGGGAGATATTTCCATCTCAAATGTTGAAACAAATTATGTGTCCAACCTGGGATAGAATTTTCCAGCTCCTGCTGGATTGTTCAGCCACAGCTGAGTGGCTGTACCATGACTCCACCATCGTGATGCCGTTGGTCCTCAAGGAGGAAGGACAAACTACAACAAGCCGTGATTATTTGACTGTTTACGGACATTCCGTCCCAGCCTCTCTCGGTGTCTCTTTTCCCAGATTTCGAAGTCTCTGCTTGGCAGAGGTTGGAGAGCTCAGTGTGCTCTTGGTCCAGATGCTCTGCAGTGCCCCATAATCAGACCTCATTATGTTTAGACATGTCTTGGCAGCTTCCTGCTCTCCCACATTCTCTGCTACTGCTACCAAAGCCTCTATTTTATTCATTTAATAAAAGGGAAGGGAAAAGAAGAATCTGCGTGATTGATTTAAGGAAACCATATGATACCATTTCGTACCCATAAATCATCTTGATCATGCTTAAATCTCTGTAAGCTTATCCGTCCTTGGGGCATGAAGGACCACTTGGAAGCTCTTTCTGGTTTTTTTTTTTTTTTTTTTTTTCCGTGTAGGGAATAGCTCAACCTCTCACTGGCGTGGAGGATTCATGAAACATTCCCCTTGACCAACAGGTCAAAGGTTTGGGAAAACAAAGTTCGAAACATCTTTCTTGTTCCTGAAAAGGTTAGATGTTCTTTGGGAAGAGGACTGTCCATGGTTTATGTCATTTTCATTTCTGGGGATTTGGTCCGTCCCTCCCCAGTGCATCCCTGCCCCAACGCCAAACTTGAATTTTCCCCTTGTTTAAAAAAAAAAAAAAAAAAAAAAAAAAAAAAAAGCTGGGGCAGGTAGATGGTGCAGTAGTTAGAGTACCAGCCCTGAAGTCAGGAGGAGCCGAGTTCAAATTTGACCTCAGACACTTAACACCTCCTAGCTGTGTGACCCTGGGCAAGTCACTTAACCCCAATTGTCTCAGAAAAAAAAAGCTATGCAAAGATAACTAATTGAAGAAAAAAAATTCTGATCATATTTGCAACATTTGCTCTCTTAGTTCACCATCTCTTTATTGTGAGGAAGAAGGTATGTTTTTTTTTTTTTTTTTTTTTTTTTTTTTTTAACACAGAACATAAACATTTATTGACTGTCTCATTGGTTCTCTGGGATCATAATTAACTCTTCTGTTATTCAGGGTTCATTATCCTTTGAGGGACCTTCCCAGTCTTGGAAGGGGACCTGAACCTCTGGGACTGGACTTTCAAGCACTCCCAGAGGAAGAGACTGGAGTAAAAAAGCCTTGAAGGTCAACCCAGAGGCTCCTTCTGCTTCTCCCATTCCCCCCCCCCCCCCCAGACTCCTTCTCTGTGCACCTCTGTGCACCTCTGGGGCCCTACTCAGCTGGTCTGGAAATGTGAAGAAAGCCCCGAGAGGTAGGATTTCGTTTATTTTAATATTTTTAGCCTAATTTGGATATTCTTTCCTTAGCCATCCAAAGGACGTTTCTCAGAATGGCCACCAGATGGCGCAGCTGCAACACAACCTTGCCCTAAATCCCATGTAGGGAAAAGTCCTTGAATCTACAGAAATATCCCACAATGGAGGAAGCTCTATTTTCAGGAGAGGGAAAGGGAAGGCTAAGGGGAGAAGCAGATTATTTTGCAATAAGAAAAAACGAACCATAGTTTCAATGCCATCTGTTTGGAGGACAAAGCAAGAGCTTCCTGCAGGAAACATGCTGTATCAACTTAATTAAGTCAATACAGGATCAATGAGTAAACATTTATTAAGCTCCTACTATGTTCCAGGAGCTGTGTGAAGCATTGCGATATACAAAAAAGCTGGAATAGTGGCTAGCCTTTGAGGTTCCCAAATTGTTTTACAAAATAAATGATTCTCTCAACAGCCCAGGGAAGTCGACGTTATTTTTATTCTTATCAATAATAATATAGGGGGCAGCTAGGTGGCGCAGTGGATAGAGCACCAGCCCTGAATTCAGGAGGACCCGAGTTCAATCTGGTCTCAGACACTTAACACTTCCTAGCTGTGTGACCCTGGGCAAGTCACTTAACCCCAACCTCAGAAAAAGGAAAAAATTAATAATATAACCACTAGTATTTATACAGTGCTTGCTGTAATATGCTGCATATGTTATCTAGCACTTCCTACAGGCACTTTATCGATATTATTCACCTAATCCTCACAGCCGCTCTTGGAAGTAGCTGCAAGGAGAAAACTAAGATTCCAAGTGCTCGGGCTCATAATTAAGGGTCTGAAGCATGATTTGAATTCAGGTTTTTCAGAGTAAACTCAACAGGGCCGTGTGTTGTTGGGTGGGACTGTCTAGAGACTGACTAGGAGAGGATTGAAAGCCCCTCATCTCAGAGGTCTCAGGGAAAGGTTGGACACTGACCTCCCAGTCACGTCAGATGGGGAGAATGAATAATATCCAGGCTTAGCCTGAAAACCTCCCACAATATACCTTGTCAAAATGTAGGGGGGTGTTAAATGAGCCCTCTGTTTGTCACCTTCTGTCCCAGAGGATTTCAGTTCTGCAAATCCCTTGGATCATCAGGACAGGGCACTTGGAGCTTTGCCCCAGGCTGCTGAGTTTAGAAAGCAGCAAGGTCTAAACAGAGCTCAGTACCTCCTTTTCAAGAATAATTAATTAAAATAAGAAGCTACCAGATGGCAGGTTGAGATAATGGGATCGTGGAGCTGGAGTTGTGAAGGCAGCTTGGAGGTCACTGAGTCCGGTACCCTAAGGTTACAAACTAGGAAACTGAGGCCCTTGTAACCTAGGTCACACTGATAGGGATGCACAAGATGCGATGAGAACCCACTGGCTCCAAATTCAGGGGTCTTGTGTTGTACCAAGATGCCTTAGAAGCAAGGAGAAAGTGTATGTGGGTACGTGTGTAAGGTGTTTGTGTTCTCATTACCGGTATGGGTTTTGGTGGAATCCCTTACTTTCTCTGGATCTCAGCTTCCTTACCCCATCTGTAAAGGAACTGAACTGGGTAAGGTCCAAGGTCTCTTCCAGTCCCAGAGCTAGGATGCCATGGAATACTTGAGGAAGAAGAGAGAGTACTATCAATGGTGGGAGGTATCCAGGAGGCTTCCTGAGGGAGGTGTCACCTGAGCTAAGCCCTGAAGGAAGAGAAGAATTCTAGTAGGTAAAGATGAGGAGGGAAGGTAGTCCAGGTGCAGCGTGGATGGAGATGGTACCAACCACTCCCTTGTCTCCCTATATCCTCCTCCCCACTCTTCCTCCCTACACCGATGCCAGCAGGTTAAGGTGTTTCTCAGAGGGGTAACCCAAGGTGGGGACGGGAAAGACAAACATCTACGCCTTGGAGCTGTAGCTCCTGAGCCTCCACCCGTGTGCATCTTCATGAAACACATCAGTCAAGAGAGCACCACTAACTCACTCATGAAATGCAGTCCATGCGTAAGTCTGGAGCATACTCTTCCATCAATGCCCGGATGTGTGTGCTCAGGTGAGCAAAGGCACAGGATCTGTGGGAGAGGATGGGCACAAACTTATAAAAAATAAACAGGAGACCCCATGAGGAAGGAAATCCAGGAGTCTGGAGCAGCTCCTAGTTCTGGACTTCAGACCCTCTTCCCCTAATCTGTTTAGGGAATTATCTGCCCCATGTCACCCATTTCTATTCTAGTTATTGTTCTTTTAGTCTTGTCACTCTCCAACTGGACAAAATGGCTTCTTTGCTCCCCTCAAGCCATTGGAAGATTAGCCAAGAGCAGCAGCTGTAAGACTGGGATCTGCATTTTCCCTTGTTTGCATGCTGAGGCAATGTTCTCTTTTTCAGTAAAAAACAAAAAGCAAACAAACAAAAAAAACAAAACAGTTTCTTCAAGTTTAGGATCTATATCACTCTTCAGATCTGCTGCCTGCCCCCGAGGGATTTCCCCTTATCAAACACTATAAGAGTGTAAAGATGGTTCAGTAGATATAGAGAGCTGGATCTGGAAACAGAAAGACCAGCTTCAAATACATACTATCTATGTGTCTTGGGCAGGTCACAACCTCTGCCTGACTTAGTTTCCCCATCTGTAAAATAAGCATAATAATAGCACTTACCCCACAGGATTGTTATGAGGGTAAAGTGATATAATATTTATAAAATGTTTTGTAAACCTTGAACACTATATATATATATATATATATATATATATATATATATATATATATGTATATATATATATATATATGTGTGTGTGTGTGTGTGTGTGTGTGTGTGTGTGTATATATATATGCTGTTACTATAAAAAGGCAATACAAGTAAGCCTCTGAAGGATTATATATATATATATGTGTGTATATATATATATATATATGTTATTGTTATTATGTGGGTAAAGTGATATAATATTTATAAAATGTTTTGTAAACCTTGAACACTATATATATATATGTATATATGTGTGTGTGTGTGTGTGTGTGTATATATATATATATATATATATATATATGTTTATATGCTGTTACTATAAAAAGGCAACACAGGTAAGCCTCTGAAGGGCTTTCCTCTCTCTCAACCTCTAGAGGGTGCTAAAGAGTAAGGCAAACTTGTTCCAGTCAGCAATTTAAACAACAGAGAATTTTCCTTTTTCAAATCTGGTCCCAGCAACAGAGTTTACTTCTAATCAGATCAGTTCCCACATCAGCTTCAGAGATGTTTGTCTCTGGTTAGCTGGGTCTCTGCTGAGCTGTTCGTTTCTCAGCTTCATTGGCTTCTGTGTGTTCTGTTGAGTTGAATAACAGGTAGATCGGCTCTATAGTCCCCAGATTCAGATACACAAAATCTCTGAATTGGAAGGGACCTCAAGAGCATCTAGTCTAACCTGTATCTATAATATGTTGTGAGTTTCATTGTCTGCCCATATATTCTCTATGTTGACAGGTCAGTTAATTCTAGCCTATCCTTCCCACTTGCATGCAGAAGATCTCAACAAACAACAGCTAGATAGTTCCAGTTCTTTACACTATTTCCCAAATCTTTTTATACAATTCTAATAAACTACTGCCTAGAAAGTAAGCTTAAAGAAGGAGCTTAAAGCTTCCTACTGTACTTGAGTTCAGTATCCCAGAGCATTACACTAAATTATTCCCTTTTTGTTTCTCGTATGTATTAGCTTTATCTCTAGAACTAGATTCCTTTAGAACAGAGATTACAGATGTTCCTGGCACACATTAGGCACTTTTCTTGGTTGTTTTTGTGTTGTTGTTTTTTTTGTATCTTAACTACTACAGGACTGAGTACAATGTCGAGATTTAATATTGACTTGACTCCCCAACATGAGCCCCCCAATTCCACCTCATGGTGTTTGTGGTCCAACTAGATCTGGATCTTCCTACCTGAACCTATGGGGATGATGAGTAATATGTTATTTTCTTTCTATCCAGCCAGAAAACTGGAAAATTTTAAAGGTAAATCAGATCTAAAATATTTAACTGATTCATTATACTAACCAATATAGTCAAAGAATAATGATTGAGATATAAAACATTTCATTCAACGGTGTAGGTCGTTTGTAGGACCTACTTAGATTATCCATATGATACTTGGGTTGCCTAAATGTGGTTCACAGGGAGTCTTTGTAATATTGCCTACCCCTCTTGAAGGGAGACTGATTCCTGCCTGGAAGGCAGCAGAGAAAACCATGAAGTTGGTTTCAATGTTCTCCTCTGAGGCAAAGGAGTACCATACTGGAATTATTTCTATTTCCCTTCCCACTAAATATTACTGGTTTAGGGGTGATTTTTAGATTTGAGCTGCTGTGTGTGTTTCTGTCCTTTATAGAGGAAAGGGGACCTCAAGCTTCACTCCTTCCCAGAAAATGCCAGTTAAACAAAAAACCATTACAAATAGTTAATGGCAAGTAAACCCACCTGCACAGAGAACAAACAGAAACAAGAGAAGTTATACAAATTAAAATAAACTAGAAAATATAGAAAGTGTATGAGTTCTTCCACTGACTGTGACATCTCGGCTCCACTGAGTCTCCAACCTCACCCAGAGGGAAATGTCTCGGAAAGCAAATTGGAAATAAAGAGACATGCTGATAAGTCGGCTTCCTCCTTTATGTCCAGTTTTAAAGATCTGTGTTATCTCCCCGTGGTCTTTTTCTGAACTATATCTGGAATTCTGTATGTCCTCTCCTGAAGCAAGAATGAGAAAAATAATGTCTCTCTTTTCTAAAACATTCATTACAACTCTGCTCCCACTGCGGACACCCTGTGTTACGTGACCTTTCTCTCCACCAATGAGGAGAGTCTTCGGCAGATATTCCAGGTTTGAAGCTTAGATTATAATAATAGTAAGGCAACGGAAATTCTCAGCCACATTTCTGAATTTTCTCATTTGGAATGGAAGGGGCTCAAGTGTCTCCAAAAGTCATGGCTCTGGGTACAATTTCTTTTCTTTATTTTTAATTATTAAAGTTTTTTTTAATTGACAAAACATAATCATGGATAAGTTTTCAGCAATGACCCCTGCAAAACCTTCTGTTCCAAAATTTCCCCTCCTTTTCCCCACCCCATCCCCTGGTTGGCAGGTAGTCCAATACATGTTAAATATGTTAAAGTATATGTTAAATGTAATATATGTATACATATTTATACAGTTATCTTGTTGCATAAGAAAAATCAGATCCAGACAGAAAGGAAAAAAATCTGAGAAGGAAAACAAAAATGCAAGCAGACAATAAAAGAAAGAGTGGAAATGCTATGTTGTGGTCCACACTCATTTGGTACAATTTCTTTTTGGAGCCAGAGCACATCTAGGTTGGGTCCCTGAGGCTGAAGACTTATATGAATAGCTAAGACAATATAATCTAGTCAATAATCTGTTCCTTTATTAGTCACATTTAATATTGCAGTTCGATCTCTCCAAGGGTGGTTCCTAGTCACCCTTTCTCCAAATAGTTTGCCTCAGACATTGCTTTGTTCTTCATGGCCATAAATTCCAATAAATAGCTCAATTATTCCTCCATTTTTCTAGAAATACTGTTTGCTAATCAACAACTATCTTATGAGCACACAATCTCTATGGAAATAGAATCCTTGTTCTCTTTCAATAAGCATTCAAGCTCTAGGTCAAGGCATGCTGGGAAACATAGTCCTTTCCTACGTTGGCCATACGTATTCCTTGGGTACTATATTGTTAAACTCTTTTCACTTATGACCCTTTAACAAGAGACGACAAGATCAATTTACTTGAGTAAATTTTTGTAACTTTTAAATTGAATTAATTTATAATATAGTAGTTATAATTATATGTGCATTTTTATATTATATGTAAATAATAAAGTAATATAATATAAAAATTAATTTTATTAAAATTAAAAATAAAATTTTTTTTACTTGATCTTGGAGAGTGACTCCAAAGGCCAGACTCTCAATAATTAGTCTCTTTCTATCCTTAAAGGCTCACCCTTTAACTTGAGACCATCTCTCCTTTGTCTCATCATATTCAAATTTATATCATATTTATTTGAGTATCTATCATCTTTCCTCTCTTAGATTGTAAAGTCCTTGAGGTCAAAGACTCTTGTTTTTATAACTTTTTATCTCTAGCACCCAGAACAGTGCCCTTAGGTACTTAAGAAAAAAATGTGTTGACTTAAATTTTATGTTGGTAGATTGAAAAGTTGAAAAATAGTAGTCATATGTTCTTTCTTTGTCTTGAGTCCTTGCTTCTTAGACAATTTGTTTTTGTAAAGAAGAATGGAAGGGAGAAAACTTCAACCTATTGTTTCAGTGAAATGTCTTTATTTGGAAAGCGTGTGAAGCCGCATATGTCCTGTTGTGCTGGTGTGAAAGGGAGAAGGGAAAGAAAGGCTTAACTGAGGACGTGATTTGAGTTTTTTAATTGGCACACATGAATTCTAAGACTTGAAATTGTTAGGGCCTGAGAATGAAACATGCAATTGAGATGGTCTGATTAGCGTTTCAGGATATGACCTTTGAATAAGCAATATTGCGCATATTTGGTCAAAGTCTGTTTAGGTTTTGCCATCTGGACAGTTCCATTAGGAAACCCGGGATCCAGCTTCATGTCAGCAAATGATTGGAACTCACCTCAGCTCTGGGTTTTCCACCAAAAGGGCCTCTTCTCCCTGGAGCTTTTCTGGCTCAGGCTGTTTTTACTGGAAAGATAGAATCTTTCCTTTGGTCACACTTTTTGGTTTTGGCTCCCTTCTCTTTCTCTTGTAACCGCTGTACCCTGTACTAATAAGATAGCTATGAAACCAAAGGCAAACCAACTCACCTTCAATTTGGATCATCTGCTTCATGGAAAAATGATCGATTGCCCCTTCTTCTAACTGGAATAAAAGGAATTTGGGTTATTTCTCTTGTTTGGACCAAGGTGGGAAATGATGAAGATCGTAGAGAGGTAAAAATAACACCATCTTGGTTTGGTTTTTAAATTCTAGTGCCAAATACTTACAGCTGTGAATAATATTTAAAAGAAATGGAGTTCTTAAGCCATCACCATGAAGTGGGAAGAACGTTGGCTCTGGAAGGAGAGGAGCTATGTTTAGCCTTAACTCTGGACTTCCTTCCTACCTGTCTGATATTGGTCTTTTTGAGTCTGTTTTCATCTATAAGGATGAGGAGAACAAAAGGGAATAAATGACCTCTGAGATCCCTTTTATCTCTAGGTTTGTTATGTATGGTCTATATCCATGATGACCTTTATCTTTCCCATATTGTTGAAGTTATATGTTGTTTATGTTCATTTTTGTGGAGAAGAGGAGACTTGAGATGTCTTGAAGTAGATTGAGGACATGGACTGCCTTGCTTTTGTTTCCAAGACATGGTAGGATTTTCAGAAATGCTTGTTGATTGGATCTTCTCACTGTGGAAAATCACTCTGTCCTGATGGCCCCTTTTTCTGATGGGTGAGTTCCTCTTGGATCTTCCATGAGAAAAAAAAAAAAATATATATATATATATATGTATATATATTCTCTTGATCCCCTTTGGGCTCTCTGGACATCTTTCTCCATGGTACCAAATACGGATACCTTCTCCTGCCTTTACCCAATTTTTATATAATCTTTCCCTATTAGAATGTAAAGTCTTAGAATATAAAATGTCTCTCTTTTGGCTTCTTGATGCTTAACATAATGTCTGGGATGGGGATAATGCTTATTGACTTGACATCAATTACGTTTCCTGAGGCTCAGTTTCCTCTTCTGTAAAAGCAAATGAAAACTGAACTAGATGGCCCAGGAGGTGCCTTTCAGCTCAAGATGTACAGTTCCATGATCCTAAGACTGATAGATTCATGCTTTTGAAAGGATTTCCTTTAGAAGACAGATGAACTGTCCTTTGTGTCTGTGACAGGAATAATAGGTGAAGCTGAGAGAATTTTAAGTGAAAAGTTTAAGTGTAAATTTTAAGTGTAAAACTAGAAACTTCCTAACTCTGAGAGCTGTCCAAAGTGGACTGAGCCATGCAGGGTGGGGGGGGTCCAGGGACATGGTGGGTTCCCTCTCACTAGAGGTTTTCAAGGAAAGATATAATACAAACATACTACAGTCTTACATAATTATATATGAATATATATGTGTATGATTATAGATATCTGTGTATGCATGTCTATATACAGGTATACCTAAATGTATGTCTATATACAGGTATACATAAACATATTCATGCTTAATTGTAGCCATCTTGGGGGATTGAAAGAAGGGGGAAAAAGAATAAAGTAAAAAATGCACAACAGAGAACGAAAACCTACAAGGAAGCAAAGAAAAGATGGCCAGCTCTGAAAACAATGCATGGTATTTATTATATAGGTTTTCTTAATAATAATAAAAAAAATAAATGTATTTATTTCTTGTTTTAAATTTTTTTATTTATTGCTTTAATTTTATTTATTTGTTTATTGCCTTAAATTTTAATCCTCTCTTAGGTTCCAAGAGAATCTCAGAGAGGGCTATGATGATTTTGTTTTGTTCAAAAGTCTTCAGCTTTTTCTTGCTGATTTCAATTCTTCTCTTGCCAAGACATTAATTTGAAATATTGGAAAATGAAAGCAAATGTGGCTTTGTTCCTTTCTGACAAGTGGGCATTAACTAGAAGCAATCTAACTTAAGGGACAGAACTAGGGCCATGGGCCTGGGTTTTCAATCTGGTACCTCTTCTGCCATAGCCTTTGAAACTACTGTCAATGAATGAATGGTACCAACTTCCAGTCATGAAACTGTTGATTTGAGGACTCAGAGAACCTTGGTTTGAATCCCAGAACCATCCCTCACTGACTGTGTGACATTAGTTAAGTCACAAACTCTCTGGGTTTCAATGTCCTCAGGTATATAATAAGAGGGCCAGCCTAGTTGATCTCTGTGACCCCTTCCACTGCTTAATTTATGGTTCTATAGAGAGTGTAGAATTTTGGAAAGGATGAAGGGACCTTAAGGCTCATCTAGCCTATCGCTCTCATTATTTTTTTTCAATAAGTTTGTGATGAAATTTTGTCCTCAATAATAATAATAGATAGCATTTGTATAATGCTTTAAAGTTTGCAAAACATTTTTAAAGCTTTTTCTTTTCAAACATATGCATGGATAATTTTTCAACATTAACCCTTGCAAAACCTTGTGTTCCAATGCCCCCCCTTTCCCAACCTCTCCCCTAGATGGCAAATAGTTCAATATGTGTTAAACATGGTAGAAAAATATGCTAAATCAATATATGCATACCTATTTATGCAATTATCTTGCTGCATGAGAAAAATCAAATCAAATGAGAAAAATAAGAGAAAAAATGCAAGCAAACAACAAAAAAGTGAGAATGCTATGTTCCCACCCTCAGTTCCCAGAGTCCTCTCTCTGGGTATAGATGTCTCTGTTCATCACAAGATCATCAGAATTGGTCTGAATCATCTCAAAAAGAGCCATGTCCATCAGAATTGATCATAGCATAATTTTGTTGTTGCCGTGTATAATGATCTCCTGGTTCTGTTCACTCAGCATCAGTTCATGTGAGTCTCTCCAGGCCTCTCTGAAATCCTCCTGCTGATCATTTCTTACAGAACAATAATATTCCATAACACACATATATTCATATTTAGCCATTCTCCAATTGAGGGGCATCCACTCAGTTTCCAGTTCCTTGCCACTATAAAGGGTCTGCCACAAACATTTTTGCAAAACATCTTACACATGTTAACTCATTTATCCTCACAATCCTGTGGAGTAGATGATACTATTATCTTATTTTATGGATGAGGAAACTGAGGGATAGGTTAAGTGATTTGTTCTGGGTCATAGAGTTAATAAGTATTCTGAAACAGGCTTTGAACTCAGGCCTCCTTGGCTCAAAGCCTTATTTTCTATCTATTTTTTTCATTTATCAAAATATTCACTTTTTTCTTCTCCCTCCCATCTTCTTCCCCCACCTCTCATTCCCCCAAAATTAAAAAAGAAACACTCTCTTGTAACAAATATGCATAGCCAACAAAACAAATCCCCTTAATGGTTGTGGCTGAAAATGTGTGTCATTCTTCATATTCAGCCTTTCACCTCTCTGTCAGGAGATGGATCATATTCCACATCACTGATCTTCATTGAAGATGGCTGCTCATTGCTTTTTTGTTTGTTTGTTTGTTTGCTCATTGCTTTTTCTTTATTTGTTTTTCAGTCAATTGGGCTGAAGTGACTTGGGGCTACCCAGTTAGTATCTGAGGCCAGATTTGAACTCACATTCTCCCGACTCCAGGGCTGGTGCTCTATCCATTGCATCACTTAGTTATCCATTGCATCACTTAGTTATCCTTTCTCCTTCTCATTTTACAAAAGATAAGAGTTCAGAGATTTATAATGCTTTAAGGTCATCATACACCCCCCCCCCAAATAATTTCATAAGATAGACAGTGCAAATATGAGGATTTCCATTTTATATATGAGAAAATGGAGGTTTATTCAAAGCCACATGGGAGCTGGGACAGAACTAAGACCCAAATCCAGGTTCTGGGATTCCACATCGGGAGGACAAATGATTGTTTTCTGAAAAAGCTTCAAGCTGAGTTCATCTCCTTTTTTATTGACAGGGTAACCAGACTGGTGGATCAGGGGAATATCAATCTAAATTTCAGCAAAGCTTCTGACAAAATCTCTCACCTATGTCTCTTGATTAAGTAGGGTCTTCTGCATGTTTCTTTCTAAGGTTAGAGATTTACTGTAGAGGGCCAGGAACTACATTACTCTGGGCTCACCAATTCTTCCAATATACATTTGCAGAGACAGACCTATTGGAAGCTTGATAGGGAATGCCTGTGACTGAAACTAAATGCAAACCTAACTGTATAATAGATCAAAGACAAGCCTTTGAACTTAGGCTAGGAAGAGCAGCCCACCACAGAGATCAAAGACATTTAGGAGAAAAGCACTGAAGACATTGGTATGATAATTTTGCTCTGATGTGTTTCACAACTATTTACAATTCTGTCCAAGTGGCCAAAATCTGGCCTAACCATTTGCATTCCAGGGGATTGGGTTTGTTAGAGCCAGTTACAGGAATATCGAAGAGTGTATTATGTATTGACTCTATAAGCATTGGAAACTTATATAAATTTGTCTCTCAGATCAATAAATTTGAAGACTGAATAGCACATCTTCCTCATAGATCTGTGGTTCATTTCACACCCTTTGTGACACGCTGGACCTGGACTCTGACCGTTTACTTAAAGTTGGAGAAGGTATTGATTAAATTTGGTGTTGATAATTAATATTGATTAAAGAGACAGTCTGCCTTCAGACTTAAGACAGAATGCTCAATTCTGAAAGGGTGATGGGGGGGGTTAATTGGTCTTTTTGATTCACTGGCTGGCGCCCTTGGTAGAAGGCTGATCTCTCCTGATTTCTGATTGCCTCCTGATTATCTAACCTAGATTGCTCACTGCTGACATTCTCGTCATAGAAGATCATTTATCTTCATAGCAGATATTTTTTCAGCCTATAGGTATTCCTCATCATTCAGTCTGTTCCTGCTAACATTCTGACAGAGCCTTGAGTGACAATATTGCTGTTATCATATAAAATGTTTTCCTGGTTCTGTTCATTTCACTTTCCTTCAGTTCATATAAGCTTTTCCAGGTCTTTCTGAGAGCATCCTGCTCATCATTTCTTTCTTTTTAAAAAATATAAGTTAAAAAACAAATTTTCTCACTTAATAGTATGCAGCTGGTGACTCAGTGGACCGAGCACTGGGCCTAGAGTCAGGCAGATCTGAGTTCAAACACAGCCTCAGACAGTAACTATCTATCTGTGAGACCCTAGGCAAATTACTTATTCTGTTTGCCTCAGTTACCTCATCTTTAAAATGGACTTGAAAATAGCTCCTGCCTCGAAGAGTTGCTATGAGACTCAGATACTGTTTGTAAAGTATTTAGAATAAAATCTGACACATAGTAGGTACTCTATAAATATTAGCAATAGCAATATTATTGCTATTCCCTTTAACTTTGGAACCACTACAGTGAGTTTGTACCATCCTAGTTAGTCGTACTTCATGTTCCAACTACTATCCCACCTTATACATAACCCCCTCTCCTCTTGCTCCTGAAGCAGTTGGGAATCAACATTGCATTTGGAAGAAGTATGACAGTTGATTTTTCCAAGACTCCCCAAAGTAAAACAGCCTTCCTTAGCTATGTGTTGTCGTTGTCTGCTAGAGAGTAAGTTCTTGAAGGCAAAGGTTGTATTGCTTGCTTATATTTGTATTTTAGGCACTTAGCATAGTGGCTCTGAACATATAGAATACATGCATTTATAGTAGCATAGCATAGTGGTATATATAGTAAGTACTTAATTAACACTGCCTTCATTTATTCATTCATTCCAGGTGTTTCCTGTGTGTGTTTTATTTAATGCTTTTAATTTCTTCCCCCCCCCCCCCAGGCTGGGGTTAAGTGACTTGCCCAGGGTCACACAGCTAGGAAGTGTTAAGTGTCTGAGACCAGATTTGAACTTGGGTCCTCCTGAACTCAAGGCTGGTGCTCTATTCACTGCACTACCTAGCTGCCCCGCTTTTAATTTCTTTTAAAAGTTTTTCACAATTTTAATATTTGTTTTTCAAAAATTTGAGTTTCAAATGGTCTCTCCTCCCTACCTATTGAGAAGGCAAGCTATTTGTTATAAGCTATACATGTGAAATGTATTTCCATCTGAGTTATGTTGTGAAAGAAAACACAGATGACCCCCTCAAAAAAGCCAAGAAAAATAAAGAATAAAAAAAATAAGTATGCTTCAATTTGTATTCAGACTCCATCAGTTTGTTCTCTGGAGATGGATTTCATATTTCATCATCACTGCCTCAGAATTGTCTTGCTGAGAATAGTAAAGTCATTCACTATTAATCATTGATCAATATTGCTATTACGATGTACAATCTTCTCTTGGTTCTTTCATTTCACTTTGCATCAATTCATGTAAGTCCAAGTTTTTCTAAGAGTATCCTGATCATCATTTAAAAAATTTTCCAATATAATAGCATTTAATGTTTTCTAATTTCATGTAAAGATATTTTTAACATTCACTGTTTTAATTTTATTTTTTATTATAGATTTTTATATACAAAACATATGCATGGGTAATTTTTCATCCCTGACCCTTGCAAAACCTTCTGTTCCAACTTTTCCCTTCCTTTCCCCCACCCCCTTCTCTAGATGGCAGGTAGTCCCATACATAACATACAGTTTTATAACATTTTGAATTTCAAATTTTTCTCCTTCCCTCCCTCTGCTCCCTAAGACAGCAAGCAATTTGATAAAGATTATACAGTATGTAATCATATTAATCATATTTTCACATTAGTCACGGTGTAAAAGATGAATCCAAAAAAGGAAAAAGACCACAAGAAAGAAAAAAACAACAAAAACAATGAAAATAGTATTCTTCAATCTGCATCCAGACAAAGCTTTTAGTTTCTAAATCACAATCTTTGCTGGATATACTTTATCCCCTTAGGTTTCCTGACCTTCCTCCCTGATCCCAACCTCAATCAAACACTGGATGACAAAGAATATGAGCTCAACAGCAAAGCTTTTTGAGGGATCGTCTCATTTTGATTTCATATCCCCAGAATATGGCACACATAGAAATGCTTGTTAAATTGACCTGAATGAACAAAGAAACTCAATTAAGCAAAAACAACTGATAGAGTGATCTCCTCTGATAATGTGGGAAACATCCAGCCCTTAAATACCCACTCTTTATTATCCAGTGTCCAGGACCATTACTGGTTTTTCAGTTACTCAAAAATTTGTTGTCCTTTGAGAAATCTTTTCTTTAATACCGTTGTCATTGACTGGTTTTCGCTTCTTATTTCCTTCTGCATCAGTTGAGGCAAATCTTCCCGGGTTTCTCTGAATTTAATGTTATCTGTCATTTTGTACTAAATAATATTCTACTGCACTGACTTAACCACAATTGGTTCAGCCATTCCCTACTTGATTTCCACTTATTTGTTGCCATAAAAAAAATACTGCTATAAATATTTTGGTTTGCAAGGGAGCTTTGTTTTTGTCACAGTGGACTGGGTCAGAGGTTATGAATACTTTTGCACTACTAGGTTCTTAGATCTAGAGCTGGAAGGGATCTCAGGTGTCACCTTGGCCCAATTCTCTCATTATACAGAGGAGGAAACTGAGGACAAGGAGGTACAGTTGGGTCACACGGGTAAAAAGTCTCAGAGCTAAGGTTTAATCCATTTCTTTTGGCTTTAATCAAGCCCCCTTTCCCTCAATGGAACACGGTCAAACTGGTGTAAATGGGTTGGATGGTTTCCATGGTGCTTTTTTGTTATTAAAAAGGAAAATAAAAGGAGGGAGTTATAAGAATCTGCTTCTAGCCACGCTGTGACTTTTTCCTTCCTCTCTTTTTTTGGGGAGCAAATGATCTGACAAGGTTAGTGAAGCTTCCCCCAGGCTGCAGTTCAAACTCCACAGGAAAGTGATCACTGATATCCAGAGCCTAAGAAAAGAAAAGAACCAATAAATCACCGACTCTCAGATGGAACTGTATCCATCCTCTACTACTCCTTTTGTAGTTATGAAGGAGCCGAAGCTCAGAGAGAGAAAGTGGCCTGTTATTTGTGGTTATTAAGTCACTTCAGGCATGTCCAACTCTTTGTTGTGTCATCACAACTGGGGGCTTTCCTGGCAAAGACACTGGAGTAGTTTGTATTTTGCTTCTCCAGCTCATTTTACAGATGAGGAAACTGAGGTAAATGGGACTATGTGACTTGTTATACAGCTGGTAAGTGTCTGAGGCCAGATTTTAGTTCAAGAAGATGAGTTTTTCTAGATCCAAATAAATTCAGAATTTGAGAAATCCCCCAAGTTTTAGAAATACTAGAACAGACTCTTGGTCCATCTTGGCCAACATTTATTGCCAATCCCGTGTGCCAAGGGCCAAAGATGGCTGTCCTCCCTGATTCCATGGGACGTCCAGCTAATTACAGATTCAGAGGAAGGAAGGACCTTCTGAGGCCACCTGTTTCAACCTCATCTTTCACAGAAAACAAGATGGAAGCCCAGGCAGAACAGATGACCCAAGTTCTAAACAACAACTCCGGGATGGAAAGATCTCCACCTTCAAATGTTTTCCCAGCACCCTCAGAAGTGAGAGTGCATGGGAACAAACTCAGGATCTCTAGAGAAAATGCAAGAGGGCAGACTTACCTCCTCTTCAGTCAACTGGTAGACTTTATTGAAGTTAAAGGTCTTGGCAGAATCTGGAACAATGGAATTGTTTATCTTCTGGCCATGGACCACAATCCTAGGACAAGGGAGGAAAACATCACTGAGTCAGTCTCTGGATTAGAGTCTTGATTGGATATTTATAGGTCTGTCTTTGCTCCTGCCAGCGGGTTGGAATGGGGACACAGCTGGGTTTAATGAGAGGAACTTTGGGCAAGGGGGAAATTCATCCTTCATGACTTTTGGTTTTGAAATAGCTGCTCCAAGGCTAGGGACGCTTCCTCTCATGAGGGTTGGAGGAGCTGGTGAGACTTCTCTTTTCCCTATCAGCAGATGCTGCCTTCCCACAGTGACTACTTCTGCAAAGGAAATTCCCTGGACATCCTGAGGGGAACCAAGGAGCTTCATAAAACAGAAACAAATTCCAAACTTCAGAACAAGAGAAACTAGAGTGAGCTCTTTGCAAATATGCAGAGCTACACACTTAGCTGATAGTGGCGGACCTCCTGGGATGAAGTAGACCCTCGGGCCTGGGGATTTTGATGCTCTGCACTTTGTGTTTCTGTGAACTGGTCTGCAGATGTGAAAGCAGCCAGGGCCCAAAGAAACCCAGACTTCCTGACTGAAAGATGAACTCCAAGGACTGTTTTAAGATGTCTTTGGTGACCAGTTCCAATTGTTCAGTGATGACAGAGACATCTACACTCAGAGAGAGGATGTGGGAACTGAATGTAGATCATAACCTAGCATTCTCACTCTTTCTGTTGCTGTTTGCTTGCATTTGGTTTTCTTTCCTTCTGGATCTGATTTTTCTCATGCAGCAAGGTAACTATATAACTATGTATACATATATTAGATTTAATATATACTTTAACATATTTAACATGTATGGGACTACCTGCCATCTAGGGGAGGAGGTGGGGGGAAAGAGGAGAAAATTTGGAACAGAAGGTTTTGCAATTGTCAATGCTGGAAAATTACTCATGCATATGTCTTGTAAATAAAAAGCTTTAATATATATATATTAAAAAGATGTCTTTGATGGTCCTATCCCAAACTTGGCTATGGTGTAATGAACAAATGATATTATTCACTTATTTTTCAATCATGTCTGACTCTGTGACTCCATTTGGGGTTTTCTTGGTTTACTATTATCTTCTCCAACTCATTTTACAGATAAGGTAATTGAGGCAAATGAGGCAAACAAGAACCTGCCCAGGGCCACACAGCCAGAAGGAACCCAGGAAGATGAAACTTCCTGAATCCAGGCCCAGCGAATGGAGCCATTTAGCTGCCCTTAACAACTGATACCTCATAGCTATTAGAATATTATTTCCTCTGACCAGGACAGGTGGCGTCCCATGGATTGTCTGGAGGAGGTGGCTTTCTGTTCATGTACAGGAAAGGACCTTTCTTCAAATCCCTGATGGATATGGACTGATTTGGGAAATATTCTGCAGGACCCACCTCTCCATTTAAAAGGTTCCAAATTGATTCAGAGATACAATAGAAAGAACACAGACTTTGGTGTCAGAGGATGTAGATTCAAATCCTGCTACTATCAATACCTATATAACTTTTGGGAAGGACAATGAATCTCCCTGTGTAAAGGGCTAGAACTGAACAGATGCACTTAAGGCTAATTACCCATTGGACAATTCTCTATTAACATATGCTTGGAGAATGACCCTCCCCAACTATTCTGTGCTGGCTCAATCCGTGGGTGTGGACAAAGAAGGAAAAGAGAGGGATGAGAGAAAGGAGTAAGACAGGCAGGATCATTCTCTCTTGGCTGTGGTGAGAGAGGAAGGAGGTGTGGATTGATTTGAGACTCGATGTGACCATTATAAATCTTTTGGTCGTCTATCTTTTATCCACATTGTGGTAGACACCTTTTCAGGATTCACTTTTGCAATACCATCAGCAAAAGAGATAGCCCGACTGGTCACTGAATTCCTTATACAAGCATTTGCAATTATGGGTGTGCCACAAGCAATAAAAACAGGCAATGAACCTGCATATACTTCTAAACATTTTGCACACTTTTGTGCACAGTATAAGATTTTACACACCACTGGCATACCCTTTAATCCTCAAGGTCAGGCAATAGTAGAGAGAAGAAACAGAGACATTAAGTCACTCCTCCAAAAACAAAAGAAAGGGGGAGCCACCGGTAACCCTAGAGAACTTCTAAATTTAATTCTCTATACCATTAATTTTTAAATTTTTGACAAAGATGCACTAGCTCCGGCAGACAGGTTTTATAACTCACCGGAAGGACAGTGTCCAGTGCGAGCAGCTCTACTGTCCTTAGATAATCACCAGGTCATGTGGAGAGACCCAGAAAGTGGTGAATGGAAGGGACAGATAGGTTATCTGCTGGGGGAGAGGGTTTGCTTGTATCTCTACAGATGGAGAAGGAATCAGATGGATGCCAACGAGCCATATTCGCCTTGTCCATCAGAGACAGACAGAACAGACCCTTGAAACGAAAGAGAAGACCCAAGAAACATGGGGTGGTTCTGTTGCTGACTGTGCCCACCACTGAAAGAGCATGGCAGTTATGGCATTTGACTCATGGACATCAAAAATTATTGAACTTGAAAACCCTCAGGAATCATTGGATTCTCTGGGACATGATAAGATTGTTGTAGGACTTGAAAACCCTCAGGAATCATTGGATTCTCTGAGACATGATAATGTTATTGTAGAACTTCTAAACCCTCAGGAATCATTGGATTGTCTGGGACATGATAAGATTGTTGTAGGACTTGAAAACCCTCAGGAATCATTGGATTCTCTGAGATGTGATAAGATTGTTGCAGGACTTGAAAACCCTCAGGAATCATTGGATTCTCTGAGACATGATAAGACTGTTGTACGACTTGAAAGCCCTCAGGAATCATTGGATTCTCTGAGACATAAGACTGTTGCAGGACTTCAAAAACTTGTGGGGATCATTAGATTCCCTGACACGTGAAGCAATGGACAATAGATTGGTTTTGGACTATCTCTTGGCTGCTGAAGAAGGTGTATGTGTGACTGATGTTTACATACCCTCCTTCTAGGACTTCTTTAAATCTTTTATATAACTCTGTTGATTTATATTGTTTGTTATATCACTACTTGCATGTACAATTCATGTTTGTTACATCTCATTGAGCCTGCACTGACTGTGGGGAGAGTCATCACTAATAGCCTGTGCATTATTGCTATGTGCTTGTGTAACACCTCCCATGCTGATGGGTTTATGCATACCTGTCTCTGATAAGACCCTTCAGCCCAGAAACCCGCTAGCAATCCCCACTTCCCTTTGGTGCTTTTCACCTCCCTTCCTGAATAGTCGGGGGAGGGGGGACGTGATCACCTCCTTTTTGGTGTTTTCACCTCCATTCCTGAGAAGTCAGGGAGGGTGTGATCACCTCCTTTTTGGGGTTCTCACCTCCCTGAGAAGTCAGGGATGGCATGACCACCTATGTTCTAAAACAAAAGAAAGCGGGAGATGTAAAGGTCTAGAACTGAGCAGGGGCAAGGTAACCTAGGGCTAATTACCAATTGGACAATTCTCTATTAACATATGCTTGGAGAATGACCCTCCCCAACTATTCTGTGCTGGCTCCATCATGGGTGTGGACAAAGAAGGAAAAGAGAGAGATAAGAGGGTGGAGTAGGACTGGCAGAGTCATTCTCTCTTGGAGGTGGTGAAAGAGGAAGGAGGTATGGAGATTGCTAGAACTAATCCCCTGATGGCGACCCCAAAAGGCCAGGAATAAAGACTTTTGCTTATCCTGACTCCTGCTGATTCTAAGATATCCAGGGTCTCAACATCCCTGGGCTGATGTCTTGTCTTCTGTAAAATGAGAGGGTTGAAGCACATGGTGTCCAAAGTTCCTCCCAACTCTCCATCTATGTTCCTTTGGCCTTTTGACTAGAGGAGCTTCAAATGAAGGCCAGGTGTAGTCTTCCCTTTGAAGTATCTCTCCCTCCCTCCCTTCTTTCCTCCCTCCCTCCCTCTCTCTCTCTGTCTCTCTCTCTCTCTCTTTCTTTCCTTCCTTCCCTCCTTTTTTTCCTTCTTTCCCTTCCTTCCTTCCTTCTTCTATAGAGGCAGATCTGGGATTCTGTCCAGGTTCTCTGACCTCAACCCCATGATTTTTCCACTATCCCACCCAGCTTCTCCTTGATGCTGCCATATAGATCCAGGTGTCAGTTGAACAGAGGTGATGACTAAAGTCATTGGGGAGGGGTCAGATTGCTAAGCAGTAGTCTCTCTAAGAACTCTAAGAACTTTGTAAGAAAAACAAAATAATGGTAGAATTATTCTCTGAACTAAATAGGGCAAAATGGAATCTCACAGAAGGTGAGTTTGTTGTCAATTAGAATAAATCCCAGAGCCAACTCAGGGTTCTGGGATGGCTGGTCTTTCATCTGGATGACTTTACTACTTAGTTAGGTGTTAAACCTTCATGCATCCCCTCTGATTTCCTTTCAGAAATGAACCGGGCACAGGGGAGCCCTTTTTGGGGGGAGCTGCAATCAGCAGGAATTGTGAGTGGTTTAGGCTGGGGTGGGGAGGGAGCTTCTCACCTGTCATAGGCACACTTGGTGCTTTCCTTGACTGTTGTGTCCACATTATCACCGATCAGCCAGATAAAGTTGGGTTCTATCCAAAGTCGGATCTCCTTCCAGGACTTCTTTGGGACATAACTACAGCCAGCATTGAAGTCTCCCATGAAGATGAAGTTCTAAAAGATACAAGCTTATTGAGTCAAGAAATACAAAGATTTTACAGATGTTTTTGCTTATAACCCACAACAGTAAAACCGAAGTTTTGTGATTCCCCCATACTCACAGAAACTGGATTTCTTTCTCTTCCTTAAAAATATAAAATCAACAAAAAAGAATATCCTGTATTAGAGTTAAAATTCTCCACTAGTCCTAGTTATGACAAGATTCCTAAGTATAGAGAAAAGAGTGCTACGTTTGGAGTCAGATCCTGAGTTCTCATTATACTTCGGTAATCCTGCACAAGTCATTTGGGCCTCAGTTTCCTCAAATGAAAAAATGAGGGTCTGGATAAAATAGTGTCCAAGGTCACTTCCAGCTCTAGTGTACAAAACTGATTCAAGAACTGAATAGGGAATAAGCAGGAGAGAAGTGGCCAGAACATTTGGGGAACACTGCCCAGCCCTCTCAGCCATAAAGCTTCTCCTTGAGACCGGGGGCCATCTTTTTCACACTGTTCTTTTCTTGGTGCTTTCTGGCTGATTGTATGGAGCGTCTCCACCTCCAAAGAACCAGAATTGTGGATGACAAAAAACGTCAAGACAAGCACTCGTGAAAAGGTTGCGTGGGGTAGTGAGTCAAGCTTTGGGCTAACACTTCGAACTTCCTTGAGCCTCAGTTTCTCTCCTGTGTAAAAATGGAGGTAAAAATAGCACCCACCTCCCAAGGTTTTTCTGAAAATCAAACAATATAATAATTGTAAAGAGTTTAGGACATGGTAAATACCAGATAAGCATTAGCTATTATTAAGGCTATAAAGTGTCACCTATCTCTATACAATGTCACCCTCCTCTATATCATAATGCTAATCTCTATACAATGTCACCCTCCTCTATATCGTAATGCTACTTATAATTATACGATATTACTGGCATCTACACAGTACCCATACCTACATAAAATCACCCGTGTTTGCAGTGTCACCACACCAACACAAAGCTATCCAAAACTATATAATACCAATATCTATATAACGCCGCCCATCGCTATACGACCTTACCCACTGCCCCTCATACAAGATACTGTCGACATCCGCACAGTGCTTTCCTGTCTTTACACAATGCCTATAAACTCTACAATACCGGCTATCCCACATCATCCACATTTACACAATGTCAGGTCTACACAAGTCTCTATATTGCCTCATAGATCTATAAAAAGTTACATGACATCCTCCACATTCATGCAATGTCACCCAGGTCTACACAATGACTACACAACTCTGACAGATCTTCACCTAGTACATACACATGTGTGGAATTAACTGAGTGAAGACCCTCTCAAGGGAATACGGCCTTAAATTATACCTTACTTGTGACTTGAGACTTTATAATAACCAGTAGAGCTAGAGCTAAAAAAGTTGCAAGGTGTTTGTCCCCTCCTGTTTCCCACCACTTCTTAATTAGCATTTAAGTACCTCTTTTGAAAGCAATTTATTCTTTTATTTCTGGGTTAGATTTCTGATTAGAATGCAAGCTGGCTCCCCCAAACTATGGGAGAAATGGGGGTTCTGTTGTTCAGGTTATTTATTCTTGCATTTTGCAGTTTTTACTTTGCACTCCTTTTACTGACAAACACCTTGTCAGATGGGAGATGCCTTTTCTCAAGAGATCACAATAAAGCCCTTTTTGCTTTTATTTGGAGAGTCTCTGATAGTTTTTGTTGCTGATACTGTCCCCCCATATTCCTTGTAATCATGTATGAGGATAAATATTTTCTGCCTTCAAGCAGGAGTATTATACTTACTATTTCACTGTACTGGGTTGGGGACTCCTCTCTATCATTTTGAGAGGAGTTTTCTTTTATAAAAAAAATGCATTATACTTTAACATATTTAACATGTATTGGTCTATTTGCCATCTAGGGGGAAAGGAGGGGAAAAATTGGAACAGAAGTTTTTGCAAAAGTTAATGTTGAAAAATGACCCATGCGTATATCTTGTAAATAAAAAAAAAAAAAAAAAAAAAAGGAAAGAAAAAAGGGGCAGCTGGGTGGCACAGTGGATAGAGCACCAGCCCTGAAGTCAGGAGGACCAGAGTTCAAATGTGGTCTCAGACACTTAACACTTCCTAGCTGTGTGACCCTGGGCAAGTCACAACCCTAGCCTCAGAGAAAAAAAAAGAAAAAGAAAAAAAAAAAAAAAAAGAAAACACATGTCAGGAAAGTTTGAATGTCAAACTTTCAGGGTACTTCCTTCTCCCTTTAGGAGAAAATTCTTTTCCTTACCAAGCTGTCAAGTAGGAAATCTCACCTTAGACTTGAACAAGCTTTGTTCTCTCTCTTTCTTTGAGCTCCACTTATGCTGCCTGCCCAGATTTCTAAGGAGTATCAGACCTTGGCCTTGGACATACTGTTCCCCCCAAAATGGTGAGTGTGGCTGGAAACGGCCTTTCAGTGTACACTGCAAAATTAAGTTTCCTTCTCTTCCTGATGACCCCCACCTTCTCTTCTATTTTCTTTCTCTTCTACCCAATTTGCTAGTAATTCTTCTGATTTCCACCTCCTCCTATTACTTTCTCATCTAATATAAAGGAGCCCAGAGAGGTTGCCTGTGATTACAAAAAGGGAAGAAACCTCATACATCATCTCAAACACTCCCTAGAAGGGGAAGGAGCTTTATGCATTCTCACATGATTCTGACATTCTACAGAACAGAAAAGGAGCTGATTCTCTTTCTCTCTGAATCCACCTGTCTCCCTAACTTCTCCATTTCTATTAAGAGCACCTCCATCTCTCCAGTTCTCCAAGTTTGCAACTTCAGAATCATTCTTTGCTCTTCACGTTCTCTGCCTGAACCTATCAAATCAATTGCCAAATGTTGTGGGTCACATCCCACTTCTCTTGCATCTGTTCCTTTCTCTCCACTCACCTAGCTGCTTTCAAGGTCAAAATTTCCTATCTTTGAACCTATATCTTCCCTAGAGCTGCCATATTGATATTCCATAAGCACAGGCCTGACTATGTCCAATGGTTTAGGGGGTTGCCTCTCTTGATCAATATTTAAAGCCCGTGACAGAGACGGTAGTAACCTCAGGCTTCCATCGACGTTTTACATCCATGTAGACATCAAAGAGCTCATCGATTTCTCGAACAGCCGTCTCAGGTGTCGTATGTAGAGGGATGATCACAAAATCTCTGACAGCTTTGGGAATAGGAGAGAACAGGGATTTAGTCAAGCTCTCCCTTGTCCAGGTCATAGAAACAGAATAAAAAGGAAATAGCATCCCCCTTATTACTGACCAGAATATATGGTTTCCTTAGCCTAGGATCAGCCTAGGAGTTATGCAGGTAGTTTGATTATGACCTTTGGCATCTTGAATTCAATTCACCATTTAATAAGCACCTAGTATGTATAAGACACTTTTACCTCAATTTGAACCCCAGCCTGGGTTGGTCCAGAGGTGATTGGGCTATAAAATGCCTCCTTTCCTCCTTTCCCTTAGCATAGTTATAGGTTGGAGATATATATATGTATATGTACATATATGTATATATGTATATATATGCATAAACATATATAAATATATACACACAAATATGTATATGTGTATGTGTTCACACATATAGTCAAATGGAAAGATAAAATAAATGAACTGCAAGTTCTCTTGGTGCTGATTGACAGATGAATTCTCTTAGAGAAAGCACAAGTTGTACTATATGAGGACAGAGGAGGTGCCATAGATCATTCCCATCAATCTGGACACTTCCAATGATGCACAATTATAATTAACACCAAAGGATGCATTACAAGTTAGGGAAGTCATAGGGTTAGAGTCAGGAGTCGGGAGCACATTTAGGGCAAGTTACTTCCTTCTGAGCCTCAGTTTCCTCATCTGTAAAATGAAGGGGTTGAGCTCTGATCTCTAAGGACCCTCCTTGCTCTATGATCATTTGATCCAATAAATTTGGTGCTCTTAGCTGACTCACCAGTTTTAGGGGAGTAGAACCAGACCACAAAAGGTTCTCGGGAAAAGACATCTTCATCTCCTTCCTGGGTGTCATGATAATGATAGCTTTTCTTCACAGATACCATACTTTCCCTAAATAAAGTAAAAAGGAAACAGAAATCTGGTGTGAGCCACTTCCATTTTAAAAAAAATTTTAAATCACTTTGAAGACACAAAGACTTTGGACTAATATCCTCTTTGGGGGAAAGCACCTATAACTTTCTGATTTGGCAAAACTAAAACATGTGAATCTCCAGCTTCCCTCCAAGTTCAGCTCAGGGGATCCGGACTTTCCCGAGCCTTGTGCTCTACCCATTTTGACTTTCTCTGCACAATATTACTCATACTTGGTACGTATATGCTATTTTACTCCAGCAGAAGATAAGCTCCTTGAGGGTGAGGATTGCTGTGTTTCTTTGCATCCCTGTTTCTAGCCCAGTGCTTTGCACGTCCTAGACACTTAATAAATAGTCAATTGAATCCAATAGGCCAAAGGTCAAACTACCTACCCAACTCTTAGGCTGTTCCATAAACTATGATCAACCTCAATAAATATTATGTAATCCAACAAATACCATAAATTGTGCAAGTGCTAGTTGTGATCTCTAGCTCATTTTGCAGAGGCGATGAGGGTTGTGTAGTAATCAAATGGACCTGTAATTTCACTGCTACTATAGGAAATACCCTCTACTAATGAAGGTCATCCACCCTCTCTGCAGCTTAAAAGTCTTAAACATTTGGTTGGGGGCACAAGAGGTTAAATGATTTGACCAACATTTTTATTTATTCATAATTTCAGAGATGGTACTTCCTCCCCCTCCCATATTTTCCTGGCTTTTTGAGTTCAGCTTTTTATCCAATGTGTTACACTATCTCTCTGAGATTGGCTTTATAAAAAAAAAAAGTCATTTCTACATGGGGTTATGGGTTCCTGTGATACCTGGAAAACCCTGGGATTTCATTGGAGGTAAAGCCTTCGCCAAATGTACACCCAAAATGCATCTATACCTTTAAAGATAGTTTTTGTGAATTGCCATGGCAACTATAAGAACTGGTTCTAACTGAAAGCTAGTGTCAAAGGAAAAAAAAGATATATGGTCATTGATAGCCGTGCTATATTAAGAGACAGATCTAAAAGGATGGAGGCCTTGGAAAGAACCTTGGATTTGGAGGCAGAAGGCCTACATTCAAGTCCCGATTCTGTCATTTACTACTTCTATGATGTGAGCTCCCTGTGCCTCAGTTTCCTCATCTGTAAAGTGAGGGGATTGAGGGACTCTCTCTAAGTCAATGGTCCTCCAACTTTTTAAATAGGGGGCCAGTTCACTGTCCCTCAGACTGTGGGAGGGCTGGACTATAGTAAAAACAAAAGCTCACACTCTGTCTCTGCCCCTCAGCCCATTTGCCATAACCCGGCAGGCCACATAAACATCCTCTTTTTTTTTTTTTTTTTTTTGAGGCTGGGGTTAAGTGACTTGCCCAGGGTCACACAGCTAGGAAGTGTTAAGTGTCTGAGACCAGATTTGAACTCTGGTCCTCCTGACTTCAAGGCTGGTGCTCTATCCACTGCGCCACCTAGCTGCCCCCCACATAAACATCCTTACCAGCTGCATCTGGCCCATGGGCCGTAGTTTGAGAACCCCTGCTCTAAGTACTTCAGCCTATTGGGTCAAGTCTCCCAAAGAGAGAATTACAGAATATAGATAAGAGTATCAGCTAAGAGCTTGAGAAGGGAACATGAGCAACACAGGAAGAGCATTAACATTACTGACCTCCCAGATCCACTGAAATTTGTGCTCACCTATAGAAAAAAGCATACTGTTCCTTGTAGGCATTTCTTCCCAGCCGGTAACTAATTATGTAGTTGTACTCTATGGTGCCTTTTTGGGATTTCCTAGAAGACAGAAAGATTTCCCATGAGCTTCCTAAGTCAACATTGTCCCACCATCTTGGGTCTTTAGTCTTCTCATCTGCAAACCCACTATGTGCTTTTGTTCTTTCTTTAGCTTCTCCTTTCTGAGTCTGGTTTCTGGGATCTTGACACTTAATCACAAGAGCAATGTATAATGATAGTGCTTTAAGGTTTTCAGGGGGCTGAAGTTCAAGTCCTCATTCTGATATTTATTTCCTGCATAAGTCACTTAATGACCTCAGTTTCCTCATTTGTAAATTAAGGGAACTGGTCTGGATGGTTTTTGAGATCCTTTCCAAAAGTCATTTATCAACAAAAGCATCTATGTGACAAGTGGGGCAGCTAGGCAGTATAAAGGATAGAATGTCAGGCCTAAAGTCAGGAATATCCAACACTTACTAGCTATGTGACCCTGGGTAAATCACTTAATCCTGTTTGCCTCAGTTTCCTTGTCTGTAAAATGAGCAAGAGAAGGAAATGGCAAGCTCCTCCAGTATCTCTGCCAAGCAAACCTCAAATGAGGTCATAAAGAATCGGACAGACTGAAAAATGACTCAAAAACAGTCTGCTTAGGGCTGGAGAACAAAATATCCCTATAGATACATTATATCCTGTATATGTACTGTATATAATATAATGTATAGTTACATTATAACAAGAGGGATAATGAGTCCACATAGAAGTATAAATAGCAATCTATTGATGATTCTTGAGTTAGATATTATAGATGTTATTCCCATTGTACATGTAAGGAGACTGAGGTGTAAGGTGATTAAATGACTCTTCTGATTGCTAATGAGCATCAAGAAAGAATCCAAATCCAGGTCTGACTCTAGGCCTAGTGCTCTCTTCTCTCCTTGAAAGTACTACAAGTTAACCTAGAGCAGATTGCTTGCTGTCTTGGGGAGAGGGGAAAAAGGGAGGGAGAGAGAAAAAATTTGTACCTCAAAATCTTACAAAAATGAATTTTGAAAACTATCTTCACAGATAACTAGAAAAAATACTATTGAGGAAAAAATTAAATTTACAGGTTTTTTTTTTTAAGTAATGCATGTCTTAAATTGCTTATTGTTTCAGGGAGAGGGGGGAGATGAGGGAGGGAGAAAGAAAATTTGGAATTCAAAATTTTTTTAAATAAATGTTGTTTTTACATGTAAGTAGGAGAAATAAAATATTATTATTTTTAATAATGATAGCTTTTTATTTTTCAAAATGCATGCAAAGATAATTATCAGCATTCATCCTTGAAGAACCTTGTGTTCCAAATTTTTCTCCCTCCCTTCCTTCTCCCTCCTCCCTTGAATAGCAACTAATTCAATATAGGTTAAAATGTGCAATTCTTCTAAATATATTTCCACCTCCATCATGCTGTGCAAGAAAGATCAAGTCAGAAGGGGAAAAAATGAGGAAAAAAAAAACAAGCAACAAACAACAATAAAAATGAAAATACTACGTTGTGATCCGCATACAGTCTCCATAGTCTCTCTGGATACAGATGGCCCCTTCCAGTTCCTAAGTCCACAGTGTAAGGAAGGGTTTGAGTCTCTGCCATATGGAAGAGGGATTTAGGCTTCCTATCAAGAAAAACTCCCTTACTGAATTACACTCAAAGTGACCTCTGAGATGGTGGGCTCCTTCTCATTGAAAGTCTTTCAGAACAAATTGGACAGCCACTTATCAGATGTATTGTGAAGGGGATTTCTGTTGTTATCATCCTACATATTTAGAAAATAAATGGAAAGAGCTTTACAAGCTCTTAAAGTACTATTAAAATGTTCATTTTTGTTGTGGTTGGAAGACGTTAAGATCCCTTCCAATTTTGGGATTTTGTGGCTTTGTATGAATGCCTGAAAATAATCACCATTGTAGACTCTTTTAGTGGAAACTGGCCTTCTTCCTTCTGGGCTTCATCTATCCTTTCTCCATCCCCTTAGCTCCCTCTACTTATTATCCTGAACTTGTGAGATTTTGGTTTTATTCATGTTTGCCAAATACATGCTGGAACCAACTTTCCCCCAAGTTGTAAGAATTCAGATTAAAGTGACTATTTTCTACTCTCACTCTCTACCAGGAAATGAAGGATTCAGTCCTGGGAAGGCCCCAACAGGGCGTAGCATCCTAGCTCAGTCGTCCCCTTCTCTATGTGTGCAGAATCTGGAGTCTTGGAGAACTTCGGAGTTCTATTTTGGGGAACTTTTGGGCCCCTTGGCAGCCCATGCAGAACTTGGGCTTTCAGCATTTTTTTAAAAAGCCAAACCCAGAACTTGGTCATAGTAGATTGAACTCCAGCTTCCTGTTTATGTAAGGCTAGGCTTGTTTTGAATAACTAGAATAGCCCAGTCTTATTTTGATGATTTGTATGCAAATGACTCATTAATCTAATTTCTTTTAAAAGGATATTGTAATGTACTTGTGAGAACATGTGTCAAGCACCTCTGGACTTCTGTCAAGTGAGAATGGGAAACATTTTCCAATTAGGGGATCTGAGGGAGAGTGGAGGCCATAGGAGGCAGCTAGGACATAATGGAAAACTTTGAATTAGGATCAGAGCTCCCTGACTTAAAAAGATCTGTCCTGCCACTTACTTATGGACAAATCACTGATTTTTCTTATCAATA
The DNA here is from genome assembly GCF_048593235.1 of Sminthopsis crassicaudata. Lineage (NCBI taxonomy): Eukaryota > Metazoa > Chordata > Mammalia > Dasyuromorphia > Dasyuridae > Sminthopsis > Sminthopsis crassicaudata. The sequence continues at coordinate 738,246,502 of NC_133617.1, read as the reverse complement.
AAACAAAAGGGATGAGTTAATAAGCCTCTAAGATCCCACTGTGCCTTTATACCCATGATCCTGTCTGTCCCTTCCATTCTCTGGCCTTCAGATTCTTCATCTATAAAATGGCAGCATTGGACTTAGTGTCTAAGGGACCTTTGGACTGTAAATATCTGGTCCTATGAGGCAGAATTGTGTCACCTAGCAGTGCACATGAAGAAGTCTCCTGCCCAGCTGCCTATCTCTTCCACCCTGAGACTGATCTATAGCACCCAGAAGGGGAAAATGGTGAAAGCTGAAGATGGTGGCAGGTTCTCAGGAAGGCAGAGTTCAACTTTGGGCTAAGAAGGCCAATTTACTATTCTCAGCCCTCCCTTCCTTCCTCCTCTCAAGAATTCTAAAGTCTTAGAATGTTCTTGCTGAAGCCTATCTAGCCTCATTTTACAAATGGGGAAATTGAGTCTTAGACTCAAGCTAAATGTGCCAGACGGCTTAAGAGGAAACTCTTGACTCTTCAATAAATGGACTTCTCATATCTTTCCTTCCTTTATTTTCAATTTTGTGATTTTAACCTTTGCATATTCATTCTGAATGGTTCCTAAAGGCCTTTCCTATAATTAGGAGCTATCTTGCCCAATTATATGCCAACAAATCCGACAATCTAATTGAAATGGATGAATATATAAAATATAAATTACCCACATTAACAAAAGAGGAAACAAAGTACTTAAATAAACCTTTAGCAAAAGAATTGAACAAGCTGTCAATGAACTCCCTCAGAAAAAAATCTTTAGGGCCAGATGGATTCATGAGAGGATTCTATCAAATATTCAAAGAACAATGAATTCCAATACTACATAAATGGTTTGGAAAAACAGATAAAGAAGGAGTCCTGTGAAATTCATTCTATGACATAAATATGGTGCTGATATCTAAACCAGGAAGAGTCAAAACAGAAAAAGAAAATTATAGACTAATATCCTTAATGAATATTGATGCACAAATTTTAAATAAAGTATTAGTAAAGATTCTTCCTTGGGATATAAGTGCTCTAGGAAATGTGAGCAGATGTGACTAGGTGTTTCAGCTTCTGTCCTTCCTTCCCTCTTTCAGTTCTCTTTTGCCCTTGTCTGTTGGCATAAAAGGGGGCTGAAGACTTGTGTTTTCTTACCCATTCAGCATTTTCTTCAAGGTGGGACAAATGATGTTTTGGGAGTCCTTGATCTCCATTAGAAGCATGATGTCACAGCGGTTGACGATCTATGATAAAACAAAAACAAAAACAAAAAGCAAGACATCAGAGGAAACCTGTTCAGTATTTTTTAGCTAGGTCATGGCAACAAGGGAAATTGAGTCTGTTTATTCATCCCAGAGAGCCTAACAAGTGACACTGATAAAATGATGGGCACACGCATGTGTGAAATATTGACAAGTCTGAAATACTGTGATTCTGAGAACAAAATGGAGTTATTACCCATGGAGTTCAAGAACTCCCTAGTGAAGAGACTCCTACTCAAGCAGGTGGGCACCTCCTCTGAAGCGTCTAGTCTTTAAGAACTATTTAGAGGGAAGTCCAGCTCAAACCAGATTCAGATGTAATAATGACATTTTTAACAAAGTGAATAAAAAAACAATTAAACAACGATAAGATTATATTTTTAAAAATTGAATCAATATATGCCTCCCACTGCACCCTGGAATTTCTGGGTATAGTTGAGTGACCCTTATTTCCATGTGAGTTGGACACTATTGGCTCAGATCACTATGAGTTTAAAGGCCAAAAATCTGTCAGAAGCTAGACTCAGGCTTTTCTGAATGAACTCAGCTCTCTATGTATTATGTCACATTGCCTTAGGGTAACAGGGAGTCATTGGATGTTCCTGATCAAAAAATTGACAAGTATCTAACAATGTTTTTGAAAAAATTAATCTAGCAGCAATATGTAAGTATCTGGTTCTAACTAATGCTCATCTTCTGACCTGGTAAGCCTTTTCACCTATAAAATGAGGGGGTTGGACCCCATTGCTTCCTCCATTGATGCTTATCTGCATAAAGGAAGAGATTACATCAAAGAAACAAAACTTCATTTTTGTCTGCTGGTAGACTGACTCTAGGATTTTCTGAAGGCCAAAAAGTCAGGCTGTAAATGTCTGTCAATCCTTCTGCTTCCAATAGTCACTTAGCATTGCCATCACATCTTCTTTTTGTGCTATGGGCTGGAGTTTTTAGAGAGAGCTCTCCTTGGTGAGGTTAAAAGAGATAGCCCAAGATACAAATGATTAACAGGAATTTCCTGTCTTGGGACAGGTTGAAGGAGATAACCTGAGACACAAATGATTAATAGAATTTTACATCCTTAGGAGAGATTCCTGTCTTATTTACAAATCTCTTTGGAACTTCTTGGATAACATCTCTATATCCGAAGAACAAACTTTGTTTTATGGCCCTGATTATGTATAAAATGAATTTCCAAAATTCTATTTCTTGCACTTGGTTTTTCCTTGTGCCCGCCAACTTTGTTCTGGAGTCCCCTGCCCTTTCAGGCAAGTTTGGCCTTTCTCAATCTAGAGGCCAAATGCCAGTCTATCCCTTTACTATCAATAATGACTTTGTTTTAACACAGCATAGAGTAGCGAATGAATTGGCTAACGGGACCCGCCCTTTGGTTACTTTGGAGGAGAAGAAAGCATTGAACCATCTTTCCTTTTGAGCCTCATTTATTGTCCTCATCATCCTAACCCAAAGAAATCCCAGGTGTGGAGGGCTCAGCAACAGGACACACGTCCTAGGTGTCACATATTTCTGTCCCTGTTTCCTGATCAGTGTGAGACAAATACTGATGAATGTGTTCAACCATACGTTCCCTTTGTTGATATTTCATGTCACCTGTTCCAGATTTTCTGATAGGAATAATGACAGATGTTTACATGGCAATTTAAAATTCTTAGATCACTTCAATACACAATGCACATGTATAAATACACAGAGTACTAGATCTACATATACATAAACACAGACACAATTACATGGGTATATATTATATATTCATATATTAACATGTCATGTCATCTGTTCTGGATTTTCTCATAGGAATAATGACAGATGTTTACATGGCGGTTTAAAAGTCTCAAATCACTTCAATACACAATGCACATGTATAAATACACAGAGTACTAGATCTACATATACATAAACACAGACACAATTACATGGGTATATATTATATATCCATATATTAACATGTCATGTCATCTGTTCTGGATTTTCTGATAGGAATAATGACAGATGTTTACATGGCGGTTTAAAAGTCTCAAATCACTTCAATACACAATGCACATGTATAAATACACAGTGTATTAGATCTACGTATATGTAAACACACGTGTAAGTACACCGACACAATATATAGGTGTACATATTATATATGGCTATATTAACATTTCATACAACCTGTTCAGGTTTTTTGATAGGAATAATAATGACAGATGTTTACATGGCAATTTAAAATTCTTAGATCACTTCAATACACAATGCACATGTATAAATACACAGAGTACTAGATCTACATATACATAAACACAGACACAATTACATGGGTATATATTATATATTCATATATTAACATGTCATGTCATCTGTTCTGGATTTTCTCATAGGAATAATGACAGATGTTTACATGGCGGTTTAAAAGTCTCAAATCACTTCAATACACAATGCACATGTATAAATACACAGAGTACTAGATCTACATATACATAAACACAGACACAATTACATGGGTATATATTATATATCCATATATTAACATGTCATGTCATCTGTTCTGGATTTTCTGATAGGAATAATGACAGATGTTTACATGGCGGTTTAAAAGTCTCAAATCACTTCAATACACAATGCACATGTATAAATACACAGTGTATTAGATCTACGTATATGTAAACACACGTGTAAGTACACCGACACAATATATAGGTGTACATATTATATATGGCTATATTAACATTTCATACAACCTGTTCAGGTTTTTTGATAGGAATAATAATGACAGATGTTTACATGGCAGTTTAAAATTCTCAGATCACTTCAATACACAATGCAGATGCATAAATACACAGAGTACTAGATCTACATATACATAAACACAGACACAATTACATGGGTGTATATATTATATATTCATATATTAACATGTCATGTCATCTGTTCTGGATTTTCTGATAGGAGGAATAATGACAGATGTTTACATGGCGGTTTAAAAGTCTCAAATCACTTCAATACACAATGCACATGTATAAATACACAGTGTATTAGATCTACGTATATGTAAACACACGTGTAAGTACACCGACACAATATATAGGTGTACATATTATATATGGCTATATTAACATTTCATACAACCTGTTCAGGTTTTTTGATAGGAATAATAATGACAGATGTTTACATGGCAGTTTAAAATTCTCAGATCACTTCAATACACAATGCAGATGCATAAATACACAGTGTACTAGATCTACATATATGTAAACACATGTTTAAGTACACTGACACAATTCTACAGGTGGACATATTATGTATGTTTATATTAATATTTCATGTCACTTATTCCAGGTTTTCTGGTAGGAATAATAATAATAGACGTTTACACGGTAATTTAAAATTTGCAAATCACTTCAATCCACACATGCACATCTGTAAATACACAATGCACTATATCTACATGTATATAAACACACGTGTAAGCACACAACACAAATACATAGGTGTACATATTATATATGCATATTGACATATACTTTGTCTCAGAAGTGTGAATATCTATGTGTGTAGGTATGTCTATATCACATGCACAGTATCCTAAAAGGATTGGTGAAATTTTTGAATATTTTAATTTTAATAATTAATAATTTAATAATTATTTTATGTGCATCTCAGTGACACACAATGGGTAGTGTGGGGCCTGGAGGCAGGAAGACATGGCAGTCTTCCTGAGTTCAAATCTGACTTCAGACACTTACTAGCTCTATGACCCTGGACAAATTATCCAGTTTGCCTCAGTTTCCTTCTCTGTAAAATGAGCTGGAGAAGGACATGACAAACCATTCCCACCCAGAAAACTTCCAAAGGGATCATGAATAAGTGGACATGATCGAAATGACAACAAGCTTTAATGTGTCCTAAGCCATTTGAGTCTTATGACAACTTGGGGGGAGGTAGGCACTAAAGTTTTATTACCCCCATTTTCGAGGTGAACAAAGGGAGACTCAGAGATATTCGTTTCCTTGTCCATGATCCCCCAGCTGGCAGTGTGAGAGGATGCATTCTGCCCTCAGCTTGTGAAGCCCTAGCCCACATTCTGCTCTCCATATCCCATTGTGTCCCTGCTTGTGAAAGGATTACTTTAGTGATTGTAAAATGCACTCCTGATCACCAAATGCCATTTTCCACTTGAGTAGCTCTTCACTGGGGCTGTCTCCTATTTGCCTCTGGAAGAGAGTCTCATTTTTAAAGCCAGCAACAGCAAAAATCTGCTCCCTCCCATGGATGGAAGCCACTACTGGCTTCAGTGAGCTGGGATGTGCTGGCTCTGACCCCTGTTCTGGGTCTTATCTGCCAGGGAACTGTCCATGGCTCACATTCTTCCTGTGGATGTAACCCATGACCTTACCTCATCTGCCCATCACCCCCCTGATGCGTCTGCTTTTTCCTGTTAGATCCTTAATCTCTTTCCTGGCTTCCGAAGATGGGGCAGGGCACTAACCACTGGAGAGAATTAGGCTTCCTGCAGGAAGCAGGATTGGATCTGAGCCTTGGTACTGCACTAGCACTCAGGGAGATCTTACTTCAAAAACTGCCTCAAACACTTAACTTCAACTCTGCCTCAGTTTCCTCATCTGCAAAACCATCCATGTCCCAGGATTGTTGTGAAGATCATTGAGATGATGTATGTAAAACACCTTGCAAATCCTAAAATACTGTACAAATACTAGTTACCGTCATCACGAATCATAGTTCCAAGAGCAGAGGGTGAGGGAGGACTGCTTGAAAGATCATGGGAGAAAAGGCGGTCAGATTCAGTCCCATCCCTGGACCCTGACTGCCTTTAGAGCAGAACTCCAACAGGAAAGTTCAGGGACATACTTCTGTCCTAGTCAAGTTCTACTTATTCTAAGGAACTTTGCCATTTTTCTCATAGCTTGATATCTCCAGGCAGCTATAAAACCTTCCATAGCTCTCTATTGCCTATAGACTAACAGACAAAGTCTTTCCCCTCAGCATTAATGGCTTCTGTGATCTGGCTCCCACTTTTACTTCATGATGTTCTCTTGCATGTGCTTTACATCCCAGCTGAACCAGACTGTTCATGGTTGATACACACAAGCTGTGTCCCCTCCAAGGCCATGAGTACCCTCTTTCCTCTTTCCCCCTCCTCCACCCAGTGTCTTTTTTCCTGCCAGGGAACCTTCTCTGATCCCCACTCTTAGCCCTCGCTATTGGCATTTTCTCCCTCCTCAATTTTCCCTGTGCTCTTGACTCTTCACATCCCCTCTCCCAACATCCCCAAGTAGAAAGTAAGCTCCTTGAGAGCAGACTATTTTATTTAGTCTTTGTCCCCAGCACCCAGTACAGTGCCCAGCACATGAGAGTCACTTGTCAAAATTTTCTTCTGGAGAGTAGGTAGTACTGAACAAGGCATCCCAGAGATCCCTGCTCTCAGGAACTTAATTTAAACTATAAAGTCACTGAATGATGGAGGTGAGGGGCTCCTTGAGAAATCATCCAGTCAAACCCTTGCATTCTACCAGTGAGGACCCTGAGGTGTTACGATTTGTTTTTGTTAAGTCACTTGGTCAATGTCACATAGGTTTGACCGTACACACCTTGACCCCTAAATCCTATGGTCTTTCAGCCATCCCAAGGCCCCATAGATAGCGGGCATTAGGAACAGGCTCCAAACTCCCCAGCTCTCTCTCTTTCCATCATCCTGTGCTGTTTCAGACACATTACAAAAGCAAACTCATTCAAGGTGGAAAAGGCCATGAATCACCAGTAAACACACTGGGCGTAGTTTGATTTGTAGGCAAGGGGCAACCCATGAATCATCAATCTCAAAGGAGTGCTGTGTGACAGGTCTTGCTTCCTGGGCAGGGAGTCCCAAGGCTCCTCCTTCCATGAGAATCCTTGGGACACACAAACCTCTATCATTTTTTCCCTGAGGCAATTGGGGTTAAGTGACTTGCCCAGGGTCACACAGCTGAGGCTAGGATTGAACTCCTCTCCTCCTGACTTCAGGTTGGTGCTCTATCCACTGAACCACCTAGCTGCCCTTCTGTGCAATTTTCCATGGTTCCCCCTCCACTGGAAAGAAGGGAAGAGCATTTTCTCCACCCTTTCAGGACATTGAAATTACACAATTTTCAGTTTCAGGTTTTTCTTTGTCTTGTGTAGTCATTAAGTAGCCTCAGGGAAAAAATAGTTACATGGAACATCATTCCCAACTCACATGTTGGTTAGTTTTGCTGAACTTTTCATCAGCGCATTTTTTCCCTCTTTTTGTTGTAAGGGATAACTCACTGAGTGGTAAGGGAGAGGAACTATATTCAGAAATTAAAGTGATATTTAAAAAAATAGCAGTAAAACTTAAAAATGTAAAAAACAAAACAAAAAATAAAACTTCCAAACCCAGCTAGCATCTTTAGAGTGATGAATAAGCAAGTGGGACAATGCTACTCATCACCTGAGTTACTTTAGGCAAATTACTCAATACTTCTCATTTCCTCTGAAATGAGGTTGGACTCATGAACTCTAAGGTCCCTTCTGGCTACAAATCCGCCTCCTATCCTACAATACCTCCCTTAGCCATTACTGAGTTAACATGGGGGTCTTTACATTTTGAAATAAGAAAATATTTTCCTTGTATAGAATCCCTCCCTATTTACTCCTAGCATGATTGTGCCTCTTATGCCATAAAAAATATCAATTGGCTAGATAACAGGCTCAGACCCAGCCCCAAAGCCCAAGATTAAATAGGTCTTAACTCTGGGAGAAAGAAGATGATCTTAATTGCTGTTAATGCTCAGTTGACTTTGCTGGCTTATCCCCAAAAAAGAGCAGAATTGGAAGAAGAGCATCTAAGCTAATTACACCCAGACAGGAGGAAAAGTGACTAAAAAATGATGGAAAAGCAAAGATCTTCATCCCAGTGTTGAGGTTGGGAAGGGGACCCCAAAAGTTTGGGGTCACAGACCGGTATCACGAGTGTCTCGAAAGAATTTTCAGGCTTGAACCCATTTCCTAGTCAAGGGGCAAAGTTTTATTGTAATTGTAGAAGTGGGCTAAGTTTCAAATGAAATTAGCAAAGAAACAGGAGCCAGGAGAGCCCTTTATCCAGCTTTCTATCATTGACAGGCTAATTCTATGGCCCACAGGTAGGGCAGAGGGGTGGAGGTCTCCAGAATTTGGTGCTCACGGACCAGATTATGAGTCAGCAATGAACTGAGGAGAGGTCTATTCTCAACATTGTCCTTCTTAGATCGGAGTGTGGGAAGTCCTGAGGCAGACTCCAAAGCCAGGAGATTTAAGATTACTGACATTGTTAGAACAGAAATCTCCCTAAAATCAGGGGACCCCCATATCATTGCTGTATCACATCACAAGCAAACAATCATCCATCCAAGGCTGGAGGGAGACTCTGGAAAATGATTAGGAAGTTCTATGGATGGGAGGGAATTATTTAAACTTTAATAGTTACTAATCAGTTCAGTTAACTTGTACGAGTGTTTGGGATTGAGTTTTTAAGCACGGATTCTCAGATTTGGAAGGGACATCATTGGCCCTCTAGTCCAACCTTTAAGTCCCAATGGACCTTTGCTCAAAGATATCTAGTGCAGGAGAATCAACTGTTCCTAAGGCAGCGCACCCCACTTTGGGGCAGCCAACATGGCAGAAGTTTTCACTGTTATTGAGCCTCAATAATATTTCCACTGATCTTTCCTCTGTATTTTGCCTTTTGGGGCCATTGAGCCTCAATATATATATTTCCCCTGACTTTTGTTCCTTATTCTGCCTTTTGGGGCCATTGAGTCTCAATATGTATATTTCCCCTGATTTTTTTTTCCTTATTCTGCCTTTTGGGGCCAATGAGAACAAGGTATCCACTGAGGACTCAGTCTCTGATTTCCTTGGTAATGATACTCTTTGTACCGATGTACTCTTTTTAAAGAGGGGTACCAAGAGACTAAGTGACCCAGGTTCACATAGTCAGTATGGATCAGGGGCAGAACTGGACTCAAATCATCCACACTCTGAAGCCAGCTCTCTCTGGGGCTGCCCTCTCTAAGCATTCTTTCTAAGTCCATTTTTCAGATGAGGAAACTGAGATTCCGAGAGGTTAATCAGTTTGTCCAAGGTGACCAAATGTCAAAAGCACAATCAGAACCCAAGGGCGTAGGATCATTGCTCTGGAGTTGGAAGGGACTTAAAGTGACCAACTATCCCAATCCCAGCATTTTGCAAATAAGGAAACTGAGGTAGAGAAGAGTTGAACAATTTGCCCAGGGACACACAGCACATAAATGAGGGTATCAGGATTCAAACTCCACACAGCTCCTGGCTCCCGTTCCATTATGCTTCTCTCTACTCCACACTAGCCCTCCTAGACCCAACTTTGTGAAAGGGGAGGCTTGGTTGGGGCATTTAATTCAGCCGGAGCTTGAGTCTAGAGGCAGAGAGCTCCCTGGGAGAGCAGCCAGACTACCAGGGGAGTCCCAGGTGTGGATCTTACCTTCACAATAACTTCCATAGCCCTGGAGTTGCTTTTCTTGGCTTCCCCAAAGGACCTGACATTGAAGGAGCAGATCCTCAGGGCCTGAAAGCCGTCCAGGGGGAGCAGCAGCAGCAGCAGCAGCTTCAGGGGGACCCCCAGTCTTCCTGCCATGTTGGGGCCCGAGGTGCAGCTGGGCGAGTCGCTGGTGCTCCGAGCACAGGCAAGTTGTGGTGCAGCCTGCTGCTGTTTGTAGGGTGCAGACAGCAGGAATAACTGGCTTCCTTCCTTCTGCCAGCTTTCACTTCTCTGAGGAATTGAAGGTCACAGGCTGCTTGCCCAGAGGGAATCTCCTGCCTTTTAAGCAGCACTAATTGCGGCTTGTCACTTGTTTTCCACATTAGGAAATCGGTTTAGTGTTACTCCCCAGCCTTCCCCATCCTGGGGGGTAGAGATGACTAAGAGTTAGTGTGGATTCCAGAGGTTCATAGCTGCCTCTCATCTTCCCTGCTCTTGCCACAGCTCCATCTCCACAAGTCCCGTTTCCTTCCTCTTATAGACCTCTGGTGTTCCCAGGATTGTCAGAAATGGCCTGGGTTTTTGGGGAGGGGTCACCTGGAACCCTCCTGGGGGAACCCAGTGGAGAAGCACCTAGCATCATGACTTTTACATCAGAGGGTTACTGTGGGAAAGCCTAATGGCTTGGGATATCTTACCACTCACCAAATAAGCAAATTCTCAAGCACCTACTATGTCTAAATAGTGAAGTGATAGAATGATGGGCTTCAGGAAGACTCATTTTCCTGAGTTCACATCCTGCCTCAGAAACTTACTAGTTGTGTGACCCTGGGCAAGTCACTCAGTCCTGATTGCCTCAGTTTCCTCATCTGTAAAATGAGCTGGAGAAGGAAATGGCAAAGCACTCCAGTATCTCTGCCAAGAAAATATCAAATGGACATGATGGACATGATTGAAAAGAGATGTGCCAACCATTGTGCCAAACAGTTGTGATTATATATTTTTTACATATAGTTTAACATATTTAACATGTATTAGATTACCTGCCGTCTAGGGGAAGGGGAGGAAATTAGAAACACAAAGGCTTTGCAAGGGTCAGTGTTGAAATATTACCCATGAGTATGTTTTGTAAACAAAAAGATTTAATAATTTAAAAAAAAGTTGTGGTTGCTGTTCATCCTTAGTTCTCCAAAGGGACCAAAGGGAGGGGGGGGGGGAGGATGTCTTGACTTGCAAGTGAATTGGACTTAAATGAGGCCGGCTATGCAAAACCATCAGCCCCAGTCTTTCCTCCAGGGGATAAAAAGAAAGGCAAAAAGACTGTCTTAACGAGTTCACTGTCTAAAAGGAAGACAATTTGTTGAGACAAATTGTAGATTGGATAAATTGGAGATAGTTAGGGAAGGGAAGAAATTACCATTAAGGGGGTTGGGAAAGGTTTCCTGTAGAAGGTGGGGTTTGAAGGAAGCTGGGAAGCCAGGAGACAGAGTGGAAAAGGGAGAGCATTCAGGTCTGGGGACCACCTGGTGGGAAAGTATGGAGGCAGGAGGAAGGTCTTGTGTAAGAAACTGCCAGGAGATCCGATTACAGAGTACATGGCGGGGACTGGGGGCAAGAAAACTGAAAACGTAACCAGATTGTAAAGGATTTTGAATGGAGCATTTTACACTTGCTATTGTTGGAGGGAGACACTTGATTTTATTGACTTGGTGGTCTGGTGCCATAGTCAACTGTGCATTAGGAAAATCTCTTTGGCAGTTGAGTGTGGTTGGACTGGAGTCCAACTTGTGACAGGTAGACTAACCAGCAGGCGATTGCAATGGTCCATGTGTGAGATGATGAGGGCCTGTACCAAGGTGGTAGCAGTAGCAGAGGAGAGGATCCGGTCATATATTTGTAGGATATTACCAAAGTCAAGTTGACCGCTCTTGGTAACAGACTGAATATGGCCGGGGTAGGGAGGTGGGGAAGTGAAGATCCAGGATAATCCGTAGGCTGTGAGAGGAATTAGAAGAACTAGGAGGCAGTGGTCCCCTGGGTGATGATAGAAAAGGGAAGACTTAGGGAGAAAGGTAACGAGTTCATTTGGACATGTGGGGTGGAAGATATCTGTGGACTACAGCAAGCAGGAATGGTGGAAACCACCAGCAGGCCTGAGTGAAGGGGGCTAATATGAATGAGCCTGGAAAGGTAGGTGGAGGGTTTTTAATGTCAGCTTGAGTTTATCATTTGATCCTAGAGGCAAAAGAGAGGCAAAGAAGATTTTTGAGCTGTGGAGTGACAGGAGTAGAGATGTGATTAGGAATCTTATTTTGGCAGCCATGTGGAGGAAGATATCGGAGAGAGGAGAGATTGGAAACATGGAGGCTTAGATGATGAGGGCATGAGCTAGGGTGGCGACCATGTGATCAGAGAAAGGGAAGGATGAGAAAAAACAAAAAGGAATCCAGTGAAGTCTTACAGATTCATTCAAATTGAGGGGACCCCCCAGGTCAGAATCTGTGAACAGCTGAAATCTTAAAGAATTTCATAAAAAGAAAACGGTTTTATCTGTAAAGGTGTAGGGCCTTTGGAGTCTGTGGCAGCCTTATCTGTCCACAAAAGGGCCAGGAATATGGCTAAACATTAGTTCAGTCTCCACCTGCCTTCTAATCTCTCAGCTTGACCCTGTACCTTCTCTTTACCTTCTCACCTACATGGACTAACAGAAGAGATTTAGGGTTTGCAAAAAGGAATGCTGAATTCTCAGAGCTGTTGGATAGTTTTTAGGCA